>NC_054598.1:7459174-7766344 GCF_004785595.1 Juglans microcarpa x Juglans regia | reverse complement strand
AAAACAAATTCTCCTAGAAATTTAATCGAACATTTGATTGTATTTTATGGCTCTTGCCACATTTAAAAGATGTTGATGCTTCCTCTCAACAATTGAATTTTGTTGAGGGGTCTCAACACAAGAGCTTTGATGGATAATCCCTTTTGAATAGAAAAATTCCCTCATTTGGAATTCTAAGCCATTATCTATTCTTATACACTTTATTTCTGTTGAGACTGTGTATAGACTAGATTGTAAAAAGCTATAAGAATGTGTTTAACCTCACATTTGGATTTCATTAAGTATACCAAGTTGATCTAGAATGATCCTCAATAATTGTTAAAAAAATACTTGAAGCCATCGTGAGTAGGTATTGAAAAAGGCCACATATATCACAGTGGATTAAATGGAAAGAAGAACTAGGTTTATAAGAGTGATCTGGAAATGATAAATGTTTCTGTTTTGCCAAAGGGCACACTACAGTGATGTTCATGTACAAACTTATTTGAAGTAAAATTTGGAATTGACTTTGAAAGAATTAACAATCTTGATGAGGATGGAAGGCCTAATCTATTGTGCCACAGTTGGTAAGTAGAATCAGATATAGAATTTACAAAGGAAAGAATGGAATTTGCATTGGCTTAGGGTTGTTGTAGAAAATATAGATTAGTTGCTTTTCTATCCTTTCCAATCATCTTCCATGGGGTAAGGCCCCGTATATAATAAATCTCAGGCATAAAAACAAAACAGCAATTCTGATCAGATGTAAGCTTGGTTATTGAAAGAAGATTATATGCAAGACTAAGAACACATAATGCATCCTTCAAAACTAAGCCATCTGATAAATGGGCAGTCCCAAGATGCGTTACTATAACATTTTTTCCATTTGGAAATTTAACAAATGTATTAAAAACTTGTGTAATTGTGGTGAAAAGGGTCATAGAATGAATGATATAATTTGTAGCACTTGTATCTATGATTCAAGTGTTAAAAATAAATGTTGAATTATCATTTTGCATAGATGAAAAACTTGAATGACAAATTGTTTTACTTGAAAGGGGAGGCAAATTATTTGGCTTGGATATGACATTAGTCGCCTGATGATTGATTTTTGGTGGTTTAGCTGATTGTGGTCGAATTAATGCAAGTAGCTGCTGATACTCCTCTTGAGAGAAAGACATACAATTTTGATCAAAGGGTGTACTTGAGGGTTGAGCCATGACTTTGTTTTTTGATGAAACTTTTCCTTTTTGTTTTAACTTGGAGGATATCCATGTAGTTTGTAGCATTTGTCTACCGTGTGACTGGTCATTCCACAGTGAGTGCACAAAACTTTTTCTCTTATGTACTGCTGTTTTCCAGGATTGATCTTTGAACCTTCAATTCTTTTATTCATGAAGGTAACATTAGGTTCAAATCCTACTCTTCCCATGGAACCAATTTCTCTTTGTTCCTCTTCTTGAATGACTAAAGAGAAAACTTTGGTAATCGATGGTAAGAGTTCCAATAATAAAATCTGACCTCTAACATGTGCAAATTCCTCATTCAATCTCATAAGATACATGATTACATGTTGACGCTGTTAATATTCTAAAAATAGACGTGCAGCAGCACAAGTGCAATTTTTATATGCCTCACATGTACAATTAGGCATCTGATTATAGTTCATAAGTTCATCCCACAAACATTTGAACTTTTGATAATAGACACTCACTGAGGTTTGATATTGAGATAAAGAGGAAAATTCATGCTCCATTGCCTTGAGAGAACTGATTCTTCAACTCATCCCACATAGCTTTAGCTGTTTTTACATAGACGATGGTTTCCCTAATATCTCTGGACACAAAATTGAGAATTCATAACAAAACCATGTTGTTACATCGATCCCATTTAGCATATGAGGAATCTGTTTCAACTGGATGAGTAATCGCTCCATTGATAAAACCTATTTTGTTCTTGGCCTTCAACGTCATTTCCATTGATCTACACCAACTATTGTAGTTGTCTCCCGTAAGGAGATTAGACACCAAAAAATCTCCATTTTGGAGTGATACAGACCAAAATCTTCTGTACTTAATGAAACAGAGGAGGTAGTCATTCTTGCAGCGAAAAAAAATGAATCTTGTAGTGAAATCGAAGCAAAACCCTAAGATTTCCTCTTTGATACCATGAAGCAACTTCGATCAAGAAAGTAAAGATCATCGAATGAGAGATAAAAGATACTTATGATATATTCAACTTGTACAGTACATCGAGTTACCTTCTATTTATACAAAACTAGGAAAAACTAACACTTAGTAAAAGACTCAAAACAGAAAGATAATTAAACCGAATGTTTATTTACAGTAAGGGGTTGAAATGTAACTTTACAACTTAACAATATCTACAATACTCTTCTCTCTTTTCTCCCCCATCTTCTTCATTTCTCTGCTTAACTATAATGAAATTAGACCCAAATCTCTTCTTCTTGGAAGATGGCTAAACATCATCATCATTAAGAATCCGTTACACAACAACATTAACAACAAAACCTGTTGGACGTTCTTTATTGCTTTGAAGAGCATTGGGAAGAAAAAGTCAGAGATGACTATTTCCAACAAGAAGATGAAATGGAAGACAACTCTTACGACATTAATATTTTTTGGAAAGATGAAGGCCTTGAGGAGACCCAAGTATCCTTTTTTATAGACCTGCAGGTAATTATGAGTAAATCTTGTTGGTGAATGTGAAATACTTGTGTCTAAAGTATGGAGGATGAGTAGCAGTTTTTGATCGTTTTGGCTTCTTCTTCCTGGGGACCTCGACTTTCCTCTCTTTAACGAACTACAAATACCAAAAAGTGGAAGAAGATGTAGGCGGCAAATAAAATAAATTAAATCAAATGAAAAGATGTGTGGAATCCATTCTCAAGAGAGGTTTAGATTTAGAGATGAGTTGAGATAGTTTGTGAATAGTAAAATAAAAGTTAAATTATTGATTATATTTTGTATGAGAATTTGGAAAAGTTATTTTAGAATTTGAAAAAGTTGAATTATTTATTATATTTTGTGTGAGAATTTAAAAAAATTATAATGATGAGATGAGATTAATTGATATGAGTTTTGAATCCAAACCTCAGTGTGTGGTGTAAAGACGGATGAATAGAAAAACTATTGTAATTATTTTCTCTTACGAGGAATTGTTTGGGATGATTGGATGCGTAATAAAACTTTCTTTTTTTGAAAGGTTGTTTAGAAAATTTTCACTCATCAATATAATTTAGGTTAGATTTGAATAATGATTTGAGATGAGATGAGTTGAGATGAAAGATAAAAATTAAATAATATATTGTTAAATAATTATTTTTTTAATATTATTATTATTTTGAGATTTGAAAAAATTGATTTTTTTATTATATTTTTTATAGAAATTTGTAAAATTTATAATGATGAAATTAGATGAGATAAGATAGATTGAGAGTATTTCTTAATTCAAACCGAGCCTTTAGTATTATCTGTTTATTCATTTTAAGACATGCGACATGCCATATCAAGAATTTCATTAGCTTAATTAATAAATTTCCAAGCAAAGTTATTAGGGGAAGGGAAGCTTGAAAATATCTACAACCTGTGGGGTGAAGCGCGGAATAAAAAAAGTTAGTAGAGGACAAAACGACAAGCGTTAGGATACTATCGGTAATGGACGTTTATACCCCTTTGGCTAATGTTGCCCTAGACACGTCGAGAAAACACAAATGAAGCGCTCAGATCTAATGATACCTAATCCAATGGCGGGTACCTTTTTGGCTTACCCTTTATATTCTTCCTAAAATCCGCCACATCGATCCCTCGCTACCACTGCTCTCCTGGAGACATTCTCGAGCTCTCTCGGCAGGGTTTCTTCTAGGGTTTGCGGATTTCTGTTCAAGATGGTGAGGCTGATACCTCTCAGCCACTATTTCTTTTATAGTTGTGTTCCGATCTGAATAGTTTCTTTCACCTTTTAATGGTCTTTGCTTTTTCTTGATGGTTCCTTGTAACTTGGACTGGTCAGGTTCTTCAAAACGATATCGATCTGCTCAATCCTCCAGCTGAGCTCGAGAAGAGGAAGCACAAGCTCAAGCGTCTTGTGCAGTCTCCAAACTCATTCTTCATGGTAATTATTCGGATCTTTTTTTTTTTTTTTTTTTTTTTTTTTTTGTATGACTTTCTGAATATGTTGGTTGGGAAATTCGATATTGATACTTTTTTTTTTTTTTCAATTTTTGGTTCGATATTTATTCAGGACGTTAAATGCCAAGGTTGCTTTAACATGTAAGTTCCCTATCAATTCTGTGTCAAAAATCTGGGTGGACAAGACTTTGTTGGTCATATTTTATTTTTATGTAAAACAAAAATTGTCTATATGTTATATTTAAAAATGAAACGAAAATTGAAAACACGAATGAAATATAAATGAATGCAGAACTACGGTGTTCAGCCACTCGCAAACGGTGGTGGTGTGCGGGAACTGCCAGACAGTGCTATGCCAGCCGACTGGTGGGCGCGCAAGGCTTACCGAGGGTTGCTCTTTCAGAAGGAAGGGGGATTGATTCCTTATTTGGGTATTTGCTAATAGAGTTCTCGTGAGGCGGGCATGGATTTTGTTGTGGTTTTGTTTTTTATTCAAAATACGTTATTTCATTAGGAGGAAGTTTTGGACATCTATTGCTACTCTAGTCTTGCTATATTTTAATCTTGTTTTACTCAAATGGAATCGGGCTTTTGTTTAACACTATCGATCATGTAAGTACTCTTATTCTATCATCATTGCTTATCCTATCATCGTTGCTTAATTTGTTGGTGCCCTGTCTTATGTGGCTTTAAAGGTGCTTTGCCTTGGGAATTACTGACGACCCTGGCCAGTATGCGTGCATGTTTCCTACAATTTTGCATTTTGTGTCTGCTTGTCCGAAATGGCTCTAGGCTCACTGTAGGGGTGCTTGCACCCGTAACCGTCCTGTCTGACACCCCCGCCTGCTCCTCGTTGGTCATTGGCGGGATAGCTTGCTTGGGTCCTGTGGGTGGGGGGGATTATATATAGTTTGAGAGATGCGGGTGTGGGTTATGAACCACATGTGCAAGTTTCAGTGCGTGCTTGTAAGGTGATTTTTTGCCTGGTCAATGGGGATGGACGGACGGATAAAAAATCCTTTTGCCTGGTCAATGGGACGACGGACAAAACAGATATTGCCACCCTGCCCAGGCGGAGGCAGGGTATGGAAAGGGCTGTTGTTGCCTGTATATGGTGCGCAGCAGGCTTACTAGGCTGTTTGTAAGGTTATTTTTTTTAATTGAACCCCTTTTGTTTATTGGTGGAGGATGGCAGTGTGTGCGTGTTGCGGGGACAGAGAGAGGGAGGAGCAGGGAGTGACGAAGATAGAAGGGAGGGAAAGTGAGAGATGGCAGAGTGAGGAGCAGCTGGCCGACAAGAGGTTTAATGGCGTGAGGACGGTGGCAGACGGTTGCTAGAATGGGGACGGAAATAGATGGGGAGGGGGAGGAGAGAGAGAGTGCAAGAGAGGGAAAAATCACATGAAAAAAGATCAAGGGGGAGCTTACTAACCTGATCTCGGACGGTGGCGTTAATTCCAAAACTGAGTGAGGAGAGGAGAGTGTATGAGAGGGAGGAGAGATGTTGGAGGGAGGGAGTGAGTGAGTTCGAGAGGCAAAACTGATCGGAGTGACGGTGGCTAGTTGCAACCAACGGAATTGGAAAATGCAGCAGAGCACGACAGCGAGAGAGTGATGGAGAGGCAAGCCTTGGCAATAGCTTGGGCTTCGTGCGACGTAAAAAGGAGAGACGTTGTGAGCGCTGGTGGCACAAGACTTGGGGTGGTGGTTGGGGGGAGGAAATGAATTCGAGAGATGAGAAGACGATAAAGAGAGCCTGAGCCCGTGGGACTCAAACTTAGCAAGAACTCAGCTTGCTTTGATTAGCGTGCTTGATTAAAACATATGAGTAGAGGACCCAGAGTGGGGGGTGTCTGTTGAGGTTGGAACATCGTTTGGGGCTTGAATGAACTAATAGAGACAATCGAAGGCCCGAGAAAAGGATGTTCAATATACTGACATATGAGATAGTAGTTGATTTTTTTGGATTTCTTTAGATGAAAGCCTACCTTCTAATGATGTTCATGGTCTTCGGTAAAAGTTTTTAAGCCATTTGAAATAGTATACAAGCCTTTTAACGGTTAAATTGTCAAATAAATTTTCAATTTGTACATGCACAGATGAAAATATGGACGGTTGTCCTTTACTTTTCAAGTTTTTCTTGTGGGATTTCTCTAGGATTTTGTCTAAATGAGTATAAAAACTAGTTCATTATTTAAGATTTCGTTTGGACAATGGGATGAGGTAAGATAAAAATTTTTTATGAATAATAATGAAATAGTTTGGGTTTAAGATGTTTTATTGGATTTTAAAAAATAAGAGATAAAAAGTTGAAATAAATATTTTAAAGTTAAAATATAGTTAGAATATAATTTTTATTTATTTGAAAAAGTTGAATTATTTTTTGTATTTTGTTTAAAAGTTAAAAAAAATTGTAATGGTTATATGTAAAAATTTAAAATTTAAAATTGAAAATATTTATATTTAAATAATATTTAAATGTTGAGATGAGATAGTTGAGATGACTGTCCTTGTAGACTGAAAAGTAGTTAGAAATGCATATGCTGAATGTCTTGTATTGAAAGCGGATACCGCGTTAAATGTTTAGGAAGGAGGCAAACCTCAAATCTCCTTTTAAATGTTTTCGAGGTTCCATTATGACCCAATATTAGACATGTAGACTCCTTTGATCGTGATTCCATTATTTACTGTACATATTATGGTTCCTCAAAGTCTTTAATACCGATCGGCTAACGGTAGGATCTATTAATTCGGAATCTCGGATTTCACATTGTACCATGAGGGAACGAGTGTTTCTGTCTCTAATATTTTGTGTGTCTCTGTCTTGTGATCTAGCTTCAAACAAATATATTCATTTTTGTTTGTGAGAAAATAGCCCCCGTCATTGGCTTATTATTGCAGGATGACCAAAATCTGAAATAGATTTGTCTCAAAGAAACTGCTTGTGAAATAGAGAAGCTGGTGCTATTGGTTACTAATTCAGAGAATTGATTGGGGGGGGGGGGGGGGGGGGGGGGGGGGGGGGGGGGGGGGGGGGGGGGGGGGGGGGGGGGGGGGGGGGGGGGGTGGGGGGGGGGGGGGGGGGGGGGGGGGGGGGGGGGGGGGGGGGGGGGGGGGGGGGGGGGGGGGGGGGGGGGGGGGGGGGAGGATTGCTCCATAGCAGTTTGATTCATGGTTTTCAGAACCTTTTTATAATCGAAGGATCTCTAACATTCATGACATTGATTGTTGGTCGGGGTATTATTAAATTCAAGGAGGCCCAATAGCTTATTGGAATTTCTTGCATGTGGGGGGAAGGAACTGGTGGTTTTACTTCCCACAGTTTTGTGTGGTGTTTTGTTGTTAGGTGATATGACTGTACGTTTGTATGCTCCATTGTTTTGATGAGGTATAGAGGGAAAAGAGTTGCCCTTTTCTTGACTTCTGTCGCATGTAATCATTAGTAGTTTGGCTGGCATCCTGAAGTGCTGATACTCATGAGTTGCTTCCATTCTAATTTCTGGCGTTTGACTTTCTACTAATTGATTGTGTCGAATTCAACAGTGTTTTGCTTGTAATGTAATGATGGTTTCTTTGATAGAAATTGAGAAACTAGGTGGGTTGGGTTTTGATCGGGAGTTGTGCTGCTTCAGCTTCATTTGGTTACACCACTCATCTCAACTCATCATTACAATCTTTTCAAATTCTAATACAAAATATAATAAACAATTCAACTTTTTCAAATCCTAAAATAATAATAATATTAAAAAATAATATTCTAATAATATTTTATCATCTCAACTCAACTCAACTTAACTCAGTTCAACATCCAAACGCAACCTTAATAATCCGAGTGAATTCATTCGTACAAGAGTGAACCGGACAGATGAAAACACTATCTCCGGTTTAAACTTGTTTTGAGTCATAATGAGAAAGATGAACATTTTGTCACAAAAAATTATGAAAAATGATGTAGGCAAGGCACTTGGCGTAGGGATTGCGCACGAAAAGCAAACAGATCCACAGGAAAAATGATGCGGTGCGTTTTGGTTTCAGTCTTTCAGCTTTTCATTCTCCCTCCATTTTCCTTCATCTTTAATTTTCAGACTCATTCTTCCATTTTCGACGGACTCCCTCCTCCATTCTCTGTCAATCCAACCAGTTTCAGTTGTATTAAATTGTTTGGTCAAATCCTCCAAAGTCCATAAAGAAAGGCAAAAATATGAAATGATTCTCTATTTTTATGGTTTTTAATAGACATCATGAACCAAATGTCCATAAGCAAGCTAAGTGTTAAATGGCACGGCAGTCATGAATAAGACGAAGAGAGAAAATTTATCAAAGGTTTGGTGTGCAAATAAATAATACCAGAGCCAAAATGAGGTTTATTGGGCTATAGAACTGCTACCAATCTCTTTTCTTGGCAAACTCCGTCGTTTTCTTCTTGAGAAGATCAAGGGTAACACTTTAACCTTTTGGAGCCGTAGTCATCTCTTAAGATGATTAATTTCTTCTCAGTTCTTCCCAAGAACAAGCAAAAACTAATTAAAACAATAAAGAACAAAAGAAATGGAGAACAAAACGCGGGCCAAGACACAAGAAGAAGAAGAAAGAACTGAGTAGGGACAACTAGCTCAATCCTAGAAAAAGGAAAAAAAAAAAAAAAAAAACTTGTCTTCAAACTTTCTTGTGGGCTTCGATGGTGGGGTGGGTGGAGAAGGAGTGCAGTGCAGCCTAGCCGAGGAATGGGTTTCAGAGGAATAGCGAAAGTGAATGAGTTTTGAAAATAGGTTGTGAAAATCAGTGTTTTGGAGATGAAAAAATGACGAATGTGAATGAGGGAGACAAACATGAATGAGATCGGAAATGGGTTGTGAAAATGGATCGCGGAGGAACGACAAACGCCCCTAGTCTTGTTTTGCAACTTTCAGCCTTTCATTCGTGTTGGGCAATCATCTTCCATTTTCTTTTTATTTATTTTATTTCTTTAGTTATAGTTCATGTGGCAATCCCAACTCATTCGTGCGCAATCCTTGCGCCAAGTCTCCTGCTTGTAGAAGAATTGAAAAATTATATAAAAGTAAATTCACAAAATGACGTAGCTTGATATTGTATGTTAAATTATAAAATTATTTTTATTATAAAATAAATTTATCGGATCACATACTGCTACGTCACTGTTTTTTTCAAAAGTCTTCCAAATATTTTCATATTTCAATCCAAACATCTTATATAATTTAGCTGCAAAAGATATATCTTTACATAATCATTTAAACATTTACGTCAGACAAAAGAATACAACTTCACAACACTTGAATACAAAATATACCGCTACAACTTTTTATCTAAAATTTTCTATTACATGTACGTAATTTCACAGAAATTATTACAAATACACCTAAAAAAATTTAGAAGAAATTATTAAAAAAAGAAATAAAGAAAAACGTTGGCAATGTGGCATACCAAACACAAGTCTATTATCCCATATGTTATATTGTAGAAAAATATTTTAATCATAAAAAGATTATAAAAAAATAAATTTACAAACTAATATAGTTTGATATTGTACATCAGATTGTAAAGTTATTTTTATTATAAATAAAATAGATCTAATAAATTTTATAAAATCATATCAATTTATATATTTATTTTATATAATCTTTTATGTCTATAATAATTATCTATTTTGAGTCTATTCGTCGAGAGTGGACACAGCCTATGGAGCATTAAGGTCTACCCCAATTTTCACGTGTTTGACAAAATTGGGTGGAGTTATAATTGGGCCAAGAGAAGGTTCGGTTTATTTATTTGATCTTGCCCCGTCTAAATCGGTTTGCAAGTTGTACACTATAATTATTGTAAGTTCCTATTGGTGGGGGCGTTGACCTTGAGTCAACTTTTTTTGGCTTCTACACAATAACACATGATAGTCATCTGTTTCAGAAATGGTGGGGGGGCCTTAGAATGGTACCCATATTATCCTTGTATTTTGGCCGTGTCCAATCAGCTCAACTCAGATTGTGTGATACGCACTGATCTCGCTCCACCTCTTTCGACTGATCCATTCTTATCTTTTGTGACTACGTAAAGGAGTAGCGTCCGGCCCCATTGAAAGCGAGTGCTCGTCGTCTTCCTACTCCTCCTCGCTCGGATTACTTTTAGGCTTACTTTTTTTTTTTTTTTTTTTTAATCTTTTAAAGTCTGCAGCCAACAACCAGGTGGGCGGACGTTTGCTTAACCTGTGGAAAGTGTAGCAGATGGTTTATCCGTTTGGTTGCGGTGATTTTAAATGAGTTGAATAAAAAATTATTATAATATTATTTTTAATATTTTTATTATTTTAAAATTTAAAAATATTGAATTATTTATTCTATTTTATGTAAAAATTTAAAAAATTATAATTATAAAATGATATGATATATCCAAACCAGCCTTTATAGCTCTTGTTGCATTCTCAAAAGAGTTTTGTTAATCATTATTTACACATATTATATATATATATATTTTTTAATTTTTTAATTTTTTTAAAATTTTTTAAATTCTTTTACTCATTATCTATATATTATATATTTAATAAAAAAAATAAAAAATATAATATTTAGTGTGTGGATGTCTTCTCGATAAGAGTGATTGACATGATTGGATTTAATATAATAAAAAATTAAAATTTCTTACGTATTACATATTGTCCACAACTACTTATAAATATATAATTAAATATATATTTTTAAATAATACCTGAAATGGTAGACAGTGGACACTGGAAAAGATTTAGATGGACTATTTGGAGAGTCTTATCTAACCCGTTTCATGTACAAGTCAGATGGGACCAAATAAGAGGTTGGGGTTACTTAACCTTTTTAATACTACACAGCCTCTCTAATCTATACCATATTTTTTAAAAATTTTAATATTTTTTTTTGAGTTTATTTTTTTAAATTAATTTAATTTTTCTATTTATTATTTATATATTATATATTTGATAAAAGAAAAAATAATAAAAATTAAAAAAATGTAGTGTATGGAGATTGTATGAATAGTAAGAGGTTGTCAATATTTTTTCTCTCTTTGATTTTGTTCATTTACTTGTTAAGGCCTCGGTGATTGATTGATTTAATTAAGATTGTAAGATAAAATAGTTTTAGATAAAAGTTAAAAATTAAAATAAATATTGTAAAAATATTATTTATTATTATTATTATTTTATAATTTAAAAAATTAAATTATTTATTATATTTTATATAAAAATTTAAACTAATTATAACGATGAGATGACGCTGGACTGTTTATATATCCACGCAGAACCTAATAAAATAACTAGAAAAATGAAAAAAAAGTAAGTAACGGCCGAAAGACGACAAAAAGGTGATAAAACCATATAGAAAAATGAAAAAAAAATAATAAAATAAAAGTATATAGCCATCCAAAGTCGGGGTTTTTGAATTTTTATAGAGCCGTTGATTAATTACGCCCCTTCTGCTGCTGCTGTTGTCTGTTGCGTTCTCTGTCTCGTCTCTTTGCTGTTTGTTGGGTGGGGGGAAATGGAATACCCATTTCATTTCAATATTTATGCTGTTTCGATGAAGGAGCCTGGCAACTTACTTGCTTGCTTCTGTTAATGTTGTTCTTGGTAAAATAGTTACAAAGTCCTCACAACAAGCACCGACTTCATACCAACACCGACAACTTGTTGCCGACTTTTCCGTTGCTGTTGTTGACCCATTCTGCAAAGCTTCTCTAATTAATGTTCTTCAGTCGAAAGGATATTATAAGAGATGAGACTGGCTTTGCTCTATTTAGGTGAAACACACATCTGCATCTCTGTTTCTGGGTATTTGAGTACTTGATCAAGGTTCCTACCCAACTAGCCCATCCAGGTTGTTTTAGTTATAAAAAAAGCTTCTCCTTTTTCATGTCTCTTTTTCCGCCTTTTTTTTCTAATTACTTTTGTATAAATTGAGGTACAACAGGCAGGCTTTTGTCATGTCGTCTTTGCGAGCGAGAACTGGGAGACACAGACAACGATACAAGGATCATTTTAGGCTGGTTGCAGGGTCAGTCACTTTCTACTGCGATCCCTTAATAACTTCTTTTTCATTCCTCTCCTTGATAAAATCTGAATATCCTCTCGTGCTTCTACATGATATAAAGCCAAAAGCTGGTTCCTTCACATCCATTGCTCGTTATAAACAGCGTGGCAGACACAGCTGGGCCTGAGCATTGACTTTATGCTGCATGTGTTTATTTTTGCATCTACTCACTTTAAATGATTAATTGTTACTACCTCTAGTCGTTTTCCATATTAGCAATGTCGGTTAGGTGGGTTGATGGGCTGGCAAGGTGGAAGCTGTTTCCATGAACCTTGGCCCTCCTGTTCATACAGTGCCAACTCGAGTGATGATGCGTTTGACCTTGTAAAGATTCTGGCTTTATTTTGAATTAGTTTCGCCACGGAGACCACACTATCATCTTCTTAACATCCGTAATTAGGTTTAGGATTTTCATTTAGGCATACTTCATACCACTAATTGGTTACTTATAAAAAATGATTACTAAAATAGTAAAATTAACCGGTTTTGATTGGAAATGTCAAAATTTAAGAAAAGAGTAGGATTATTCTTCTATAAAATTGTGAACAAAACTCCAAGGGGCTGGTCCAAGTGGTGAAGGCTTTCGTCTTAGGCTATCACTCCCTTCAAGATCTAAGGTTCAACATCTCATGGGTACTAACAACCCTTTGGGCCACACCTCCGGCTGAAAAGCCAGCGAGTTAGCATCCGTGTAGGAAAACTTCCGAAGGTGCGGTGCACGGGACCGGAATTTATTTTGCAGGAGTGGGTTTGAAGGGCCTACTTTGGAGAGGTTCCCGACATAAAATAAAAATAAAATAAAACAAAAAACTGTGAAAGAAAAGGTTTCCAAGGTTTTCTTAAAATCCAAAATTTTGGGAGTTTTGCCTCCAAGATTTTGTAAGAAGTTTTATAGAGATATAAATATACAAACTTAAAAAACTCAAAAATACGAGCTAAAAAATTTGAAGATCATATGAGTTCAAAAACTCTCAAAATTTTGGCCTCTAAAATATGAATATCTATGTGTGTATAAATTTTTTCTTGTATGACTCAATATTTTCCTGTTTTGATATTCTTATGTTCAGTTTCTTTTTCTTCTCTATAAGAAAAATTACAAGAATAGGAAATATGATGTGATGTGATTTTTTCATTAGCATATTGGTTTTAATAAACTGCAAGCACGTTCTTAATGTTAATGCGCTTGATTTACAGTAATTTCCTTCTTTCTCCATTTGTGTCCTTTCCCTTCCTGTTCTCTCTATATTCAACATATACTTTTTTACCCATTTTTGCTTTATCCTTGCATGGATTGGAATGCTTTTGTTTCTTCTGCAGAATAGTTCTACATGTACTTACCTTTTTGGTGCAAAAAATAGGTGTATTCCTTATAAACTTGAGCAGAATGTTGTGGGTTCCCATAGCAATTCAGAGAAAAAATTGCTTGTTCTTATGATTTCCACACCAGGTCGGGATGATCTTGTGTTTCCAAAGGTATTAATTATCCTTCATTTTTTGTTAGGCACATGATGCTTAACTCCTCTCATTTTTGGTAATGTTAGCTTCTATAAGAAATAATGAGTTTTGGATTCATCTCAATGCCTTCATTTGATTACCAGGGAGGATGGGAGGATGATGAGACTAAGGATGAAGCTGCCAGTCGTGAGGCCTTGGAGGAAGCAGGGGTGAAAGGAACACTCAGTGTAGGTTTCTTTTCCGTGCTTGGTACAGGCACGGCAGCTATTACTCTTACATGTATAATTGGAAGTTTGCAACCAATAAATTATAACGAGTGCAGCAAAAAACTAGGGAATTTAATCTACCCCAGAGTAGCACTTCTCTTGGTTATCTTATGAAATTTTCTAGTCTTCTTCACATCCTTGAATCTTATGAAGTAATCACCTATAGAACTTTCATTTTCTTTTCCATGACTTATTCTTAGCTGTTTTTATTAAGGACCACAGCTAGGTGGTTATTTCTTTTGGGGGAGAGTGAGGCAGGGTTCTAGAATTGTATGTGTACCTCAAAAAATGTGCACACATATTTCAAGTATTTGACACATTTTCTTGCTCTGAATTCTGTACTTATAATATACACTGCTGAAATATGGGTTGGTTGCTTAGGATATTCATATGCACTCCAGCATGTCTCAATTTTCCATGAAATTGATTATTTTTTTGGACGAGTCATCTAATTCAACCTGATTTCTAATCTATTTCAGGAAAATCCCATAGGAGTTTGGGAGTTTAGAAGCAAGAGCAAGCAGAACAGCAGCAGCCTGGAAGGAGGTTGTAGAGGTTATATGTTTGCATTAAAGGTGACTGAGGAGCTTGACTCTTGGCCAGAGAAGGATAAATATGATAGGAAATGGGTCAGTAATCCAGAAACTAATTTGAATTTTATGATATTCTACCATAGCATCACTTGTCCAATGGTTCATTAAAAGACCAATTGGTTACTGCTACCAGAAGGATCCCATCACAAGTTCTGATAGAATTATCATAATATTTTCGGAAAAGAACTGTCATTTTAGATCTG
Organism: Juglans microcarpa x Juglans regia; assembly: GCF_004785595.1. Lineage (NCBI taxonomy): Eukaryota > Viridiplantae > Streptophyta > Magnoliopsida > Fagales > Juglandaceae > Juglans > Juglans microcarpa x Juglans regia. The sequence continues at coordinate 7,751,628 of NC_054598.1, read as the reverse complement.
TATTTGCACTTTTGCAGTGGATGATAATCAGAAACCAAAATAAAAATAATATTAAAAAAATATATTCTAACAATATTTTATTCAACTTTTATCTCATCTCATTTCATCTACGAAAACAAACGAGGCAGTTGCTTTTAAGTCAAGAATCCTATGTTAACAATTTGTTGGTTTGCCAAACACGAACCCCATGTCAACAAATTCTACGTTGAAGACTTTTTTGTTACCCTTCCACAGCTTACCACAGAGGAAGCATACGAATTCTGCAGATACGATTGGATGCGGGAAGCTCTTGGAAGATTTTTGGCAACTCTCTCAGCCGAAAGTCCAATCAGGATGAGTGAAGAATCGAAGGAAATCCCTTTGAGGCCAGTCACAGATGCAGGTGAAGAGCTTCAAATGTCATCACCTGGCTACTTTGGTAAGCCTTCCGGTGTCCAACATCTTGGGAATACTTGTTGCAAATGCGTGGTATAGGGTTGAGGAGTCCGGTGCATCTTTGTAGTGAAAGCAACTGTATTGTATAATTTGTTGATGTCCTTGATTCTGCAACTCTAAATAATTTTCAGACTATTTTGTTCTAGGGAAAGCTTGTACATTTCTGTAATTAAATTACATTCAAAGAGGTCAACAGTTTCTTATTTTTCTTTAGATGTTTTGTTCAGTTTCTACAATTCTAAATTGGTTCATTAGGTAAGTTGAGCAATTTTAATTATTAGGTGAAGGAGTCCTCTCAAATCTTCTCGGTTGTCATCTAAGAACGAGTATCAACTATTCTTTTTTTTTTATACATTTGGGGAGGGGGGTTTCGAACCCAAGACCTCCATTTTGGAGTAAGGGAGTTATGTCAATCAGGCCACAGGCCTTTGGCAGAACGAGTATCAACTTTGTAGTCAAGCCATTGATGTCTTCTCATATAATTGAAAAACCTTTTCTGATTTAGAAGAGGGTTAAAACTCTTAATGAGAATGGCAGTGAGGATCTAGCTCCGACAAAAACCTCTGCCTGCCTGAAGAGCACTCCACGTTGAACAACTTATTTTGGCAACTCCAAAATTGCCAAAATTGTTCAGAACAAGGCTTCAGCACACTCTTCTTTCCGGAAATCTTGCAAGCCAAATACCAATAGAAGTAGTGGAACTTATTGCAGTTAGTAATGTAGATTGAACTTCTGAAACAAACTGCCGGATAGTCTCCATTGACATAATGCAGAATGACCAAAATACCCATGTATTACACAAAAATTACTATCCATTTCAAGTATTGAATATTGAAATGGAGAGAATTTTGTTCATAGCGGCAAGGTATATGATTTCAATTGAGTGGTTCAATAAGTTGAAAACAACAACAACAACTAATCAAAAGACAGACATCCTCAAAGTGGTTTTGGGTGTTGTGAGCAGAAGTACTAGTATAAATGCAACACTGTTGTTCTACAAAGCTTAATTAGCAAATGCACATGATAGTTTTTTGCTTTCCAACACTATATTTTGCTCGCAATGATCGTGCCTCCCGGATTCTCTGCTCAACAATGTTGTCACCATGAGAACAAAAGCCAAGGCAAAAACAAAATCAATCCAGCCTCAATTTCCGGACATGATTTTTCAAACGCAACAAAACATTCAAACTTAACGCGCTCCCTCGAGAACTTAAAATCGTTTCAGTAAACGTATGATAAAATAAGAAGCATTGCACAAACTTTAAAGTAGTTGTAATAATAATATTTAAATATATATAGACCCACAAACTTCAACAAAAATTCCCACTTGAGTAACGATCTAGGTCGGTCTTTGAAGTTCGTAGGTGTGAACTTTCTGACTTTTCCTATCCATTTCGAGTTTGGCACAGGAAGGAATACATATGAATCTGTGTGCTGATATCAATCTTTTGCATGCTTTCCACTCCTAACAGTATGAAAAAAAGAGCGCAATACGCAGGCTAATGGCAGAAAAATGGACGTACACCTTTATTAAAATCCTCTTCCTTTTGTTCCATGTAACACGGGGAGGTTTCCTTTGACTTTCACTTTCTTTCCAAGGCATCATCTCTCTTCATCTAGCTCTTATCTGTGATCATTTGTATCTTGGGATTGGAGATTCATGGGATTTACATGAGAGGTCGAATGGCGCCTAATCAGTGTTTTTATCTGTGTTGTCATATATGATCTGTTCCTTGAAAATGCATGGAGATTCGTGGGATTTTACAGAGGAGATCATGAGTTGCCCCCTTTGAGGAGTTTTGATGCTTCTTGTTCTTTTGTCTTTATTACCAAGTCAATCTTTATCTTTCACAAATCTTTGCAGAGTTTACGTTTCTTCTTTTCTTCCAAACAAAAAGATGTCCCATTTTAGATCCTTCTCGACAGCTTGGCTCCTTGTCATGAGAATCATTTTCAGGATGGGTTTTTCACTTTTTTTTTTTTTCTTAGCATAAGAATCTATACCGGATTTGTAAGATCATGACATCATAGATTGGGATATTTTCACACCTTAATTAAATTTTCAGTACAATTATGTCTCATTAGTTAAACTATTATCCATTTTTATAAATAAATAGTTCAAATGATATCTCCCGACTCCTCCCCTTGTAAAACAAAATGGAGATGATCAGCAAAATAATATCTAGACTTATCAATCTCTTGAACATGAAATTTCGCATGGGAAGATTCTCATGATATTCGATAATATATATATATATATATATTTATATATATATTTTCTTGCTTTGAATGGAAAAGATCTTAGTAAAAAAAGCATGATAAAATTTACTAGAAAGGAATAAATCAAATCCAATGCATCGCATTTTATTTAATGATTGATCAATTGGCAGGAAAGGTTCTTTTGCGAACTTCTGTGGCCCCACCAACTAAGATATATACTGAATTTGGTTGGGAATCACAGAGCTGCATGGGACATGTTTTCTGCTTTATCTTTTTACTTCAATAGCGTCGATTCATAAATTAGTTATATATGTTATATATATATATATGGCCTTACATTTCAGTAAGGCTGTAACAAAGAACTAGTTCTCGCCTCTGTAGAAATAGTTATCAGTTGCTCACTTTGCAAAGTGACTTAATAAGGCGATTTAAATGCCACTATTAGCCGTAAGAGAACTATTAGCTAGCAAAGATGTGCTAAGGCAAAAACTCCAACTAGACAAGGGGGAAGACAGTCACAGTAATTAAACATACATAAAGCTCAGAGAAAGAGACAATATTAATGTGTCAATCCTCCAACTCCTACACCAACTTGCGTGCCCTTTCCACTAAAAATATTGTTTGTCTCTCATGATCTAAAGTTCTAGCAGATTCTTCATGACCTATAACAATCTCTAGATCTCACTTGTGTCGAGTTCCTTTTTAAACTATATATATATATATATATATATATATATATATATAATGTATTATTTGATGAAGAGTCGATATCTCATAACAGGATACAAGGGACACTTGCCCGTCATTTAACAAATCTAGTTTTGAAAGGAACTAGACATATAAGAGTACTCTTTATCTATAGTGCATTTTGATAGGAAATGATTATTTTCATAACATTCTCGTAGGCATGGCCTAAAAATCAAGATCATTTCTTTGAAAAACACCTGACTTTTACTTATATTTTTATTTGCAAATTAGTGGTCATGTTCAAAACTCATGAGGGTCGATCGATAGATCATATATATGAGTACTATATGAAGGTTTGGCTTATTATCACAACTTAAAAAAATTCATGAGCCTAACTCATCTTATAAAACTGGTTCAATAAAAAATGATTGTTCATTACTTATAAACATGCACAAGACCTTTTCCACAAGTAATGTGAGATTATTCCTCAACACTCTCCTTCACGTGTAGGCTAGTATTTTTCCTGGTCCTTATCATGGGGTAAATAATGTGGGCTCTCATTCGTCCTGTGGCAGGTTCTGATATCATGAAAGAATTTAACTGATCGTCTCATAAAATCGATTCAACAAGATAAGATTACTCATTCTTTATAAACATGACCAAGATCTTGTCCACAAGCAATGCTAGATTATTCCTCAACAAGGCTCATGATGTGTAATGCTTCCAATCCTGGCCTCTTAGAATTGATTAGATTAGAATATTAAGACGTGCATTGATTAGAATTATACCTAATTCTTGGTCACTCGGTCAAGAGAGAGAATCTGAGACCATGTGTAGGTCAAGTCATTGCAAGTACTTCAAATTTTTACAAAGCTAGCTCTTCAAGATCATCATCAAAAAGCCAATGAAAGCAGCTGCTGATATTCAAACATATATATATATATATATATATATATATATATGTAAAATTAATTATCAGCATCTGGGAAGAATAATTATAAGGAGCATTAACCGAGAGGATTGTCGTACAGCACTTCTCAAAGTAAATTATAAATACTCATTATAGAAATGTACCGAAAGGCCATATACTGGGGTCCATTTAGTCAAGGGTCCTGATGATCTTTAATTATAATGTGCTTGAGAATTAATTCATCTTAATTAGTTCTACTAATTATTATAATTATTTGATGATGATCAGTAGCTAGCTATATATATATATATATATAATAGATAGGTAGGTCTTCCCTAGTACTGATTATTTTCTTCAAAAAAAAGCAACCCTGGCTAGCTTTTGTGTCCCTCTCTCTCTGATCACATGCATCCCAAAATGCCTTATAGCTTTCACGATCCCCTTATTTGGATGGAGCTGATCTATTTATGCGTGTTCATGCTAAAGGACCTCCAAACTCCGTGAAATATTATTATTAAAGCAGAAAAAAGTCATTTGCATGGAATTTTAAAACGGCATTTGGGATTGAAAAGGTGTTATGAGCTAGCTAGGGATCATGCATGGTGGAACATATCATTATATTTTGCTCAAATTGGATGCACATGGCTAGCTGAGACCATTATATTCCCTCGTAAATTAAGACTACATTTGCATTACGCGCTTAATTAATTATAGCTAGAGTAACATGACCTTTTGTGCACTTCTTTTTATTTTTACCTACTTAATTAATTGGTCTCCCCGTTTAATTAGTTTAGTATATATATATTGTGACGACAGAGTACTAGCTAGTACTCTCGATCCACCACTTAAGATTATTGCCTTGATGATCAAATCCGAATTTGAATTATTTCGACATTAAATGAGCTATTCGCGAATACAAAATATGATTGACTATTAAACAATCACTACAAGAAAATTGCTTATTTGTGACTAGTTAATTTCAACGAAATGACTATTTACAGCTAAAATGAATCTGTTTTGGTCACAAATAGTCTTTTCACCGCAATTAAATGGCCACAAAAATCTATTTTTCTTGTAGTGGATATAGCTCGTAGAACTTAATTCCTATACATAAACTCTTGATCAAGTAGTACTTTCATGAACAAGCTCGAATTTACTCGAAAAATTATAAATAAGTTGTTCGTAAAAATATTAAAATGAAATTTGGTGATCATAATTAAGCTAATAAAAATCAAATGAACATATATATATATATAGATATCTATATATATATATATATATATATATATATATATATATAGTTTTGACCATCTACATGAAGTCACTCATGAAGTTCATTAACCCACTTACACCCACTCAAACATAATTAATCTATTCTACCAGAAATGCAAAGCTTAGAAATATATAAAATAAAACTTCAGTCAAAAGTTAGAGATATATGGAACCATGTGAGAAAAGAAAACATGTCACGTGTGTGGGAAAAAATACTGGTGAATCCTACATTTATATATATATATAATATATAGACACATAAAAGAAAGCAATCTTGCATATTTTATAGCGCACGCAAGAGGCTAGCTAGCTAGTATATATAAAGAAAGATCACGAAATAATTAAAAAAAAAAAAGAGTTAAATTTTTTAATTTTGGATAATACACTTTTGTATTAGACCAAAAGCTTTTACAATTATATATATATATATATGCTATTATATATCTTATTTAAGATTGAGGTTGATAAAATATCGTGCCGATATATATATATATATATATATATATATATATATGGTAAATGAAGAATGATTATGGAAATGATGCTTACCCACCAAAGGCCTATAACTAATTAATCATCAATAAATTAAATTGAGGTTAATTAGGTTATGACTCAACCCATTTGGAGAGATGGTGCACATCATGTGGCTCCTGATGATCATCTTCCAATATTTACTCTTCCAGCAGAAATGATGATCATACGTACGTACTGTAGTGACAAAACCCAACTTAAGACTATCATGATCGAAACTGCTGATCTCATGATCGTATATATATATATATATATATATATATATATATATATATATATATATATATTTGGGAATGATAATTGGAACATTAGTGGTCGAGTATTTTAGCAATCATATGGTGCAGGTATTTAATTAATCAAAAGAAATTGTTAACCTTTTTGGGATTGGATAAAAGTTATAATTTGCCAAGGCCTGCATGCTTATAGCTAGCTGCATCATGTTCATTATTTATACTGGTGACTGATCATGATTTGATTATTTAGTACATGAATCAGCCATGATTGGTACGTACCTGATTCAAGCGACTCTCTTTCTGATCTCGATCCACATGTGAGAACTTTGGGTCACACATATTAATTAAATTCTCCAAATAATTAATGCAAGTATTTAATCAAAAGAAATGAATTAATTTATTCAAAAAAAAAAAAAAGTGAATTTACTAGAAAGTTAGTCAAGCAGAACATGCCATGCAGTCATGACTACTGTCATGCAAGTCGCTGATCAGCATGCTCTCCTTATAATTAGCAAGATTATGATACTTCACCGGGTGGAAATTAACTCATGATCATCCAAACACTACCCACCTTCTTTTTAATTAATTATTGGGACGCTAATTTGTTTCTTCGCGGCCAGTAAATTAATTAATTTGATCAAGGACATGCAAGATTATCCATCCTAGCTTCTTTTAATTTGCAGGATGAAACAGACAAACAAATTGATTTTCGTTTCTTTATCGAAGGACGGACGTACGTACAGGATCATCCATTTCCTTATTCAGTTGATCATGATTAGAGGATGAAACAGACGAGCATATGCATGTTTTCCAGTAAAAAATTAATGATTGGTTTTCATAAAATGACTAAATAAAACTGTAAATTATCAAACGAATTAAGAAGAATACCGTTAACATATTACAATGTCATGTTAATTGGTCCGATCCGCTCCTAATTTTGATATGTTCGCATAACTCAATGGTTAAAAGGGTATATAAAAATGAGTTTAATTATTAAGTTTTTCAGGACTTCGAACTAAGTAGTGATCATCAATAATACTAGATATAGTTTTAGGATATGTGTATATCTCGTATATCTCGCCCACTCACTTTCAAAGGGAGTACGCGAGACTTATATACTATAAGTTGCAAATATATATATCATGTGTGTGTATGTGAAAAAGAAAGGCTACAGTTGACCAAAAAAAAAAAAAACAACCCAAAGGAAAAAAAAAAAAAAAGTGCCACGTGGCAAGCGCGATTTTTCTCTCTAGGTGGGCGATTCTTCTAGGGTTTTCATGGCATCTTCCGTCATCCATTAGCGGTTGGTGGCATGCTCTAGTGGCTCTAAAGAGAATTTGGCAGTGCAGGATGCAGCCAAGATAGGCAGGGTTGGGGAAAATCACCTGCAGGGGTCTCGATGCAATTTGTTGATGTTGTAGTCTCTAGGCCGCAACAATTACCAGAGGTAGATTTATCTTTGCAGGAACCTTGCTTCAACGATGGAGAGATGTTTTTCGTCTTCTCTAATGTGGAGATTAAGCAATCGACAGAGCTATTCAAATTTTCGGTGACGTTAAAATTTTTGTGACATCGCCCATCTCTAGATCATGTGAGGGGTTTTATTAAAAATAGATGGGGGCTTTGATTGATGCTAGTGGTGGGATAGTTTCGTAATCCTCGGAATGTCTTGGTTCGATTGGCTAACGAGGATGACTTTTTTAGTGTGATGTCGCGTTCAAATGCAAAGATTGAGGGAGTGTCGTATAAGGTTTTCCATAGGATGCTAGATTTCAATGAGGAAGATGATTTGCCTTTGGTTCATGTATGGATTACGCTCCCAGGTTTGCCTCCGAATTATTTTCATGTATCCATTTTGAAGAGCATTGGTAGAGGGTTTGGAAAGTTTTTGAAGAGGGATAATGTTACGGCTTGTGTGACGCGTTCGCAGGCAGCACACATTTGTGTTGAAATGGATGTTCCAAAGCCTTTGCGACATTCTTTTTAGATTGGTGTTTCGGGACTTGCGAATAATCATTTTCAAGAGGTGATATATGAGACATTGCCAGCATATTGTTCTTATTGTCGTAAGCAATGGCACTTAGAACAGAGATGTGGAAGGCGTGATCATTCTGAGAAAGTTGAGTCAAACGGGTGGAAAGCGTGAGGGGGTAAGGATCAGCCCAAGCAAGTTTGGAAGGCTGTAGGCGTTAAAAATCCTAAGAAAAATTCGCAAACTGTGGATTCTGATGTGCAGTAAGAAAAGAATTTAAAACATGAGACATTGCTACAGGAGATTAATTTGCGTCGAAGTGAAGCTAAGAAGGTGTCCTTGCTTGCTTTGTTTATGGATAAAAAGGGTGAGGTTCTTGGCCATTGTTAGTCAGAGTTGATAGAGGAATTTGTGAAAGTGTCGTCGGTTTGTAGAGAGGAGGTTGCTGCATTGGGTTGCGAGGATATGGGAAATAGAACCAAGTGGGTCTGCATGTTAAGCATGGTAGCAGCTGGTATGAACAATCGCTAGATGAGGAAGACCAAGTTGATGATCTTGCAAGGGACTTGGTTGGCATGCCTTCGCCGTGGAGTTCTTTGAAGCTTATTGATGAAGCACTAGAATGAGAGTTAGTTCATTTGGGACATAGGGGGCTTATTGGTGTTGATGGTGATATAGAAGGGGAGAATTTGTGTTGTTCGCTGTCTAATGACGAGATTGATAAGGAAGTGGAGGAGTTAGCTTTGAAGTGTTATGAGTCAGACCCGGAAATGAATATGTCATTGAAAAAACTCAAGGAGATGAAGAAGAGATATTCTTTAGTAGTCTTGAGAACGACTACTCCCTCGAATAAAATTCTTTAATGGTTATGAATATTCTTACTTGGAATATTAGAGGGATTTATTTTGAATAAACACTGCTCTTCGGTGGTGGCTCTTTTAGAACCTTTTCTTTTGGCGAATAAATGTGGGAGATAGGCAAAGTGGATGCATCTTCCAAATATTTTTAATAATGCTTCAGCTAGCAGTAAAGTTTGGCTTTTCTAGGGTTCGAATGAGGGGAAGAAAAAAGGGAATTGGGTGTCTTGGCGCATGGTTTGTTTACCAATAGAAGAGGGAGGTTTGGATATTCATGATTTATCGGAAGTTCAAATTTCATTACTCATGAAGTATGCATGGAAAATGGTGACTGGGGGGGGGGGGGGGGGTCTATATGGACTGAGTTCTTTAAAGCTAAATATATGGGGAATTCACATATTGCGGCTCTAGTTTCATCTACTAAAGGTTCTCGGTTTTGGAAAGCGTTCTGCGGGTCTTACCTCATGTGTTGAGTAATTCGAGATGCTTAGTTCGGTGAGGTGATTTGAGTTTCTGGTTTGATAATTGGTTGGGAGATGGGGTTGTGGTTGATGTAGTAAGAGTGGTGGGTGATCCCGGTATCAAGCTGCGTGAATTGAGAAATGAAGCTAGGTGGGATTTTTGTAGGCTGCGTGAGTTAGTAAATGAGGAAATGGTGGAGAAGATTAGACGTGCTCAGGTGCGATTCAGAGAGGCGGATGATATTTTCGTCTGGGTGACTTCGGCGAATGAAAAATTTAGCACCAAGTCTGTGTGGAATTTAATTCAGTATCATGGTGCTATTTGTATATGGAGGAAGTGGTTGTGACAACGGCAATTCTAAAAAAAAATGTCTTTTGTTTACTAGCGGGCGCGGAAAAATACTTTGCCGGTAGATGAGGCTATTAAGGGGTTGGGAGTGTCACTAGTTTCAAAGTGGGATTGTTGTGTGGATCCTAAGGTTGAAACGTTAGATCGTGTTTTGTGTGAGGGCGAGGAAAGTCTGAGATTTTTTTGCAAGAATTTTTGGGGTCCGTATGCTGCAAGTGAGGTTGTGGAAGGGGGTGCTTAATGTTTGGTGGTTGTGGGCGTCGTTGAATTCTCAAGTGGGGTGGTTATAAGGTGTTGCTCGTATTGTTATTACTTGGGAGATTTGGCGAGCTAGATGTGCAGCTCGGATGGAGGGGGTAGCGTTTGATTGGAGGGCTATTATCCGTGTAGTTAAAGGTTTTTTCATGAAAATTTCCAGCACCTTTCAACAGTTTAAGAGATTGAATCATAAAGATTTTTTGTTGTTGTAGGAGTTTAATTGCTCTGTAGTTCCCATCGTTTATAAGCCTCCAAAGTGGGTAATGTGGAATCGGCCTCAAGAGAGGTGGTTCAAGATTAATGTGGATGGAGGGTCTTATGGGAACCCAGGGCCTTCAAGAGGTGGTGGGGTCATTCGGGATGTTCATGGTAGGGTCATGGCAGGTTTTGCGCATCATTATGGACATGCGACTAACACTCTTTGCAGAGTGTAGGGCGCTTGTAGATGGCTTGAAGTTGTGTCAGCAATTGGGTTTGAGGAATATTTTGGTAGAATCGGATTCAAGTGTTCATGTGGTGGGATGGTTCTTGTCGGGAGTTTGCAAATTTTGGTATTTATGGGAGTTTCAGGAGGAAGCTTAAGAGCTCATCTACTCGCTTAATGCTTAGGTGCAACATGTCTTTCTAGAAGCGAATATGATGATAGATTTTTTAGCAAATGAAGGTACCAGGAGGGTTTTTTTGGATTTTATTGGGGATAGTTATGATAAGGGTCGGCTTCGTGGTCTTGTACGTATAGATGGGGTTTACCTTATTGGGTTAGTACAAAATAGTTTTGGGTCTTTATTTTTTTTTGGGTTTGGTCCATATGTAACCCAATGTGTTTGTATTGTTACTACATTTTTCCTCCGCCATAAGTGAGGGTTTTTAATAAAATTGGGATTCCATAAAATAAAATAAAAAAGTGAAAAAGAAACACTTACACACCCCACTTTTTTTTATTTGACAAAGAGTGAGGTCTATTATTAAAAAATTTATTTTTTATGTGGTTTATACTTACCTACTTTTTTTTAAAGAGAAAATGCAGAACTTACATATCCTAAAATTGTAAATATATTTTCATATATATATATATATATATATATATATATATGAAAAAGAATGAACAAAAGAAAGAAAGATCAGTAGTGTGGGTGCTCTCAATAATATCATGAATGAATCGTTATTAACTTGTTACTAGCTAGTTAATATTATTATTGTAGGATATATAGTATTGTACTAAAAGAAACTGCCATATTTATACAAACAATAACTCATTAATTAAGGAGGGAAAGAAGTAACGTAGTGTAGAGTAATAGTCGACGTTTTTTACTGCTTCTGATCAACCAAAAATTAAGGAGGGAAAGAAGAAAAAGAAAAGGAAAAAGAAGTGTTGAAATAATTAACATAGGATCAGCTGTAGGAGATTTAAGCTAGCTAGCTAGCTAGGGAATGTGCAGTAGTACTGTTGGGGGGAATCGCGTCTGCATGCAATCATAATATTGGATTAGCAGAACGAAGAGTAGGAGCTAATGATAAGATCAGTTCCCATGCGAGAAGTGGGTCCCAATCACATATGATTAGTAGCAATTAAGAAGAAAAGTGATCGTTCGGAGATGGATGGCTGATCATAATACTCATGATCATCCTTGGCTCATCATGATCATGATTTGGATAGATCGAGAGGGGATTTGAATGGCCTTTCAGATCTTGTGAAGGGCAAGTCTGGTAAAAAGGGCGTGCCTATATTATTGCACAATCTTCTTATTTAAACAGCCTACATGCAACGGCCGGAAAACAAGGCTCTACAATCATTCTCTCCTCATCTAAATTTCACTTCAGAAAGCAGAAGAGAAAGAGACTCTCTCTCTCTCTCTCTCTCTCTCTCTGAAAATCTCTTTGTTTTTTTCTGACAGACACTGAATATTCAGGCAAAGATAGAAAGCTTGTCTTTCACTTTCAGTGCCTATATATCTAAAATCTAAGGCCATCTTTTTATTCATAGAATCATATATACATCATGAGCAGCTTTAACAACTCATCACCAGCCAACTCACCCTCCTCCTCGTCAAAGTCCAAAAGAAAGCAGCAGCAACAACAACCAGTACTAGAAAACCAACAGCAGCAAGGAGAAGCCAGGTTTCTTGGGGTAAGGAGGCGGCCATGGGGAAGATATGCAGCAGAGATAAGAGACCCTTCCACAAAAGAGAGGCACTGGCTCGGCACCTTCGACACTGCCGAGGAGGCTGCCTTGGCCTACGACCGTGCTGCTCGTTCCATGCGCGGTTCCAAGGCCCGCACAAACTTCGTTTACTCTGACATGCCGCCCGGCTCCTCTGTCACCTCCATCATCTCGCCCGACGAAACACAGCACGACATCTCCGCCCTCTTCGCTCCCCATCAACAGCAAAACGATACGAATACCCACTCCTCCACCCACCTCTTCTTCGGCCAGGACCCCTTCTTCGACATCTCTGCCTGTCCATTTTCCGGCGGAGACGACTGGGCTCAGGGCCAGGGGACGACTACTTGTGGATCTAAATACCAACCCATTACGGCTATCACAGATGGTGGGCAATCACAGTCACAAGAACAACCTCACCCTCACACGTACAAATCCCATGACATTGACAGTACTGAGCTCCCGCCTTTGCCTCCAGACGCATCCACTTTCTACGGGGCTGGAGTGATGGGCTCCAATATGGGCCAAGAACTTTGGAGTCATGACACCAGCTTTCTAGGGTTTTCTGAGCAAACTACAAATGGGCTCGACTCAGCAGTTACCGCTCCATATTTAGGCTTTGATTCTAATGAGTTTGTGCAGCACAGCCCACTCTTCGGGAGGATGCCACCGGTTCCAGACTCAGGTACCGATGGATTTGATCTGGGTTCGTCACCTGCCTACTACTATTAATCCCTCTCACCCTTTTTTTTGTAATTTAATCTACATGTCAGTTCGATATTGGGGTGTGTTTTTCTTTTTCGTTTTGTGATTGTGGCGGGGGAATGCAAAAGGCCTGCTGTTTTTTTTTTTTTTTTTTTTGTTTTTTTAACTTGTTATCGTTTGTTTGTTTTCTTTTGGGAGGCAAGTATAGCCTTATCCTTAAAAGTGAATTGTATGGGTTTGGTTAAGCTTATTGCAAGATTTTGACCATATTGAAATTTGTAGTTTGGATATGCCCAATGGTCGAGTATAGTAAGGTCTCCAAGACCTTGAATCCACAACAACCATCCCTCCCACTCACACCAAAAAATTACTCTCCAGGAGATCATAAACCTCTTTCGGTACTTAGTACATGTAATGTTTGCTTTGTTTTTAATAACTTCATTCACATCACACCAACATACCTTCAGGCTGATGGCCTTTTCTTTCCGTCCCATAAAGATGGTAAAGTAAAGAAGATTTATGTCCCTAAAAGAGACAATGATTCCATTGTTTTTTTTTTTACCCAAAATTCCTTTTGTTTTTTTGGAGGAGTCCCTAATATATATACTAATCCTTTATCTAAAACCAAAAACTTTGGCTTGTAGTCCAATATGCTAATATAACCTTTTAGAAACAAATCAACAGCCGTTTTTGCTCGAGTGGACAAAAATCCCGGATCTGACCGCTTTATGTCTGAAGCCGGAAGCGGGTTCAATAAAGTGTAACGGAGCTCTCGGTCACATGTTGATCACCTGAATCACGAAGACACGGCTCTTTTTCATTCCCAGAGGGGGTGACTTTTACGACCACCAAACTCAAACTCAGTGGTGAGCTATCTGACGTAGGCGCTGACACTCGCTTCTCTATTTTCTACATCGGATCGGATGGAACTGATCTTGTCTGTCGAAGTGAATGAAATTTCCAAGAAAATACTGAAAGAGGAGAGGCATTCCAATCACCCAGGACCTTCCTCTCACTTGTCAGTATTTAAAAAAAAAAAAAAAAAAAAAAACTCTGCTGTCGTGGGTGGGGTCTGTTCAAAAACAGAGTTTTTAATATATGTTGACTACGAAAAATAAAAAATGACACTTGAGATAAAGGACAACGCCGAGGTTAATATCATTGCCTTGTATTGTTGCTAACTTCACCCTCTGAACTCGATATGTAAAGCGGATTTTGGAATCCGACGCGCTTAATTTGAAAACCGGTACAAGGTTGGAAAATAGCTTTTCTACGCGTAATTAGAAAATCAAAAGGGAGACTAGTAGTGTTGTTGGTATGAAAACTTCGACTGGGTCTCTTCCTTCCCCGAGAACTTGACCTCCTCGATTTCCCATGGAATTCTCCATTCTCTTTGAATCCCCTCCTGTTTCTTGCCATCAAGAATTTTAGCCTCGTTCGAACCCAGCATGACACAACTGCCGTCAAAAATCTCCATTTTCCTTCGATTGATAACAATATAAACTCTGACACCCCACGGAGAGAGAGAGAGAGAGAGAGAGAGAGCCGTCACCATATCGGCTGGAGAGACAACCAAGAGGAAATTTTTGCAGTAATTCTCCACGAATTAGGCTTAAGAATCAGCTATACAGGTAAAAAAAAACTTGAGCTTCACTTTCTTTCTGTGTTTTCTTGGTATTCTTTTTCAAGTTTTTTCCCCCTCCTGAAGATATAGTTGTGTAGAGTTGACTCCAGTTTATTTAAGCAACCGTTGCTGCTAAAGTTGAAAGGACGACTGAAATTCTAGGCAAAATGGTTTCTTGCAATCTTCTCTTAGAAGCGATCACTCAACGGTGAGGCGACACCCTTCCTCTAGGAGTATGACTAATTTACTTTCCCAATTCCAGTCGAACGTGATCTCTTGTCAGATTTTCCGCCGTATCCCAACATATTAGCAATGACACCTTCATATAAATACTTGAAATAATTTGCATCTCAGAATGGTTAATTTGGCGTAGTAGGATTTAATATGCCAAATCCTAATTTTTTTTTTCTTTAATCTGAGGATATGCAGGACTGGATGACATTCATGTTGATAGGCAGTGTTGACAGAACTGACTGACCCAATAGGGAGACCGAGATACCAGAAACAGACCTTAAAATTTCAGCAAATTCCGATAATTCAATGAACTTCGATATAGGAATTGAGGATATATCTCTGGCAGTGCTGCAGGAACTATGTAACAAGGCAGTAAAGCAGGCAACGGAGCTTGTTAGTGAAACAAAGGAAGTGGTGCTTAACAAGGATTGCTTTCAGGAGTTCTTGAGGACTATTTCTGATCTTAAAAACCTGCTTGGTACATTGAACTTCAAGAAACTTGTTGATGCAACGGGTTCAGAATCCACAAAAGCTGCATTAGAGACCTTGAATTCTCAGCTGAAGAAAGCCTGCAAGATCATTAAAGATTACAAATCCGGAAGCCACATCCATCTCATATTAAAGTCACGCTCAATGCTCTCGCAGATGCAGGATGTGGCCAAAGATATTGCCAGCACTATTTCCTCATTTCAGCTGATCAATCTTGCTATGGCTACCCGGATCATGGGCAACCTGAGCAAAATGGAGTTCCGATCAGCAGCATTTGCAACAGATGCAATTGCTTTAGAAATAGAGAATTTAATATCCCAGGAAAGTAAAAATCAGGAGCATGCTGTAAAGCTCCTGGAGAAGATTGCAGAAGCTGTTGGTGCTAATGTGAATGCATCCATGGTTCAAAATGAGCTAGAACTTCTGAAGCAGGAAAAAGAAGAGATGGAAACTCAAAAGAAGCAGGCAGAGGCACTTCAGTTGTCGCAGTTGATACAGTTCTTGTACAGTACAGAAATTCTTACGATACCAGACGATGAGAGAATTGCTTCATACCACCAGCATTACCCAATTGATTCATTTATCTGTCCATTGTGCAAGGAGATGATGACAGACCCAGTTGCAATCCCCTGCGGTCACAGCTTTGAGAGGAAAGCAATTCGGGAACACTTCATAAGGGGGGAGAAAAAGTGCCCTACCTGCGAACAGGAGCTCCTATCGCTGGACCTTACTCCAAACCTTTCCCTTCGAAACTCTATTGAAGAATGGAAGCAGCGAGACATGGACTTAAAATTCCAAGCTGCACTGGCTGGACTCGCATCAAATGACCATTCTAGACAGAACAAGGCCTTAGAAGATATGCAAGGTTTGCTGGAGATGCCATCGTATGCATTAAAATTTGCGGAAGAAGGACTCATACCAAAGTTGGTGGAGATACTAAAAGACAATATACTAAACAGGGTGGCCACACTAAAATGCCTCTACTTCCTGGCTAAATACTGTGATAATCACAGGGTAAGCAATTGCTAATAATAGTATCAGCTTATCATATTTCGATCTCATCTTCCACCAAGCTAAATTTAAGAGTTTTTTGTTGCTTGGAACTTGCAGGAATCCATTGTTACATCAGGAGCTGTACGATGCATCGTGAAGCAGATATATAAAGATGGAACAGAACCTGTTGCCATTGCAATGTTGTTGGAGCTGTCAGAAAGAGAAACCCTATCAGAAAAAATAGGAAGTACAAAAGACTGTATTCCTCTTCTTGTTTCGTTAATCCCTAACGATAACCTTGACGTCTCACAGAATGCCAACAAGGTGTTGCAGAAACTCTCCTCCAACACACATTTTGTTGTCAAGATGGCTGAAGCAGGACACTTCCAACCATTTGTGGCTCGCTTTAACCAAGGTCAGATTATCGATCATGTGATGCATATCCACTGGCAAACCATATGCTAACCTGGATCTCCTTGCAGGACCTCAAGAAACCAGAACATTGATGGCTGCAGCATTGATAGACATGCAACTCAAGGAGAGCAGTATTAAGGACTTACAAAACAAGCAATTCATACACAACCTAGTCCAGATGCTCTCTTCAAGCGTCCCAGCATGCAAAGTAGCTTGCCTCAGATCTATCAAAAAGCTCGTACAGTACCCCAAGATGGTAAAGAGACTTCTGGAAGATCCTGTTACAATACCCCATTTGCTTGGTCTCATTTCATTTGTCAGGTCTGACCCGCATGAGAAAGAAGAAGCAGCTGAGATTCTTGCTCTACTAATTGGAGCCAGTCAGCACCTAGAACTCGATAAATATCGGGGTTTGCAGGAGCTGCAATCAAAGCACAATGTCAGTCTCCTTCTGCAGGGTGTGGCCAACTGCAATCCTCAAACTAAGGTCCAGTTCTTACACCTGCTGGTTGAACTCTGCCATAAATCTGAGACAGCTCAAAACCTAATTCGATCAGATATGGATGCGGTTGGGCAACTCTTCTCTTTGCTTCACAGTGACCAGCCTGCAGTGAGACTATGGACAATGAAGCTCATATACCGCATTTCTGAAGATCATCCTGCTGGGGCTCCACTACCACCTTCTCCTGCAAAAGAAACAGCAATTGCGACCTTGGCATGCATCCTCATCTCTTCACCAGATATTGAAGAAAGGTCCACTGCCGCTGGAATCATCAGCCAGCTTCCCGGTGATGATCTTATAATTGATGAGATACTCCGCAAATCGGACACGTTAAAAGCCATTCATGAGGTGATTTGCAGTGCTGATGAGGAAAATAATGGAACCATGGCACCTGCTCGCCACAGCATATATTTACTAGAAAATGCTCTAGCAGCACTTTTACGATACACAGAACCTAGCAAGCCTGAACTTCAGAGGCAAGTGGGCAAACTTGAACTGTACCCATCACTAGTTCGTGTTCTCTCAGGGGGCAGCTCGCTAGCCAAGCAACGGGCAGCCATTGCACTTGCCAACCTATCCCAATCCACCAGCCTGTCACCATCTGATGGAACCATAACAGCAGAGCAAGCCAAGCGCTTCACACCCCTGGTGCATGTGATCATGAAGTTCCTACCAAACATGTCTTGGTGTTGCTCAACCTCGCCAGGGAATGGAATTTCATGTTCTGTTCATGGTGTTGCTTGTTCAGATAGAGATACATTCTGCCTCGTCAAGGCAGATGCAGTGAAGCCACTGGTACAAACTTTGAGTGAGACAGAGTCCGGTGTAGCAGAAGCTGCTTTAATGGCACTCGAAACATTGCTGACAGAACATAGCACACTGTCTCGTGCTACTGCAGCCATTGTGGACAACCAAGGAGTGGTGGCCATTCTACGAGTCCTGGAGAAGGGTACCTTGTCTGCCAAAGCTAAAGCCTTAGACCTCTTCCAGAAGATTCTAAGCCATACACAGATCGCCGAGCCACTATTTCAGCGGTCTGAGGGGATCCTCATCCAGCTTCTTCAGGAGAATGATCTCAGGAAAAAAGTAGCTTTGGTGCTTAAACAAATGAAGATTCTTCCAGAACAATCTTCTTACTTCTGAATTCCTTTGATTCTATAGCATGAAATTACAGTTAAGCATTGGGTATTCAACAGTAGAACACCACAATGGGGCTCATAGAGAGTTGAGAAAGGAGCATGAATGTGCCCAAGAACTTCAGCTAGGAAAATTTCAGTATTTTTCTTGGCGAGATAAGGCTACCAGCATGCTTACTATTGGTTCCAAGAAGACGAGATGTACTCCCAAAAGTAAGCAGAAAATTCCCATTCTATGAGCTCAGTGAGTTTTATTCACAAATTCAAAGACGGATATGGGAATCTCCAGGAACAAAACAACCATAATATTGCCAATTAGCATATTTCAGCAATGTTGCCCTCGTGCAGAAGTCTCTTCCATCTCCAAAAGTGGGGTGGTGAGGTTTGAGTCTTTATTGATTGGGTGGTCTTAGAGTGGGAGTTCCCTCAATCTCTATCCTGCTTCTCCCACTCAACTTATTTAAATGAATTCCACCTTTCATTCATTCTCCACCTGCAGCGGCAGCTGAAATTAGATTCTGTGAATGAAGCCATTAAGTTCAGTCCAAAGTCAACCCCAAAGATAGACTGAGCAAAATAACACCCCTAAACGGAAGGCAGCAAGTAGAGAACTAAGATAGTTACTGTTATTTTATTTCTTGGAAATTAAAGTCTAGCGATTGACATTATTTTGTATGATTTTCTTTTTTGTATGAAATGTACAATATGCAAATTTACATGCAAAGTCGGCCACACATGGCCTCCATTGTCATCATGGTTCTATGGCATCGATAATATGGATACATGAAACTGAAAACCACAAAGTTTCAACAACTATTATTACATGATTAAGACGTGATTGTATACCATACATATCAGTTACCATAGACATTGGAACCAGACATTAAGAGGGGGAGAAAAAAGAATAGGAGCTTAAAATTAGCTTTAGCTTTTCCTCTACTTGGATGAAGCCTAAACACCTATGGCATGTTTGGATCGAAGATTTTCTTATAAATTTCGGAAAGAGTTATGCGAAAGTGTTGAACACATATAATATATGTATAGGTTGAGAAAATTTCTTGAAATGTTTTTGTTCAAGTTTGAAAAGGTGATGGATCCATTGGCATTACAAATTTTTGTGAGAGGTTTTAAATCATGCACATGATTAAATGAAAAATATTCTTAAAAGATAAATGAAATACAGGTAAGGAGCAGAATGCAAAAATCTATCGCTTGTATAGATACAAAATGATAATTATTTCAAGTCCTGAATTTCCTCCACCACGAAACACTCCTTTTCTCTTCTCTTCTATCACTGGCATTACTCGGAACTCGTATGAGTGTTCAAAAGGTGGAAGAACAAAAGCTACGCCTAATCCCAAAATATAACTACAATCTATCAGAGACCGGAGAAATTAAACTCTTCAGAGAAATAATAACGATCATCCTTGGGTACAATTTTAGAAGGAAATTCAAACCAAATTGAGCTCAAATCATAAAAGGTCACATTTCAGCGAAAATGGAAAAGAGTGTGAAAAACGTTTGCGTGTGGCCCCCCGCTTACCCTCCTGCTGGTCCCATCTCTCTCGGTAGGGTAGCACAAAGTGTCTGTCACACGGCAGTCTCCCCCAGTTAAACAGAAATCGTCCCAGTCTACGAACAGAGATTGAAGGTCAAAATGATACACGCACGAGACAGCGGCATTAGAGGTCCAGACTCCAGAGAGAACAGAACAACCATAATCGAAGCCCGAGAGAGTATCGGAAACCCAAACCATCTTTTAACCAGCTTTGCAGCACATGCAGACCGAAATTGGGCATCTGATGGGGGAGCTGAATCCAATAAGAAGATGGCAGTTCGGCTCTCGTCCTCTTTCAGAAAGTTTGGTCCTGTTTTGGATTTAGTTGGATTTTGAGATGAGTTTGAGATGGTTTGTGAATAGTAAAATAAAATATTTTTAAAATATTATTTTTTAATATGATTATTATTTTTTAATTTGAAAAAGTTAAATTATTTATTATATTTTGTGTAAAAATTTGAAAAAGTTATTTTGAGATTTAAAAAAGTTGAATTGTTTATTATATTTATGTGAAAATTTGAAAAAGTTATAATAATAAAAATAATATGAGTTGAGGTGAGTTTTGAATTTAAACAGCCCCTAAAGCCCCATAATACCTTGCTATGCCACGTTGCATCACGCATATCATGTGACTAAAAAATAGTAAAAAATTATATACACCATACTACTTTAATATTAGGATAAAGCTACCATGTCATCCAGGTTTGACACTTGGTGTCCCTCTAGTATAAATTATACTTTTATTTTTTTGCTTTTTCTTTCAAATATTTTTAAATATTTAAAAAAATAAAAAAATCAAAATATTAACAATCACTTCCTTAATTATTAAATAAAAATAAAAATAAAAAAATAAAATAAAATGTATGAATCGATCAAATTGAGGGGACAAAATAAGACAGCATAATATTATTTTCTCTAATATTATTTTAAAAGTAATAGAATGTGCAAGTTTCGCACACTTTTTTTGAAAAAAAAAATAGAGCCTACTATTAAAAAAAATAATTATTATGGATTCAAGATTTACTCACTTTCTTCGAAAAATGGTGCAAAACCTACGCTCCTAATACTGCAAATATCAATTCTCTTATTTCAACTTTTTAATCTTTGTTTCCTAAACATGTTAATTGAGTTTGTGGTGTATAAGTAATAAGCACTTATCTCGGAATGGCAGGGGTTATATTCATTGGTAACCAAAACCCATGGCCAATATAGAACAACCCCAAACGAGTGTGTTCTATTTTATGTTTTCGTGGGGTACTTTTATAGCAAATTGAGATCCCCATATTGGAAATACATTAGAAGGGTAATAAGGTAATGGTCTACTTTGTATTTCCGTGGAAAGAGTGGCGACCAGACATACAAGGGATTCCAATGCGTGGATAGTTAACAAAGGATTGGATCCCCCGCCCCTACTGTGCATGTAAGCCACGTGTTGCTACACTCACATTCTGCGGGCACTCTGCTCCTATGTTAGGGATACACGTGTCATCGGGCCACAACGTTGGCCACATAATTCTTGAAAGTTCTGAAGTGTTCGTATTGGTCTATATATAATGAAACCCCAGAAACAATCAGTCACACATAAAGATCAATCTTCCGTTTTTGAAAAAGATGGCTTTCAGGGCTACTGTAAGTGCTTCTTTACGCTTAATATATATGTTCCTTTCTTGTTGTTCGCTTGGTTGTTGGTCTTTATGATGCGATTCATATGATCCGTAAGTAAAATTTCATGCGATGTGGGTGCAGAGCTATTGGAGATCAACGCTGATGCGATTGGGAGGAAACCGATCGTTTGCTTCCTCAACTACTCCAAGAATGAAACTGTTTGCACCGACGGTCGATGCAGCTCACGGCGATACCCATGATTCGAGGTTAGTCATCATATACTTGTGAAAAATATATGTGGTATGTGCGTTGCATATTGCTAATTTTCTCCGTCATGTTGTACTGATAATGGTGACGTTGCAGGATGGCTATAAAGGGGGAGTTCGCACCACTGTATATGGTGCTGGGAATGGTGGTGCTAGCAGTGACTATAGGGACGCATACGGCCAAGCAGCAGCTCATGCATTCTCCGACGGTTTATGTCAACAAGAAGAGGAGAGAATCCCTACCGGAGGTGGAGGATCCGGACCGGGTTATTAGTTATGCCGATAAGTTTGTGAACAAGTCTTTCCTCAGGAAGGTGGCTCACATCCAGGACCACCACCGCACCCTCCCTGATCCTGTCCGCCCTGACCCCTTTACTCGGTCTGTGCTTAATTTCCCCGATAACGTTTGCTCTTGAATTTTGCACTTGTTTCCCTTTCAAGTTTGGGCACGTAATTAAACTTTTGGAGCTATTTTTTTTTTTTTTTTTCCCATGCATGTTCTGATGAAAAATCGTTGTTGGAAAGTGCAGGACTCGAAATGCAGAGACCCTTAAATCGGTTGGAGTGGATCCTGCACGCCACTGACTTTTCTAGAATATAATATCTAGGACAAGCTGAAACAAATATCCACGAGAGCCAAATATCATGTCTTCTTGTCAGAATTTGATGGTGTCGCATTTGTACATAGTTGTGTGCCTTTCCTTTTTTCTGCTTTTGTTCAGAAGCTTATTCTGAGTGCCAAATGAGCCCTCCCTCGCTCGGGCGAGAGGAAAGGTGGCTTCTCTTTTCTTGTTTTCCCTTTTGTATGTTCGAATAAAGCAAAAGACACCATTATTGTATTTATAATTCAAGTAATTCGCAGCCTTGAAAGTACTATCTGTTGAAGTGACAATCGTCCATCACAATGAGATATGGTGCCCTTGCCAACGACAGAATTCGCGATTTGGGGTTCGAAAAGCCTTTCCAACGCAAAATGAAATATCTGGACAAAAAAACAGCTTGGGATCAGAAATCTTTAGCTGTTTTTCAACATGAACATCTGAATATACACACATTTCCACGGAATGAACAGAGATCGAGTCAAATTGTCAATTTTGAGAACCAGGCACTAGTGTCGTACATCTAATGCAAAACTAGTTTACAGTTAAAAGGAACCATGCATCCCCTAGTTTTCACAAAATACAGCAAGTAATTCGCGCATGGAATGAATCCGACGGGCATGTAAGTCCCTAAATTACATTTTCCGCTTCAGTTAATCATTGATTGTCGCAGTTGCTCAATTATTTTCCACTGAAAGTTGATCTCTTTCCAGTCTTCTAGCCCCAGAGAGAGAGAGAGAGAGAGAGAGAGAGAGAGAGAGAGAGAGAGAGAGAGAGAGAGAGAGAACGAGCGAGCGAGCGAGATGAAACCCAGTTCGCAGATTGTGAGATGAGAGCAACTGAAGGGTGAATCAAACAAATCATGCTGTATGATCTTTTGACCAACAAAAATAAAAAATAAAAAAAAAAAGATAAAAGGATACATTGCAGCATTACATGAGTTGGAATTTCATCAACGTATATCAATTTATAAATAAAATGTAAGATCGCTCTATGATACATTAGATACATGTACTAATTTTGAAAAATAAATAGATTTATTATTAAAAAATTAATTTTTTAATATAAATTCCATATTTATTTATTTTTTTTAAAAAAAGAAGTGCTGCACACTGCAAATATTATTCATCTTTTCTGTTTCAGTCTTCTTCTTGTCCTGTCTTCTTATTCATAACTCGTGACAAATAAAAGAGCATCCTTTCCCAATCGAAGTCCTTATTTTACTCTTTGACTAACCTTTCACCATTAGACAGCATTACAAATTTATCAAACTTTCAGCGGGAATATGATGCATAAGCTTAAAGCAATGAAAGCGTCGTGTCTAATACCTCCAGTGGGGAAGTGGATAGGCACGCAAGCCTTTCATGGGACTTCCACGAACCAAGTAGGAACAAATGGTGTAGGATGGCAATATATGACCAACAATTAAAGATGATTTAAATCAGTGCAGTCGATAAAATATTGACCGATCAAATTAAAAATCTGTCGACGAAAGCAAAATGAGAGGTTAAATATGATATTCCTACAGATACCAAAATCAGATACCCAATGATATTCCCATAGAATTGGGAAAAAAAATAAAAAATACAATTGCAGTTCCTTGCCTGAAGCGCTAAGATTCAGCTACCAAAAATTGTGGTATATAACAAAGAGTTTCGCCTTCGCATAACAAAGAGCTGGGCCTCGTGAGGGTTCTGGTAGAGAGTTCATATCCCGAGAAGTGTCCTCGGTGTTCTCCCAATCGAAAGAGAATCGGAATTTCTCGCTGGGTTTAATGACCCGCTTTTTAGGTTTTAGATCCGAGGTACTGCTCTTTGATCGCATCGAGCTCTTTCTCACGCTCTCGCTCAGCTTATTTCTCCACGCGCGCCCGCTCACGAGTCTTAGCATCATCTTCCCGCTCCCTCGCGGTGGTTCCGCAGCTCAGAATCACGTTCCCACTCACGATCACGGTCACGCTCTCTGTCGCGGTCGCAATGGCGGTCAGAATCGGAGGGTCTGAGGTCGTTGTTGGAGACGGATACGGAGACGGATGGGCCTGCGGGGTGACCAAGGGAGGAGAGTATATCTTGAAGGTGGTTCTGTATTTGATCGGCTTCTTGTTGACAACGTTTGAGGGCTAGTTCCTCGCGCTGGGCTTTCGTGTGGAATACTGGTTTCTTGGGGACGCTGCTAACAGCGGAAACGTCTTCGATGGAATGCTTCGTGGCCATGGCAATGCCGACTGAATCTGAGGGCAGAATGCCGAGGGTTCTTCTCGCTAGGTTCAGTGCAGGAGGGGAGGGGACAAAGACGATTACTTCCATTTTCCCCAGACGCTTCCAGAAGGCGGTGTAGAGGTAGTGTCAGTGGTGGATCCTGTTCGTGGATGGGATTGGGCCCAAAGTGACCTTCATTTGTATTTAAGATCTGGTCCATAAAATGCTTCCCTACTTGAGGCCCAACTCTATTAGGAGCCTCTAATTTGTTAAAAATAATATTTGCTAAAAACTTTGGACTTCAAATTATATTTGTTAAAAATAATTTTGAAATTATTCTAAAAAATATGTTTCGATGAACTTCAAATTTATTTATTTTTCAAATTTATCAAGAAGATAAATTTTAAAATTAATAAATTTTAGAATCAAGGCATGCCAAATCTATTAATTTGAGATCCAAACACAAATACTTGTATCCAAATACAGTCTTGAAGAATAAAGTAACGTGGTATTTTTTCGTGCTAAAATAGTAAAATCTTTGGAGAAAGATAACATAGTGACCCAATAACACTTGAAATGGAGATTAACCAATAATGGATTCAAACTATGATTAGTAGATTTTGTAATGGGTGCATGGCATCTAGTTCTAAGGGTCTATTATCAACATTAATTATTTTCATCATTCTCTCATTATCTTATGATGTGGCATTACGTGATTAGAAATTATTTATTACATTTTACTTATAAACTTATCATTTAATGTCACATCATAGAATGATGAAAGTTGTAATGATGAATAGATTTTTTCAATTTATAACGCCCTTGTACATACAATATTCTACCTTAATGTCAATGACAAATTGATAATAAAATAATCAAGCATAGGGAAACATCAATCTTTAAGGATAAGGTAAACTATTACCATGACTTTAGATCAGCAAAACTTCTTTTCTTTACTTCTTTTTGCCCCTCCTCTGTCGATCATCTACGATAACTTGTAGCCGCAAAAGCTCCAAATAGTTGAGGAATTTCAACTCTATTGTCCATTAATAATAGCAAGTATTTTTTTATATAAAAAATACGAGCACTACTACATTCACAAATGAATTATTCAAAAGTAATTTTATAAATTGATGTGGTTTTATATGATATATTTGATCTACTTTATAATAAAAATAATTTTATAATCTGACAAATTACAGCAGGCCGCATTAATTTGTGAGATTATTTTTATGTAATTCCTTTATAGTTATGATATTTTTCAAAAAATAAAAACTTATTGGCTCGTAGTTATAATAATGTTTAGTAAATTACTAGAGAAATGCTTTAAATACATAAAAAATTATATAAAAATAAATTTATAAATTGACGTGATTTGATGTGATATATTAAATTGTAAAATTATTTTATATTATAGAATAAATCTCACGTATTATGTGAAATAATTATCGATTTATGAGTTTATTTTTATGAATTTTTTTTTTTTGTTGTAGTGTTTCTAAAATTATTAACTATTCTATAGCTTTCAACTATATATATCTGTCCATTAATGGCGGTGGTCTAATTGTTTATGTTTTAAGGCATTATTGATTCGTACTTCTCTTCAACGCTATACAATATTAGCCATTATTATGGGTCACGCTATAAAGTATTAGCCATTTCCCTTTCACGATTCAGGAAAAAAAATAAGCGTTTTGGAATTATTTTCTGTTTCAGAGAACAGGTGATGTGATTGAAAAGGAATTACAAACTCCCGTCCAGAATTATATATTGTAGCAAATAAAATGAATGTAACATCAAAAGTTAAAAAAATAAAAAATAAAAAATAAAAAATAAAAACCACTCTCTTTGTTGGCCTTAATGTCAACTGTGCAAAATAAATAAACAAATAAATAAATAAGGATCTAGTTTAAATTAAGCAATCAACAATTAAACAACAATATCTACATAATAAGTATATAATCAAGGAATTCCAACTAATTGATCAACCATGTTGGCCACGAGTTAATATATATTATATCGATTAGAATGAACAACTAGACCAAATTAAGAGAAATGATTTGCACATTCCTCGTAGGCCCTTTGCAAAAAAAATAGATCCCGACATTAAAAAAAAAAAAAAGTGTAAATTTTTTAATTTTTAGTAGAATCTACATTTTTATAAAAAGATCTGTACAGAACTTATCTATTTGAGACTTGTACTTAATCTTACTCTCAAATTAATTGTACTATTCGTTCCACAAAATATATATTAGGTTTGTTACTTGCCAACACATTGACGTGTATATATATATATATATATATATATATATATATATTTTGCAAGATAGTTTATTGAATAGACAATTTAAGGGACAACATTAAGCGCAGGGGTGAGGGATATCTATGATGAAAATATGTATGAATGGCAATGTTAGATATGGCCTTAAATATTTTTTTTTTTTTTGAATTGGAGGAGATTTTGAACTCTAAACTTTCATTTTAGAAGCTGAGAGTTATGACGATCAGGTCATAGACCTTTATCAACTATGACTTGAAACTTCACGTAAAAAGAAAAGCAAGTAAAAAAATAAGGAACCAAAACTGGTTGAGAGTGAGGGGACTAGGAGAAGTGTTATTCATTATTTTTCAATGATTATCGTCGCACCATCTTCTAATACATGTGATATAAATGATTGAGAAATTATTTATCATATTTTATTTTTTTCCCATTCATTTTTGATACCGCATAAGTAAATAAATTGTTCTGGTAAATAATATCCAAACATTTTTCTAGTGGCTAGAGATAACTTTCGGGAATAAAAAGTTGATAAATTAAATAGAATAATACTAGATATAATCTTAAACTTTGCGCACTTATTTAAAAAAAAATACACGAAACTTACGCATCATAAAATTGAAAATATCATTTATCCGTTAAATAACTTTTTAAGTATTCCATTACTCATAATATTGCTCATTCCCATAGTTAAAAACTAATAAAAGAAATGTCTTTGTACCTTAGTCCGAATGGAGTGGTCCCCCCCTCCGCTTAGGCGGTGTTTATGATGGAGTTGGTTCAACCTACTCCACTTAGTCAGGATATGGGATTTTGTCACCCGATTATTGTTAACTCTGTCGTGGACAGAGTTGTGTTATCTCTTAGACTTAGGTCTTTAGAAATCTACCGGCTGGACTAGACCATGTCTAGGGTTGTAATCGAGCCAAGTCAGTCTTTGGCTTGCCGAGCTTGACTTAACTCAAAATACTCGAGCTCGAGCTCGAGCTCGATCTCGAGATTTTTTTTTATTCTTTGTTCAAGCTTGACTCGATAAGCTAAACTCTCAACTCAAGCTCGAGCTCGAACTCGAATTGTTTATTTTTTATTTTTTGAATAAGATTTAATAATTACTAAATTAAATAAATAAAAAATTAAAAAATTAAAAATTTAACATTGAATTTATACAACTAACAAATATAACATCTATTGAATTATAAAATTTTAAAAAATTTATAAATAATTAATATCTAACTAGTTAATATTTATCTAAAATAACAATATATTATACGCCTACATATATTATTAATACATACACTTAATATGATAGCATATATCTATTTCATATATAGTTCCCACATACTAGTATATAAAATTATTAAATTTTATCGACAAATTCTTATATAAATTATAAAATATACCTATGAAATATATTCACTATATAGATATAAGTAATTAGATTATATATTATATATTTAATTATAAAAATGATATGCTTATATTATTAGCTAATACATATATATATATATATGTATATATACATAAATGTATGTATATATTTATCATGAATGAGTTTTAATTAAGGGTGATAAACGGTCGATCCGGACTGGACTGGATTGAGATTGAGACCGGTCTATCTCGATCCACATTTTAGAGGATCGAAAAGTTTCGGTTTGGTCTACGGTCCAGGATTTTTCTAGACCAGACCGAACTGAATGAAAAATAAAAGTAAAAAATATTATATATATTATTTATATAATAATTGTACAATTAACAATATAAAATTTTAAATATGTTATTAATACTTGTTAATATTTTATAAATTAACAATATTTTATATATATCTTCATCTAACCTATCACTATTAACAATATAAAATTTTAAATATGTTATTAACACTTGTTAATATTCTATGAATTAACTAATATATAATATCAATTAGTTAATTATATAGTAATTATATAAATTAATAATGAAATTTAATCTAATTTATTATCATTGACCATATAAAATATTTTTTTATTGAATTTGTTGCATAATCCACATTAATAAGCCACTTAGTTTAATTTAGTATTTTAAATAATTTTTTTATTAATTTATTTAAAAAAAAAAAAAGAAAAAAAATAGGCTGGACCAAATGGACCGATCGGACTGATAGCTACCAGTCCAGTCCAGTCCAGTCCCTATGGGTGTTCCGTTCGGTCCAGTCTAGTCTGAAAAAATGATGAACTGAAAATATTCGGTCCATCGCCAGATCGGACTGGACCGGACCGACCGATTTGCACCCCTAGTTTTAATCAAGTTGAGCTAATGAGACGATTCGAGTATAAACAAGTGGGCCTTAACGAGCTTTAGCAGAGTCGAGTCAAGTCGAGTTTTGTCAGGTATGTGTCATTTACAAATCGAGCAGATATCTGCTTTCACGAATGAGTTTTTTTTTTTTCACGAGTCGAATTCGATTCGAGTTTAACCAAGCGAGTACCAAGCGGATTATCGAACAAATTGGTTCATTTATAACCCTAACCATGTCAATCACAAAAGAATATTGGAAAGCTATTAACATTTATAATTGTCTTATTTTTAAGCCAATTTTATATATACTTTTTAATGATTGAAATTTGGTCCGTTATTTATACAAAAATAAATAAATAAAAAAACACATTAATCTTGCATTCAGGTGGAGTCGCCGTACCCTTACCTCCTATAGAAAACAATGGAAATAGCAAAAGGACAAGGAAGGGTTGACTTTGATTAATGATTAATTTAGTGGAAAAAAACTAACAAAAAAGAATATGAGAACAGGTGGATGCTGTCTCGAGAGCCGTACTTAGAATACAGCAGTAGAGAAAGATAAATCAAGAAACAGGTCTTAATTTAGTGCTTATAAAACGCAAAAGCCGCAATGCAGATAACAAGGAAAGCCATTTTCCGAGAAATAAAAAACAAGAAGGAGACTGGAGAGAATGGCAGAGAACGTGATGGAGATGGAAGTAGTGGAAACAACAGATGTGGAAAGGAACCTGAAAGAGCGAAAGGTGTCATGGGCAAAGCTGCGCCGTTTAGACTCTCTCAATTTGGAGGCTGGAAGGGTTTCCACTTCCCAAGGCCATATATCCAAGGTCACTCATTCCCCAGTTGCCTCTCAGCTTTTTTTTAGATTTTATTGCTGTATATACGTACGAAAATACTAATTACTTGACTACTTTTTTCAGGTAAATTGGAAGACAGCCTTGGCATTAGCATTTCAGAGCCTAGGGGTAGTATATGGGGACATCGGAACGTCTCCACTCTATGTATATTCCAGCACTTTCACTCATGAGATTGGCAACAAAGATGACGTTCTTGGGGTGCTGTCTCTTATCATTTACACCATAGCACTCCTACCCATGCTGAAGTATGTTTTCATTGTTCTTCGGGCCAACGACAATGGCGACGGTAAGAAAACTAGGTTCCTCCATTGGATTATCTGCAAAAGAAGTTTTTATGCTAGTTAACGAACTCTAGTGCCTTGACAAACAGAAGCTGTTGCGTGCATTTGTAGGTGGTACGTTTGCGCTGTATTCCTTGATGTGCAGGTATGCAAGGGTAAGCTTGATTCCAAATCATCAGCCGGAGGATAGGGAGCTGTCCAATTACAGCCTTGAAACGCCTTCCAGCCAGTTGAAACGGGCTCAAAAAATTAAAGGGATGCTCGAGAATAGTAAAACTGCCCAGCTTGTGCTCTTCATCGTCACCATCATGGGAACTTCCATGGTAATCGGAGACGGGGTGCTTACTCCTTCCATTTCTGGTTAGTACCCCCACAAAAGTGTCAGACTTGCTGAGCAAATTATGGGCTAAGACCAATAATATTGCATACGTTTGGTAATAAAATCTGACAAATGTGTTTTGGATGCAGTCCTTTCTGCGGTTAGCGGGATCAAGTCTCTTGGCCAAGGTACTCCTTCTGCACCATATACCAGTGCACATGGTCTTTTAACTTTTAAGTTTAAGGCAGGCAATCAATACAACTCTGAATATCCAAATCATTTATTGGCCAAGTTAGATGATCTAACATAGAGAGATAAATTCAATATATTACAGAACTTGATGTGACATGTTGTTAACAATAATTGATCATCCAGATGCTGTGGTGGGAGTTTCGGTAGCAATCTTGATAGTCGTCTTCTCTATTCAGCGATTTGGCACTGATAAAGTGGGCTCCTCATTTGCACCCATCATCTTATTGTGGTTTGCCCTGATCGGTGGCATTGGTGTTTACAACCTGTTCAGATTTAACATTGGTGTATTACGTGCTTTCAATCCAATGTATATTATAGGATACTTTAAACGAAATGGTAAGGAAGGATGGATTTCTCTTGGTGGAATTATTCTGTGCATTACAGGTGAGTGGTTAATATTTAATTGATATATGTTTCCACCCTATCAAGTGTAGAGTATTTAATTGACAAAAACCACATATTAAACCAGGTACTGAGGCCATGTTTGCCGATCTGGGCCACTTCAGCGTCCGTGCAATTCAAGTACGTACATCAAAATATGATTTTATCCACTTTTAAACCCGCTGGAAACTCGACAAAAGGCGTCTGCAAGCCGGCCTAGTGATTACTTTCAAACAAAAGAATCACCTAAAAATTAATTGGTCTACCATTATATTATTGCAGATGAGTTTCACTTGCATTACATTTCCTGCAATATTGGCTTCGTACATTGGGCAAGCAGCATACCTCACCAAATTCCCCAACAATGTGTCAGATACTTTCTACGACTCTGTACCAGGTATGTTGTCTTTCAAGTTTCAAGCAGCATGGAAAAGGGAGGGCATCAGTAATAGATCAGTGTTTTCTTTCACGCTTGTTTGCAGACCCAATATACTGGCCAACCTTCGTTATAGCTGTAGCCGCAACCATTATAGCGAGCCAAGCTATGATATCTGGGGCATTTTCGATTATCTCTCAGTCGCTGAGTCTAGGTTGTTTCCCAAGGGTTAAGGTTGTTCATACCTCTGCTAAGTACGAGGGTCAGGTTTACATTCCTGAGATCAACTACATGCTTATGATAGCTTGTGTTCTTGTCACCGTGACCTTCAAGAGCACACAGAATATCGGCCACGCTTATGGTAAGCTCAAGATCAAGCCGTGAAAGTTCATTAAATTTTCGACTAACTCCTAATGGCAGATACCTAGTCTGAACAGATATTGTTCAAATTGCTTTTCATTCTAAATTTTATCATCTCTGGTCACATGAACATATGTGTCACATTTTAAGCTTAAATGATTGACTCATGAAGTTGCTTAAAATGTGGCACATCACTTAGTGTCACAGAAGATGACAAAACCCAGAATGAAGAGTAGCAATTGGAAAACAAATTTTTCGGAAATAAACCGGCCAGGTCATGAAATCCTAAAAAATTTTATATTTAAATTGTATTTATCAATATGCAACATTTATCATTCTTCTCTAGTGAAAACATAAACAATGACGAGTACATGATTTATTCAGGAATTGCGGTGGTAAGCGTAATGGTGATCACAACATGTATGGTTGCTCTAGTAATGCTAGTTATATGGAAGACAAGCATATGGTGGATTGCTCTCTTCTTTGTGGTGTTTGCTTCCATTGAAATTGTGTATCTATCATCTGTCCTATACAAATTCACACAAGGTGGCTTCCTCCCATTGGTCTTCGCTTTGTTTCTGATGACAATCATGGGGATTTGGCATTATGTACACAGGAAAAGATACATGTTTGAGCTCAGCAACAAGGTTTCTAGTGATTACATACAAGGATTGGCCAATAACCCAAACATAAACAGAGTGCCAGGAGTTGGGCTTCTCTACTCTGAGCTTGTACAGGGAATTCCTCCAATATTTCCTCATTTTATCTCAAACATACCATCCATCCATTCTGTGCTGGTATTCGTCTCTTTTAAGCCCATCATGATCAGCAAAGTTGCACCAGAAGAGTGGTTTCTGTTCCGACATGTTGAGCCCAGAGACTATAGGATGTTCCGCTGTATTGTCAGATATGGTTATAACGATGTTATAAAGGAAGCCAAGGAGTTCGAGAACCAGCTACTGGAACAGTTGAAGGAATTCATCCGCCATGAACACTTCATTCTTGAAGCAGACAATACTGCAGAACAAGCAGTTGAGCCAGTAAACATCCAGCATCCCAGTATATTAGTGAGAGGAAGAAAATCAAGCACATCAACAATTCACATTGAGGAATCACTATCCCAACAACGTAGCTCATCACGGGTTCCATCAGGTTCCATCCGCTCATTCAATGCGGCTAGCTCAACAAATTCCTCGAACCAAATTGTCTCTTGTCCGATCCAGGGGATTGAAGAGGAGCTGCAGTTTGTGCAGAATGCCAAGGAAAATGGTGTGGTTTATCTCCTGGGAGAAGCAGAAGTGGTGGCAGAGCAGAAATCATCCTTGTTTAAGAAGATTCTTGTCAACTTTGTGTATAACTTCTTGAGGAAAAACTTTAGACAAGGGGAGACAGTAATGGCAATTCCACATGCGAGGCTTGTCAGGGTTGGAATGACATATGAGGTATAAGGCTGGAAATCTCTATGAAATTGAATAAAATATGGTTTTTGGAACCAGACAGTTTCCTTTGAACCTAATTGAAGATAAAGAAAGCATGATTAATTTCACATATGACCCTCTAGATATAAGATAATGGAAGATCAATGTTGATTTTAATTACTCCAGCTTCAGTGAGAACATTCTGGGTGGTGTTTGAATTATACTACTCTGTTGAGTTTGTAATGTGTTAAGAGATTCCTCATAATAAAAGTAGTTTACAAGACAAACGTCTTCCATGGCTCGCAGGATATTCTGTTTGTTGAGGTTAAAAACCAATAATAGATTCGAGTGTGTCTGTTTGTTTCACCAGCAAGATGACAATGCCAAATCCCTCATCAGATAAGGAAGTGTCAAACACATTGAATTTGGTATTGCTTTCTTCTTTGGCAACATGTCAGTATCTAGGATAATAAAAATCTGGTTAGCAGTAAACAATTTTTTGTCCAGCACATTGACACAACTCAATTATGGTGCAGATATATCTAGGTCCCCAAACATTTGACCAGAAATTATGCTCAATTACTCATGAGAAAACTCAATATCTTCTTGTTAAATCTCACAAACTGCAGATATCACAGCCCAAGAGTTGTAAATTGTAATGAAAAGGGTGTTTGCAGCATTAAAAATGCAGTGAATTGTTGGAAAAGGAAGGTTATGATCTGCAACATATTTTGTTACCATCTTCCTCATTTTACATGGATTTCTATGTTGTTTCGTCAAGTGAGTTTGCTAATCTCTATTTCTTCCAAAAAAAAAAAAAAACCCCAAAAAACAGTGTCCCCCAACAACAACTATAATCAGACAGAAGGTTAAGTATGTGGTTGGCACCAGTCTCAGTCGTGGCGCCTTTAATATCTTTTTGTTCTATGGCACAGCTAAAGAAGTAATTGATAGAAGAAAAGGGGCCGGCCGCAGTAAAAGCAACGCCTGCTGTTGACCATGATTTTAAAACGTCTTGTGTTCTTATCAATGAATGTATTATACCTAATAATGATCATTTCTTTATGAAAACTATAGATATAAGTACAACTTGTCTACGCTAGCTGCAGTGCCATATGATAATAAGAGTAATACCAGTGGTACTCACACTTTTACGTGGTCTGCAATACGTAGCGACGTGACATGCCTCATTTTTGTTTTTAATCATCAATATTTTTATTTTTATTTTTATAAGTAAATCATCAAGATTTTGAAAACTAGACACACGAAAAATCTCTCATTTTTTCCCTAAAACCTCCG
This sequence comes from Juglans microcarpa x Juglans regia, assembly GCF_004785595.1. Lineage (NCBI taxonomy): Eukaryota > Viridiplantae > Streptophyta > Magnoliopsida > Fagales > Juglandaceae > Juglans > Juglans microcarpa x Juglans regia. The sequence goes on along the minus strand of NC_054598.1, from coordinate 7,716,867 downwards.
TACCACCATTTTGGTTTCTGCATTTTTTTGGTTCCCATTTTGGTTCCACGTCTAAACTCGGCTAACCAGTTCCCAGCCAAATGCTATTGCTTAGCCAACAGCCAAATGTTGACTAAGTAGATCAAAAGTGATCTATATTGAAGTAGTTAAAACTCTAAAGCCTCACTTTTGAGTTAAAGTAAATTAATCTTTTTTTTTTTAATTTGGTCAGCTACTATTTATCTCCAAAATAATATTTTACCCTAAAAATACTATCAATGGTTACTTTTAGATAATTAGGTCGAGAAAAAAAATAGTTATTTTAAATAAAAATTAAATTATTAATTAATGAAAAAATATATTTATCATTTCTTTTTTCATCATTCTTTTATCATTCCATGACGTGGCATTAGATGATAGATTTACAAGTAAAATATACTAAATAGTCTCAAATCATCTACTGTCACGTCATAAGAAGATGAGAGGAAATTAATATATGAAGTTTATTTGCAAAATATAAACAAAAATTTACAAATTTATTATTAGAAAATCTAATATTATATTATTATTTTAACTTTTAGATAAAAAATCTAATATAGATTAACCTCTCTAATGATTTTAGTTTTAGTCAAAACCTCAATTTTTAATCAAATTCTAGACTTACAATAGCCAATGCTCTCACAGATCCATTCAAGCTCTAATTTTGAGTTCATTTTAGTTTGAAGTCCAACTATTAAAAGCAGTCCCACTGGATAATTAGGTAAACTCCAAATTACAAAATAATAATAATAATAATAATAAGTAATTTTTTTTTCATTTTTCCTTCGTTTTATAGCTCAATTTCTAGTTTAAAAATCATCAAATTGCACAGCTAGATTCAACTTCTGAAAACGGGCAACTCAAGCCAAAAAGAAGTAGGCATTCTAAACGTGAGACTTGGGTCTAGAGTTTAATCACCTAAATATTAATGGTGGATTTCAAATTGGTCTGTTGCTTTAGATGATGGATGGAATGAAAAAAAAAAAAAAATTGGGTACACCTAAACTATCTGGGTCTTTCAAAGTAAGATGTATATGGTTTTGGAGCCAAAAATCGAAGGAGCTCAGATATATATATACGAAGTCAAAGATGGGATTGTAAAGCAGGAATTTCAAGATCTAAAATAGGAATGGTGGAACTCGGACACCCGAACGGCGAAACCAACCCAAAAAGAAGGAAAGCCACAAATGGTGAAACTCGCGTTTGGGTCTTTCGTAGGAAGAAGATACAACTTTTGGCACAATAGCATTTTCATAGGCTTGAAGAAGAGAGTTTGAAGATGGGAATAAGAAAGGGAACATGGTAGGGGACGAAGAGTATACACAAATGACAAGAGTAATATTAGATACAATAATAAAATACGTAAATTCTCTGCATTCTTATTTCAAAAAAGTGAGATATACTATTTAAATTTTTTTTTTTTTTTTATATGGATTACAGATTTATCTAGTTAGTAATAATATTAGTTTTTATTACACATCTTTCCAAAGAGGAAAAAAGCCAGAAGAACCAGTGCCGTAAATGAAAGGTTTAGGTGATGCATCCACCACATGTATTTATATATTACAGTTTGCATAATAATAGAAGAAGCGTTAAGAACTGCTGAGATTCCGCGTAATTGAATGTTTCAAACTATAGCTGACCTTAATTTGGTGGTTTATTTTAAGGGGCATTATTGGTTCTCATTTCTCCTAATTGATGTTATTATATTGATCATAATTGCAATTATTAGAGGTGGATTAATGGTTTTTTTTTTTTTTAATTCAGATCGCTTTCATGCATTTTCATCATAATCAAATGGAAAAATTATTGCAATAATTGGAGATAAACTACTCCACATTCAGACGTTGAAAAATGCATTAAAATTTGATAGAGAATTAGATATTATATATATAGAGGGTGAGATAAACGTACGGAACAGATTAGGATCCATTTGGGATCACAACTGTTCTCAAATATTTTCATATGAAAAATGATATTTGTAATCATAAAATACACAAGCGTCATGCACTCATTTAAAAAAAATTAAAAAATGGAGTAAATATGATATCTACACGAAAATTTAATTTTTTAAGAGTAATACTAAATATAGTTATGAATTATGCAAGCGTCACACAGTGCACAGACTCATTTTGAAAAAAAGTAGGGTCCATTATTAAAAAATTAGTTTTTCATACAAGTCTCATGTTTACTCATTTTTCAAAAGGAGTACGTGGCACTTGCGCTCCTACGCACTCCATAACTGCAAATATCATTTCTCATTTTTTTAACAGTAGACTCTATTATTTTTCGAAATGAGTGCGACATTTGCACAACCTATGACTATATCTAACATTACTCTTCTTAGATATTCTAAATTAATATTTCATTTCCAAACATCACACAAGCACAAAACACTTTTCAATTTCAAATCTTCATATTTTTCATCTAGTTATTACATAATCATTATAACTTTCTCATATTACCAAATAAAAATAATATTAAAATATGTGTTTTAATTTTATAATATTTTTATTAAAATTTTCTCTCTTTTTTTAAAACTCAATAAAACATCTTAACTCAAACTATTTCATTACTATTCATAAATTATTTCACTATTATTCATATATAATCTGAAATATTTATCCCAAATCAACGGCTACTTGGCATGTCATCGAATATTGGAATGAGAAGAACTCTGAAACTAGTCTGAATAATGCAAATGATTTTTAATTCTTAAATTAATCTCTTTTGTTGGGAAAATATTTTAGATTTGGGGTTGCATTATGTAAAACAAAACGAATGATAATACAATGGAATAGGAAGTTGGTTATGAGATTTTATAATACAATTGATGACGTAGATTCGTAATTAAGGATCCACTAAACTTAATAATAATAATAAAAAAGCCCCAAACTGATCTAGCTAATCCATATGTCAGAACCTTCATCCCGAAAGCTAAATTAATAGTACATAATTAACAGACTTGTAAAAAAGAAAATGGAAATATTTTCCCGTAACGTTAGATATAGAATTAAGATACATAAATTCTGTACATTTTCTTTAAAAAAAAAAATAGAGTCCATCATTAATAGAATGATGTTTTTATGTATATTCTAGATTTAATTACTTTATTCAGAGGGGATACATGAGATTTACACATTTTAAAATTATAATTATCATCTCTTATACACATATTCTGAGATTTATATATATATATTTATTACTTATTTATTATTGTCTGAAATATTTATAAGAAGAGTAATAATTATTGTCAGATTTATTTTTTTTATTTATTTCTAATTGAGATAGTCAGATTGGAGCTAGACAAAAGTGGTGTTTTTTTTTTTTTAATGCTAAAGATAAGTTTTAAATGCACAAATTTTACTTAAATTTTTTATAAAAAAAAAAAAAAAGAAAAAGAAAAAAGACTCCACGTAAGAAAAAAAATAAAATAAAATTTTCATACTCTTTCATGATAGTCTTTGAAAAAAAAAAAATCGAGTGAAAAAGTACTTTAATTTTCTAAGTGACGAAAACTAAAATAAAATTTCCTCCAAATATAAGCAAAAGAATTGATTCAGAGCAATGAGATCATGCCGATTCATTCCTACACATTTTAGAATTAAAAATATGAAATTGTCAAAGCTACTTATCTTATGAATATTCAGATCACCCAAGTGAAGACAAGGCTCCATTCTGACTTTGATCAGCGATCATGAGGACTTTCTGCAAAATGCAATAAACTGAATGGCAAAAAAGACAAAACAAAAAATCAAACCAAACATATATGATATATAAAACACAAGCATGTTTGACATCAGCGCCTATATATAATGACTAATGAAGCTGGCAGCAAAGCGCTGGTAAAAACCTGTCCATCACTGGATCAGAAGCACAAAGAATACCAAACGATGGCAGATCAGAAAGAGATGGAGACGAGAGAAGCAGAAACAAATGAAGGAATAGAAACAACAGTTGTGGGGAAGAACATGAAAGAACGAAAGATATCGTGGGCGAAGCTGCGCCGGGTGGACTCATTGAATATAGAGGCTGGAAGGGTTTCATCTTCTCAAAGCCATGCCTCCAAGGTCTCTTTTCATGTTAATGTCATAGTTTATTTTGCTCGTTTGATTTATTCCTCATGGGGCTAATTTGAAACTCATCAGTCATCAAGTTCTTGAGTGATTCTTTTTTTTTTTTTTTTTTTTCAACTTCGGCTTGGTGGGTTTGGTGTGAAGCAGGTTAGTTGGAAGAGGACGTTGAGTTTAGCATTTCAGAGCATAGGGGTGATATATGGGGACATAGGGACGTCTCCACTTTATGTGTACAAAAGCACTTTCACCGATGGTATTCAACACCAAGACGACATTCTTGGTGTCTTGTCCCTTATCATCTACACCATAGCGCTCATAGCCATGCTGAAGTATGTCTTTATTGTGTTGTGGGCCAATGACAATGGGGATGGTAAGAAAAGAAACCGCTTCAGCTTCCTTAATTCCTGTTTTAATGTGCAGTCTTTGGATCCTATATATATTTCTGATCTTCTGACTCCTTGCAAGCTGGTATTAATTTATAGGTGGGACGTTTGCACTGTATTCCTTGTTGTGCCGGTATGCAAAGGTGAGCTTGATTCCAAATCAGGAGCCAGAGGACAGGGAGCTATCCAACTACAGACTTGAAACACCATCCAACCAGTCGAGACGGGCTTCGAAGATTAAGGAAAAGCTTGAGAATAGCAAAACTGCACAAATTTTGCTTTTCATTGTCACCATCATGGGAACTTCCATGGTAATTGGAGATGGGATTCTTACTCCATCCATTTCAGGTCAGTTTGACAGAAAAATCTCGGACTTAATGAAGACAGTACAAGCCTAAACATGTTGTCAGTAACATTTAACAAATGGGTTTTGCATGCATGCAGTTCTTTCTGCGGTGGATGGGATAGACTCGCTAGGGAAAGGTACTATGTTATATGTCAATCATTCTTTTCTAAGCGAACTAGAAAGTTCTTTAGATTATTATCTCTGACGTACTAAACATGCTTCGATCCAGATGCTGTTGTGGGGATTTCAGTGGCAATCTTGATAGTTCTGTTTTCTGTTCAACGATTCGGAACAGATAAAGTGGGGTTTTCGTTTGCCCCAATCATCTTCTTGTGGTTTTTGGTCATCAGTGGCATTGGTCTTCACAACTTGTTCAAATATGAGGTTGGAGTTTTACGTGCTTTCAATCCAGCATACATAATTGATTACCTCAAAAGAAATGGGAAACGAGGATGGATTTCACTTGGTGGAGTTTTTCTGTGCATTACAGGTGAGTGTTACAGTACTAGTTTTTTTTTTTTTTTTTTTTAAATGTTGTTTACATTAATTTCTACCGTCTGGCTAGGATTCTCTATCTGACTAGTGACATAAATCAGGGACCGAGGCCATGTTTGCAGATCTGGGTCACTTCAATGTTCAAGCAGTCCAAGTAAGCAGACACAATAGTCTTCTATTTTCTTTTTCTGTTTGAGGGATGCACCTTGAATATATGGTTTTTTTTCCTTTAAAAGAATAAAAATTTTATTATACAACCATCAGTAAGTACCTTCAAAACATGACAGTGATGACACTTTTTTTTTTATTATTATTACATGATCAAATGCACAGGCACACGTTAAATTACACTCGCTAAAAACTTAAACAATTAAAATTAAAATTTGTATAAAAGGGCGGCTCCGGTGGCGGGGCTGCGCAGCTGGCCTCCAGCTTCCGGCAATTCTTTCCAACTCATGTCCCCAAACTTTAACAAAACCATCAAACGCCACAGTCAAATGGGTTTCCCCCCTTTCTTCGAATTACCAGCCATATATCCCTCGTACACATCGAGGCCTAGCACTTGCGCTGATGGCCAAGTGCAAGGCGCATGCATTAGTGCCATTCTTTTCTTAGCCTAGTCGATTTGCGTAAATTCTTTCATATGTACTCCTTAACGAATTTCAACTTCCGTGACCAAGGTTCTGTTCTCTTAAACCAGCCGTTCTACTTATTCAAGATTAGCATGATAGACAAAATCAATAATTTTTCACCATGATATTATTGCAGATCAGTTTCTCTTGCATTACGTTTCCTGCATTACTAACTGCATATAGTGGGCAAGCAGCATACCTCAGGAAATTCCCCCGGAACGTGGAAAATACTTTCTACGACTCCATACCAGGTTTAGTGTTTTTTTGTCGCAGCATATATGTGTGGATCCAATCTCTAAGAAAATCTTTTTCGGGTTATTACAACTGTGTTTTCTGAGCAATATTCAACTGATGTAAGTTAACTGGTACTCGATCCAGAGCGAATATACTGGCCAACCTTCGTTGTTGCTGTAGCCGCTGCCATTATAGCCAGCCAAGCTATGATATCTGGGGCATTTGCAATTCTCACTCAGTCGCAAAATCTAGGTTGTTTTCCTAGAATTAAGGTTGTTCATACCTCTGCAAAGTATGAGGGCCAGGTTTACATCCCCGAGGCCAACTACTTTCTCATGATTGCTTGTGTTATAGTCACTGTGGCCTTCAAGACTACTGACAAGATCGGCAATGCATATGGTAAGATTAACATTCTTTAAGGGAAACTTGGGACGGAATTAACAATGATACTTTTTATAATTATAATGAATGCAGGAATTGCTGTGGTTACTGTAATGTTGATCACAACCAGTTTGCTTTCTCTAATCATGCTTGTTATCTGGAAGACGAGGATATGGAAGATTGCTCTCTTCTTTGTGGTGTTTGCTTCCATAGAGGGGATTTATCTATCATCTGTCTTGTACAAGTTTACGCAAGGTGGGTTCCTTCCATTGGTATTTGCGCTTGTCCTAATGACAATCATGGCGATTTGGCATTATGTACACAAAGAAAGATACATGTTTGAGCTCAGGAACAAGGTTTCTAGTGAATTCATCAAAGAATTGGCTGTCAACCCAAATATAAAACGGGTGCCAGGAATGGGATTCCTGTACTCCGAGCTTGTACAGGGTATTCCTCCAATATTTCCCCACTTCATCTCTAATATACCATCTATCCATTCTGTTCTAGTGTGTGTCTCAATTAAGTCCCTCCCGATTAGCAAAGTTGTAGTGGAGGAGAGATTCCTGTTCCGACAAGTTGAGCCGAGGGAATATCACATGTTCCGCTGTGTGGTGAGGTATGGCTATAATGATGTGATCGAGGAACCTGAGGAGTTTGAGAGACAGCTAGTGGAACAGTTGAAAGAATTCATCCGCCATGAACACTTCATGCTTGAGGAAGGAACCACTGAACAAATTGCTGAACCAGTGAACCTCCAGCATTCTTCTCTATTGGTGAAAGATGGGAAAGCAAGAGGATCAGCTGTTCACACTGAGGAATCACTACAACTGCCTAATCCATCTGGGGTTTCATCCAGGTCTAATTCCATTCAGTCGGTCAATGCAGTTAAATCGACAAATTCTTCTAACCAGGGAGTTGAAGAGGAGATGCAGTTTGTCCAAAAAGCGATGGAGAATGGTGTGGTTTACCTCCTTGGAGAAGCAGAAGTTGTGGCAGAACAGAAAGCATCCTTCTTGAAGAAGATAGTAGTCAATCATGCCTATAGTTTCTTGAGAAAAAATTTTAGGCAGGGGGAGAAAGTTCTGGCTATTCCCCACACTAGGCTCGTAAGGGTTGGAATGACATATGAGATCTGAGATTCAGAATCTTTGTAAAATCAAATAAACATGCTGTACGTGTATAGCTTGCCCTGATAGCCTGCTTCTACAATCTCAATATGAGAACATGTAAAACATCTGTAAAATTCTCAAGTTTTAATGGAAAATGTTTTATGCCACACCAACTCAAATGACCAAGTTTTATGAATGAAGCATCCAAATTTACTTGGCTATTGCAGCCGAGAACAACTCCAATGGCCAAGTAAATTTGGAAAGTTCATTAAACAAAGAGGAAAAAAAACAAAAGCCTAAAACAAAGGGGTCCTTTGTGTGAGAACTGGAAGCCGCGCGCTGATGGCTCCAGTGTTATTTATTTTTACCTGAGCTTAATAAATAAAATGGTTTTACTAGTTCAAAGGTGATGAAAGTGTGTTTAGACAGGAGTTGTGAATTTGTGGTGACTGGGGTGAGGATGACTTCTTCACTCTCAGATGGCGTTTAACCTATAAGAATTTAGTCTTCGACTGGGGTGATGACTTGCTCCTCTAGCTTTCATACCTGCTCGAGTGATGCAACGTGGCATCATGGCAGGTCACACCGTCATTGGTGTGATATTGGGTCCTGCCAGTGGAGATTTCGAGGTAGGTTAAGTGCAAGACCAAAACCAGTTTTCCATGAATCCAAAAAGAAAAGAAATTTTCGAATGATTGATATAATCGAACTGATTCTATGATCATGTTGAACAATATTACTGGTGGGATTACACCTTTTCCTATCAGAAATGAATCTTAAAAGGGAGCATTTTTCAAATCCAGCTCCTGTAGGCTGTGCGATAAGATTGTGTCTCTATTGTATTCATGGGATCATTCATGTAGAAAATTATTACTATTTGAATGGAAAAACAAAAAGACCTGGAGAATCTTATTATGGTATATGCTGCTGATCAGTCTATTTTTCATCATTCCATGACGAACTTCGAGTGGATTCTTTTGTTTTTAAGATCGGGGAAGCATTCGAGAGCAATAAGTTTCAGGCTCCCAGAAACACAGTCTATGCCTATGTGCCAAATTAAACCGTTGAAGTACTTCCAATAGACAATCATATTGACCAAAGAAACTACTGGAAGTGGCATGAAGAAACAGGAAGTGCTTCAAGTAATAGGCTGCCATTTTTACGTTTTCATTTTAGTTCCGCATTAATATGATGTAAATGAACTCGTTCTGATTAATCAAACTAAATGACAAACAGGACAGACAAGCACAAATATGCCAAAGGGTAATCGGTATCACAGGTGGATCATGGAAGCAGGTAGGAAAGACAATCTAAAAATAATTAAATTAGAAGGCTAAAGTTGTCTCTTTCTATGGATCTCTCCTTTCGGATCCACTCTTATGTCTTTTCTGAATTGTATCCATCCATCCTTCTGGTCTTATGGTTACCAACCTCAACCAGTTTTTAATGTGAAGACATAAGCATTAATCACCTTTTTTAACATAAAAATGGGATCTGTATATTTAAGATACGCTTGTGTGCATTTCAAAATAGAAATGAAATGCAATTATGTCTGTGTCTTTATTATTGTAAGAGCTCCAAAGGGTGTTTCTGATGATTTTCGCACCTAGCAAAAAGGACAAACAGACCCAACTTCTGATGTGTTTTTTTATTGATATTTGACCTGTTGCATGATGCCATTTGATTGAACAATGTCTTTCTCAGAGAATTCTTATTTGAATTTAAATACCAATTTGTAGACCAAGGTCTTTCTTTGACGTTGGTATGTATGGAACTTCTTTTTGTCTGCTACTTTGAAGTCCTACCTTCCCTTGACTTATATCATCAGCTGCTCCCCCACCCTTCTTAGCATTGGATAGACGAGTCCTACCAAACATGTCAAACTTTGCTCCAGAATTCGAAGATGACGAGCAGTTCCAAAGCACCATTGTTTCCCAGTCTTCTACGGGCAGTCCGCCTCATGCAGAAAAAAGTGGCGATGGCTCCACTCCATCCGCCATATCGAAAAAGAAAAGGAATCTTCCAGGGAATCCAGGCAAGCAAACATTCTACATATCTTTTTCTCTAAATACTGTCCATTCATCTAAGAACTTGGTTGGGAAATATACTAGGAGCATTTTTTTTCCAGAAAATATGTACATGATAAGAACTAGAATTAGGAGAAGCACATCTGTCTAACAGATGGATTGCACCAAACTACACTTTGTGATCAACTGACTTTGTCTTGTAGATATATGATTACATAGCTAGAAACCATTGACTTTGTCAATTTACCAGAGATACTATCTGGAAAATGTTAAGTTATGAATTGTACAATCATCAAATCAGTAAGTTATTAATCTATATGACCATCTGCGCGTGTACATGGGCTATACCTATTTCATTCATATCAATAATATTTATCTCTTACTTATCAAAAAAAGAAAAATATGACCATCTGCGCAGATGTAGATATTTGGCAAATGTTAAATTGTACTGTATAGTTTTAAAATTTACTGAGTCGTAATTGAAATCTATGCTATAAATGTTGGACAGATTGTCTTATTTCTCACCCTATCTAAGATCTAAAGAGAGAATAGTACATGTCATGGGCAATTTCACCAAGTTATCATTAGGTCAAATTCTCCAAGGCTTTGGAAGAGAAGATTGATGGACTGGTCCTTTTTTCTTGTGTGCAGACCCAGATGCAGAGGTTGTGGCTCTGTCTCCAAGAACACTAATGGCAACAAATAGGTACATTTGTGAGGTATGCCACAAGGGATTTCAGAGAGATCAGAACCTTCAGCTACACAGAAGAGGACACAACTTGCCTTGGAAGCTGAAGCAAAGGACAAACATACAGGTCAAGAAGAGGGTTTATGTCTGTCCAGAGCCTAACTGTGTGCATCATGACCCAAGCCGAGCTTTAGGTGACTTAACTGGCATTAAGAAACACTTCTGTAGGAAGCATGGAGAAAAGAAATGGAAGTGTGACAGGTGCTCCAAACGTTATGCTGTTCAATCAGACTGGAAGGCTCACACAAAGATATGTGGTACCAGAGAATATCGTTGTGATTGTGGCACAATCTTCTCGAGGTCAAACTATACAATTTTTAGATTCTATTGTTGTAATTCCGACTGTGAGAAGCTTTTATTATAAGTAGTTAAATCTTGCTTGTGTGTTATCATATGTTGTACAAAACATTGATTAGAGTAATATATATTAGCAGAAGGCTCTGTCACAAAACTAATACAGCACATATCTTGCCTTTGTACAGGAAGGACAGCTTTGTCACACATAGAGCCTTCTGCGATGCATTGACGGAGGAGAACAACAGGCTGAATCAGAACTTTGCTGCCACTGGAGGAATGTTGCGGAGCCATGCACAGGAGCTTTTCATTTCATCAATGCCCGGCTCCTATTCCTGCTCAGAGACAAACACAACGATGAACCTGTCAATATCTAATGAGAACGTTGACAATTCACTGAAGCCATTATCCTCTGGCTCAGCTGGAGTCATGATATCGAGCAATTTAGATCCAACTTTCGATCCAAGAACAACCCGGACATGTTTTAGCTCTGAAGGTGGATCAAATGCCTATCCGATGACAATTGGTTCGTGTTACACATCTGCGACAGCCTTGTTACAGAAGGCTGCAGAAATGGGTGCTAAAACCAGCGATAATTCATTTGCCCCAATAATCCTCAAAGGATTTAATGGGTACCCTATTAGTAGCATGAACTCATCAGGATCTGTCCAGGTGGGTTCTTCTGGAGGCATTATGGGGCCAAACACCAATGGTTCTATTGAGAGAGATCGAGAACCATATGATAAAACCTTAGATCCCGGGGATCATGAACCAAATTATACTATCTCTCACTCTCAAACTGGATTGTTTCACTCTCCTCTTTCTGTGCACACGGAAAATGGACATGCTGGTAATCTACTAAGACATGTATACATTGGAGAAGGAGAAAAAATGACTGTTGATTTCTTAGGAGTGGAATCAGCTGGGAATTCAAGCACCGGGAAGAAAAGAAGTTACGATGGTAATGTAATTGGGTTGGAATATTCAAATGCACAGCAAAGCGTGCAAAATCTGCACTCGGAATGGTGATAAACTCATCCGAGTTCAGGTTAACGTGAATTACATACTATCTCTGATGCTCCGATGTCCGCTGAAGGCAATTCGCAAAGCCTTCTGGTTTGATCATTTTGTAGCAATTAAAGAAAAAAACTTAATTATGTACCTCTTCGATCTGATTGTCACCAGGAATTAGTTTATCCATTTTGAGCCTCCCGATCGATCAAATATGAATGCATTTGAGCATTACAAGAATGAAACACTTCACAAATCACAATGCCTATTGGTAGTATTGAAGTCGTTCATACAGACGGAGTGCATGTTCACATAACCTCAAATGTTTGTAATGACGAGGTCTAGGCCTCTTTAGCATTGGATTGGTCATTCTATTCTTCAAATTTTAACTAATATGTAACTTTTTCACTTTTAACATTCAAAACTTAAAGTCTACATTGGACTAGTCATCACACTCTATATAATAATAAAATATTATTATTTTTTATTATTTATATTTTTTTAATTAATTTATATTTTATTTTTATAATCTTCAATAACCTCCAACATCAAATTTATTTTCATTTTCACAATCTAACAATCTATAATATAATAATTTCATATGTATATAGATGATAAAATCTTATATGAATAAAAATCTCATATCTATAATATAATAATCTTAAAAAATACTTTTAGACTTGTTATAGTTATTTTCATATTTGAAAAAAAGAATAGATTTACTGTAACTTATAGTTTGGATGAAAACAATTTAGTTAATTCAATGTGGAGCAAATATGGATAATAATTACTAAATTTAAAGATGAAAAGGTATTTAGCTAATTCAATGTCAATAAACAGGTAAGCGGAGAACTCAGAAATGCATTGAAGTTTGAAACCCTACCGGTCCCAATAAACAAGTCCAATCATTCATCATATAAACAATCATTTTTTAAAATATAACCGTCCAAGTGGCTTTGGGCTCGTGGGTTTAATGCTTTCACTACATGGGCCAGCTTGCATTGACTACTGGTTGGGAGTTGGAACTGAGTTTATTTTAGTTAGTGTCATGGGCTTAGGCCCAAGTAGATTAATGATGTAATGGACTTCTTTTAATTTCTTTATTGTGTTTATGTTAGTTGTTTAAACCATGGCCCACGAGGCCCAGTAGATGGGAAGCCTTCCATTAGAAAATTCCTACGTATAGTTGTAGGGAGCGTATTGTTTGCTTGGTCTAGAAACTAATAGAAACTTATTCTTCTTCCTTCTGAATTTTCTTAGAGGTTTTCTCACCCTTGAAGTGGAATATTTCAATTTATTTGCTATTAATTCATTGGGCTTGTTACAAAGCGGTATCAGAGATGCCGATCCCAAAATGGCCAATCTAGGTAACACCGAATTGCAATTTTATTTTGAAAATTATCATGCTACTATCAAGAACGAACTTCTTAGGGTTCTAAGAGAAAAATTACTAGTTGTGAAGTGTTTGTTGGAAGAAAAGGAGTTGCAGATCTTGATTCAATACTTTGACGTGAAGTTGAGTATTGAATAAGCTTACCGGAGAGAGATATTTATCCATTGGAGCAGCAAGAATTGATACACAATGGTATTTGCTTGGAAGATGAACAAAACGTGACTAAGACCAAGGTGTATGAAAGTGGTTTTATCTTCCTTATCGATTCGAGCTCAATGGAAATAGAAGAATACGAATAGGAGGCAAAAAGGACAAAAATTAAAGACATAATAGAACCTTCGGAATCAAAGCTCACACAACTTGTGGTGTTGAACTCTGCAGACTATAACTTAGATTTCAATACGGTAGGCAATGCTCTTCAAGCATCTACACTCCATGAGCAAGGGTTGGCTTATTGCTTGTCTGGTGTTCGTGGCATTTCTACAAGGGGATGAATCCCAAGCAAAGGGTCACATCATGTATGGCATCATCCTCTGTGGCCAGGAGGTGATACTCACTCACTCGTGGTCCAACAACCCCAAAAATTCCAAACCCTAGTCTCTGAGCTCACTGATGGTACGTTTCAGACCAATATCCTTGTTATTCGGGCCAAGATAGAGGGGGTTGGAATCGTGCTTTGCTTGGATCTAATTTATGGTCAAATGCCTCTTGTTAGCGAGTCATCGAGCTCTGAGGGCTTCAACTGTCTCTCTTGGGACAAGGCCACTACATAATCTGCTTTCAAGCAGTTATCGTTCAATCTTATCGCAGGCGAACTTGTTGACGGAACCATTGATATTTGGAACCCCCTCATTCTAATCCATTCCGAAGGAAATGAAAATGCTATTGTGGGACATCTTTCAGGGCATAAAGGGCAAGTGCATGGTCCTGAAATTAGTATCAACACACCAAACCCGCTTGCATCTAGGGCCGATAATGATGAAATTTGCACATGAAATTTGGCAAATATTGCAAAACCTTCTCATTTTCCACCTCTAAAGGGCCGTAACTCAACGGGAGATATTTTATACTCATCTTGGAATAGAAAGGTTCAACAAGTATTGGCATCCACTTCAAATAATGGGACAACTGTGGTTTGGGACCTAAAGAAGCAAAAGCCAGTAATAAGCTTTTCAAACTCCGTTAGAAGGAGGTGCTCTGTTTTGCATTGGAATCCTGATTTTGTTTCTCATCTTATCGTTGCATTGGATGAAGATAATTCACTTACGTTGAGGTTGTCCTCTCAGCTTCGAAGGGTTGGGTTTCAACTTGAAAAATTCACATACTCTTTTGTTATAAAAGCTTGTGGTCAGTGCTTGAGTGTTGGAGAAGGTGGGACGATGCAGTCAATTGCTATAAGGAATACTTTTTTGAGAATTTATGCAGCTTTCACCATAAACGAGCTTGCAAGTCGAGTGTTCAATACTGTGAGAGATAGGGATTCTTGGAGCTCCATGATTGCAGGCTATATTGCTTACAACTTTCTGTCAGAGGCTTTGAAGGTGTTCCTACACATGAAGCAAGCAAATGAAAAGCCAAACTTAGTTACTTTGATAGGCTTTGAGGGAGATTTAATAGAAAAGATGAAAAGGCACAAGGAAGTGATGTTGAATGCTTATGAGCAACAATGTGATGAAGCAGCAAAAATATTTGCAGAGTATCGCAAACATCTTCATTACTATGTTAATCTAGTGAGGGAGGTTCAAAGGTTAAGGTTTCGTTTGATTCATTAACTCCTCTCAATTCATCTCAACTCATCATTACAACTTTTTCAAATTTCAATATAAAATATAATAAATAATTCAACTTTTTCAAATCTCAAAATAATAATAATATTAAAAAAATAATATTCTAACAATATTTTATCATCTCAACTCACTCCAATATCCAAACACACCCTAAATGTTGGCTCTTCAGATGAAGTATTTAACAACTTTAGTGCAAACAGTGATAAAGACATTAGTGTGATCGTTGCTTGTAACGTGTTTGATGAAAGGCCTGAGAAAGTGCTAAACCCTGAGAATGTCACGTTCTCAATCAGGGTTATTGAAGTTGATCATTACTGAAGCAGTTGCTCTGGTAGTGGATAGATTTGGGAGGAGACCTTTCTTACATAGTAGTATATTAGTCACATTAGAAGATGTTACATCGTGGAGGAGGAGTCAACTTATGTTGTGTCTATTTTAATTATGCTATTGTGGTTGTTCTAGTGCATAGTAAAATGGAGTGGTGTAAGATTGGAAATGGTGGCTTTATAATATGGGGTAATTGGGTAGAATATTTTGTTGGGGAGAACTCCAATTCATCTTCAATTTTTTTTGGATTGATTGTCTTATCTATACATGGTGATTGCGACTTCATGAAAAAGGTAGAAAGTGAACAGTTAGGAGGTGTTGCGGTCTTGGTGATGATAAATAACAACGAAAATATTTATAAGATGGTATGTGTTGATATTGCTGCTAAAACAAGATGTGGATCAGAAATTACTGGAACAATGGGTTTTACTCTATTTGTTTGCACACCGTTTGGGTAGGTTATATCTAAATGTTTGGGTCTAGGAAAAATGGACCTTGGCCTTGGAATTTATGGTAAACCAGGTGCTATTATGGCCAACATCAACTTATGGATGTGGTTATCTCTCGTGTTCTTAATCCAATACTTCCACTGGAAACCCACTATATTTCCATCACAAGAGGCAATAGAGTGGAGCTCATAGTGGAGCCACCCCTATAAGGGGATTGATGATTGCATCAAGAAAAGTAGTGTTGAAATTACAGCTTGAACAAGGACTGGCTGTTGATAGAGTGTACACAAGGTCCTTTATGACATCCCTTGACATTGCAAGTTTTAAAATATCCATCATGAAGGTAGGTGAAATCATTTAGCAAAGTCCGGATGCGCCAACTAAGGGTCCATATTGGCCTATGGGCGTTGATGGAAATCACTCACCTACCAAGATTCCTGTTCCAATGCCACTGTCTCCTTCAATGAAGAGTGATAAGGCATTAAGTCAACCACCGCAACTGAATCAACAAGGCCATATTCTAGAGTTTGCTATTCTAAAGATTACAAATTACACTTCGACTCTGAGATTGTATGCTAGAAGGAGGCGAGGTGTTCTTCCAAGATTAAGGAGACTTACCTGCACCTTGTAGGCAAGGTGCCCCAATGGGGGAGGATTCGTAAAAGTCCAAGTGGCTTTGGGCTTGTGGGTTTTATGTTGTCATGAACGACAGGGGCTAGCTTGTGTTGACTACTAGTTAGGAGTAGGAACTGAGTTTATTCTAGTTAGTGTCATGGGCTTAGGCCCAAGTAGACTAATGATGTAATGGACTTTTTTTAATTTCTTTATCGTGCTTATGTTAGTTGTTTAAAGCTACGTTTGGATGTTGAGCTGAGTTTAGTTCTTTATGAATAGTATTGAGTTGAGTAGTAGAGTGAGTTATGTAGGACCTATCTAAATTGAGTTTAAAGTGTATTTGGATGTTAAGATGAGTTTAATATTTTTTATGGAAAGTTGAAAAAGGTTGTGGGTCTTACGTAGAAAGATGTGTTAAGTTGAAAAAGTTACGGGTTCCACGTGTAAGAAGGGTTTAAGTTGAGTTGAGTTGAGTTTAATAATTTGAAGAGAGTATGATGTTTGGATGTTAAACTCAGCTTAAAATTAAATTGAGTTCAACTGAGTCTTGCAATCAAATGCGGTCTAAACCATGGCCCACTTGGCCCAGTAGATGGGAACCCTTCCATTAGGAAATTCCTACATATAGTTGTAGGGAGCGAACTATTTGCTTTGTCTAGAAACTAACAGAAACTTATTCTTCTTCCTCCTAAATTTTCTTGAAGGTTTTCTCACCCTAGTGGGATATTTCAATTTATTTGATATTAATCCATTGGGCTTGTTACATAAAACTATCGATAAAAGAGAAGGCACAAGAAAATTAGAGCTTATATTGCTTTTGGTTTTACTTCATCACAGATGATGACTCCAACAAAGTAAGATTTACCAACACCCAACCAAACTCCCAGGGAAAAACAGCTACATCGTAGAAAAACACTCACCCCAAGTATCCACGAAAGCAGTTTGATGTACATGCGCCTTTCCGAATGTTAACTGAACAAGTATTTTTCTTCCCGTGGAAAGAAAAAAAGACATGGCGAGACATCCTTCTCCAAGTTCAATCTGCCAGGTTACGATTTTATCTTGGCTCAAGATTAGAATACTATCCTCACCGCAATGGGTAAGGCATCAAAAGCTAGCTGTAGTGCCTTCCATGAATATTTTGTTTGTCTGTCAAACTATGTTCCATTATAAAGTCGGCAGCCAACATCCGGATATCAGGTGAGATCTACCAGCTCGCTCTGTCATCCCAGTTTGCATATCTTGGCTGGGTTCCACACCTCTCCAATCCACCAACACTCTCAATCTGACTCTGTATTTCTTCAAAATCTTCAGCAGCAACAGCTTGTCGTTTTCCAGACTTCATGTCGAAGCTTCTCTTGGGCATTTCTGGGCTCATGGCATGACTCAGTGGCATTGAAGTGGTGAAGGACGTAGATGAATCCCCCTTGACCTTTGCCCTGAAGTAGATGTTAGAACTGGGAATTTTAGAAAAGAAGATCTCCAGAATATTGCCAGAGCACCCACGATTATAAGGATTCTTCTTCCCATCATACCGGTACCGGAAATTTTCATATGTTGTCTGCAGAAATGCAATACAAGGCTTAACAAGACAAAAATAACCAAAGGGAACATAAACAATGATAGTGATAAATAGGAGATAGGAACCTGATTGGTGAAAATTAAATAGGCATGAAATGCGGTAAGACCTCCAACAAACCAAACAACTATGAACGTATATAAAATCAGAATTCCTGAAACAGGGGACTTGAGAAAAGCCCTCCAGAGATTACAATGGTATGCATCCATTATTTTCCCAAGATTGACCCAGCAAAAGGCAAAAACATAGAGGCAAAGCATGGTTGTAGAGGACACAAACATGAAGAAGAATCTGTAGTTCCTCTGTAAAGAAAACATGTCAACCCTGTTAGGACAATGAAGGGTAAGAATGCATCCTACAATGACAACCAGCAGAGTATAATGAGAGACCCATATTTATAAACTTAGTTCAGCAAAAAACCAGACATAGTGAATAACATATGCCAAGAAATCCAAGAATGACAACAAGCACAGTATAAAGAAAATTCATCTCTCAACCTCAATTGAGAAAAATAACTCTAAATGCATAAATGTATATTTGTGCATGCGTAACGATACAGGTGCATCTGTCAATGAATGTTATGCATTAATATTATATACATATATAGGTAGCTGCCAAATAGAGTCCAAATGATGATGTAACAACTCCAGTTGGGGAATAATGAGCATTATAAAGCTCAGAACTAAAAATCATTTCAACACCGAAATCATTTGCCTGCACTGCAATAACTAGGATGATCAGATAACTCATCCAAACAGTGAACTCTTTCGAACTCTTTGAGCAAGTTCAGGGAACTAACTTTCAATTAGAAAGTAAAGAATCACCCAAACATACTGAAAATCTTCCAATTCAGATCAGAGTATCCAGAAATTCTTTATTTTAAAAAAAGTCACTTAAAACCCTGGAAATTAATATAGAAATCTGGTAAGGAGTTACACAAGAAGGTTTCTTCTACCAGAGGGGCAAACTCCATACCAACCACCAGGATAAGTGGGAGATTTTCTGATAAATCCATCTTCCAGGTTATTACTATTTTCCACAACAAAGAAATTCACCAAAAAATATGAGTACTGGAATACACACAGCCAAAAGTTAATAAGAAGTAGAGAAGATACGACATGAATCTAATTATTATATAATAGATTTGTGTAAATGACTAGATCAAGAATCATGCAATCACCTTGATACATTTTCAAGACTGACAACAATCTGCTTCATTGACTGTAGGTTTTTAACAAGCATCCAAATAAAAATCCATATAATCTTAACCTCTTTTGCCCCAGTTGACTTATGTGCCACGATTCCAACGGTTTCACTTGAGCCAAAATGAGAACCATAGATCCTATGACCTATGGGTGAACCCCCAAGGATGGCAGGTATCCTGTAACTTTGAATTACATGTAACCGAACTTGAATGGGAAATATATTCCCGTGCTTATTAATATTCAGCTATCTCCATCAACCTTTTACACCGAATTTATAATGGATGCCAATGGTCTTGATCTAAAGACAAAAGTGAGAGACAAAAATGGAAACATACAGGGGAGCTGAAGAGGAGATACACCAGCTGTAGGAGATAATGAAGTTCGAAGAGTCGGAAGATTAAAAAATTTATGGACAAGCGTGGACACACTTAACTACTAGAACACAATCATTATTGTAAGTGAAATGAAACAGATTAAAATAATAAGCACATATGGAGTTTGTAATGTGCAATATATTCAATGTGAACCTACTTCCCATTTAAATTTACATAATCTTCTAAAACCCAATTTTTATCTCAATATAATTCAATGTTGAGTTATTATTTTCTTTCAAGAAAGAAGCTTCTAAGATAGGAGCAAGGACTTGTGATTCTAAAGTGACAGCTTCATATACCATAGGACACGAAAGTAACTCAAGGCAAGCAGAGATAATAGACTGGTGGGCATCCAAAAAATAAGCATCCTTCACACATCGCTAGAAGTTTGGTAAAAAAAACTGGCATTTTACTATCTTATAATCAAGTCCCCAATGCTGTTCAAGTTGCTACATGATATAAGGTACCCAAGTTTTACACAATGACAACAAATGTAAGAGGAGATTTTTAGAATGAGCATACCTTCCCGATACACTGTCCCACCCATGGGCAATGGTGATCAAAACGCTCGACACAGTTATTGCAAATAGAACAATGCGAGCATCGTGGTGGGCGATACAGCATACATGTTTGACAATATTTGACTTTAACTACTACCTTGTCGTTGACCATAACATCTTTTGTAGGTGGTAAACTTGGAGCGCTACTTTCCCTTCCATCAGCAGAGATACCTGAGCCATTGTCCTCATCTTCAGGATCTGGCGGATGTGGATTTCGAGGAATGATGCCAGGATCTCCTCCAGAAGTAAGGAAGAGAAGAGTTATTACCTGCAACTCAACAACTTTAATTATCCAATTGTTAACCAAAGTTGATAGTGCAATAATATTCAAGACACCAAAAATGTCAAACAGAGATTTTTTTTTTTTTTTTAACATTGTTCAACTTAATTAAATTTTTTTAGAAAATGTTATTCAAACACTTTCATTTCCATATACTCTACGGTTACACAAATTTAAATTGTTTCATTCCTTGTGCTCCATTTGGATTTCATACTGATATAACCTTACTTGGTTCCAGAAGAAAAGAAGGAAAAAAGAATAAAATCAGCCGAGTATTTTACCGTCAATTAACTTGGTTAAACAGGGATCTTCATTATCTTCTGAATTGAAATATAGATTAGAAGAGAAATCGTTTTTTCTCTTTTGTCCGATCTCCTTGGTTACCCAGCAACCAGAAGAACCTTTATGAAATAGAAACTACATAGAATTGAGTGTTACCCACCAGAGAATGCAAAAATGTTTGTTTTCTAAATGCAGTTGCATAATTCTATCCGGATATGCCTATTCGAACTTCCGCCCGTATTTGTATAAGTATCAGCAACAATATGAATTGAACAAGTATCAGTAGCGATATGAAGCTGGTAATTTGAGAAGCGGCGAAATGAAAAATGAAGAAGTACTCACATATACAGTGACGACAGCGCATATAATTACTATAAGATTGCCGAAAGGGTGCTGGAATTCATTAATGAGGCTCCGAGATACAAAAGCACAAAACATGATTACTGGGGTCACAATCAGAAACAGCGTCAGGAATATAGACCTCACGTCTGGACCAAATATAAGTCTGCCTCCCAGGCAGAATCTCTGCGAGAAAATACAATTTTCGAAGAATTATAGCCAGTTGCTTTGGTTTTATAAAGAAAAAAAATTAGATCGTGATAATGTAAGTAAGACCGATAGATAAATGAAGAGCTCACATTGTTTCCTTTCCAAACTTGATAAACACGCAGGGAGGGAACATTGGGATCTTCCGTTATACGGCTGTTGGAGTCGGAGAGCGGCGGAGGCAGTGGATTCGCATGCATGTTTCCTTGCATCATTGCCATTACTCGATCTCTTGGTGTCACCTGCGCATTTCTTCAATGTTGAAGATGTACTTACCCCCCCCCCCCCTTCCCGGCCCCACTCGATCTGCATACGAAAGTCCGCACGTTCGTTGATTAATTATCATTATGAATTGTGGTCATAAACGAAGGAAAATATTCAAAAAACTAATAATGATCTTCTAAATTAGACACGTATTTTATTCTGCAGCTTCTCTTCTGGAAAACTTACGGATCGAGGGTCGGAAGGTGGCTTCCAGAGCCCGAAAGTCTGTGTCCGGGAGGAGAGATTACAGACAATGCACGAGTGCCGAGAGAGGAGGACGCAACCGCAACAGACCCCGTGGCCAGGCGACTTTCCGCCAGACAACTCGGATCGCCGGTTTTTCACGATTATGTCAACAACTCGCTGTTCTTTTTTTTTTTTTTTTTTTTTTTCCTTTCCTTTTTTAATCAAAAAAATAATGCCACGAATGGACAGATATGTCCTTGGTAATGGCAGTGTCGCCGGAGATCTCTATCTCTCCTCATCCCTTTGACAACGCTCGTTAAAACGGCAGATTAGACTACCCTTCAGCGTTTAGATTGTCTCTTTTTTTTTTTTTTAATCGTCAGCGGTGCTTCCGACTGAATTTTGACCTGTTAAAAAAGTTGTCAATTTGATGCCAGCTTTTTCATCAATTCTCCTCGTTGCGGGAACTGAAAACGACCGATGTAAGATTATATATAGTTATTTATTTTAAGATTATATTTAGACGTTGAATTGAGTTAAATTTAATTGAGATGAGATAATAAAATATTATTAGAATATTATTTTTTATTATTATTATTATTTTAAGATTTGAAAAAGTTGAATTGTTTATCATATTCTATATTAAAATTTAAAAAAATTATAATAATGAGTTGAAATGAGTTGAGAAGAGTTTGACTTCCAAATAAAAAATCTTCTTGTCTCAAAATTTTTATTAATATTTTAATGTCAATTATTTTATTCTCGAATATACACGTAGTACTCGTCATCAATATTATTTAAATAATAAGATTTAATTAATAAAATTTATCTTTTAAACTAAATTATATCATATAAATATTTTATTAAATATATTATCTATCCCAACTTATAAAAATATTTTTTTTACTATAAATATATATGAGATTTGTTTTTTTTAATACAAAGAAATAAAGATGAATAGACTTTAAATAAAATACATGCTATTTATCATCTCACAACACAATAACATGTAATTTTTCAATTTTTTTATTTAAATATACATATTTACATATCAATATATACATATTTAAATAAAAAATAATAATAATAAATCATATATTAGTATACAGTATAGAAAATATTAAATAGAATTTTTTTAAATAAATATGTTTTAAATGGATTTAATTTATAAAAATAATATTATTTTATAAAACACTCGTTATTTAAATATAGATGTAGAGAGTTATAAAAATAAATTGTCCGTATATCATCGCTGGAGAATGAATATTTATAAATATATATAAATAAGTATGGAATATTTATATAACTTTAATTTAAGTATGGAATATTTTAATTTATCAAAAAAAAGTATAGAATATTTAATGTACGTAAAATTAAATATTTTAATTGGTGATATGTACGGGAAAGGAAGAGAGAGAGTCAGCTGCGTACAAAAAGAGAGTCAAAAGCAATTCCATGACAGCGACGCATGTGCAAATCCCAATCGAATTTCTTTGGTTACGACAATCACACCTCACACTTTTCTTCTTTCCACTTTTACATTTTCGGCAGTAACTCCTACGTTTCTTCTTTCCACTTTTACATTTTCGGAGAGGATCTACGCTTCTTCGAATAATATTTTATCTTTAAATTTAATTAACTTTATTAATAGTTAACTTATATTGAATTAGTTAAACACTTCTTATCTTAAATATTATCTATAGTAATTTTATATTTTTCTTCAAAGATGAAAAGTATTGTTTCACCTCTAAATATATTGTTTATTAATTTCGGCTCTCTTCTGCGATTTCTTTTCTTTCTTCTTTGCTCTTTCTCTCCCGCCCGCGTTTCTTCTTCTCTTCTTCCTTCTCTTCTTCCCTATTTCTCTCTCGCATCTCTTCCTCCGTTCTCTTCTTCCATTTTTTTTTCTCTTCTTCTCTTCTTCTCTCTCCCACGTCTCTTCCTTCTTTCCGTTCTTATAGTTTTTTTTCCTTCTTCCCTCTTTCTCTTCTTCCGAAACCATTCTCTCTTGCAACTATTCTCTCCAACACGACACCGCGGCAACTTTTCTCCACCACGACAAGCACACGGTAAGATTCAAAACCCTAACTTTAATTTTACTCTTGATTTTTATTGTTTAGGTTTGATTTTGTTGATACTGTTTGGGTTTGATTCGAAACCCTAGCCTTAATTCTACTCTTAATGAAGTTGTTTAGGTTTGATTTTGTTGGTCTCGGGTAGTTTCTTCGGTCTCGCTAGTCTTCATGTTTGCTTGTCTTTAAGTTCGTTTGGTAGTTTCTTTGCTTGTCTCGTTTGTATTTGTGTCATTTTTTAGCAAGATCAGAAAAAATATTAGTCAAAACTATAAATTTCTTGCAGAGGAATTTAGTGAGATGAAAGTGTCAGCATATGTGTATGTATACCCTGTGCTACAATGTTATTCTTCTAGCCACTCTTCTTCTCAAGCTATTCAATTCCTTTGTTCGCCATTTAGATTATGCATGCTGATGACTGATGAAGATTTGTTTATGAAACAAATGGTAGCAGTCCATGGCTAGTTTGTGAGCACATTTCCAAGCAATGTTTCGCACAAAAATCTTAGAAAAATTGAAATCAAATGGTAGTGTTATAAAATGTAGTTAAAATGGTGGGTGAATGCCAAATTCTAGCTGGTATATGTCTCTTTCTTTTCTTTTTCTTGTTGGATGAGTTATCATCTTCATATGCTTTTGTTTGTTTTTCATTTTCTTTCTACAAATCTTTTATTATAATAATCAATACAAATGTGTGATGTAATCGATGCCAAAATTCTCACAAAAAAATGCAATCAAATGTGTCCAAAAGTCGTTATTCTTTATAATCTTCCATCAGGAAAGAAGGAAAAAAAAAAGATTATGTAAGTGATGTTGTGACTGAACCGATATCAAATAATAGATTGGGGAATGAATTATCAATATAAAAAGAAAAGAAAAAGAAACGCCTTAAACAATGGTTTGATTAGATCTGCTTGCATAAGATTTTGTGTGAATACTTGAGATTGTGGTTGTTGTTCAGTAGCAGTGTTTATGATTCTAGCCCTGATTTTTTACAATTATACTTGAATTAAGGATGAACACCACATTTGATGAAGATCCCTTCTTTACCACTCTATTGTAGAGTGGTGAACAAGGGAGATCCACAATCGTAATGACTAGTAGCCATGATAATGTTGGACTCCAAACAACACTATTGGAAGGTGAAAAAAGGCCACCTAGTAAGAAAACACAATGAGGTATATCTTTCACCGTAAAAGAGGACAATGTCCTCGTGTCGGCTTGGCTCAATATTAGCATAGATGCTATACGGGGGACGGATAAAAAATATTATCAAATGTGGGAGAGAATTAGCAATTATTATAATGAGCATAAAAATACTAGCATGACAAATCGTTCTGGGGGGTCATTAACCAATCGATGGTCGATGATCCAAAAATGCACAAATAAATTTTGTGCTATTGTGACTCAAGTAGAATCTTTGCATCTAAGTGGTGCGACAGAGCAGGACAAGGTATGAGTTTCTAACTAAATTTCATTCTAATTCTTCTTGCTGAAATTATATTCTCACATTCTTGTTACATTCGCATATTTAGATTGAAAGAACTAAAATCATATATAGAGAGACTGAGAAGGCCACATACAACATGGAACATTGCTGGTGTCTATTGAGACACCAACCAAAATGGCAACAACACGTGTCCATGTTGTCTACGAGAAGGAAACCACATAGAAAAAATCCTGCTATGGCGGAGTCGACTCCACTAGGAGACGACACGATAGATGACAACGTATAGCTCTTTTTTGAGAGACCTCCAGGTAAGAAAGCTGAGAAAGAAAGGGAGAGAAAAAGGAAGGCTGCAGAATCTTACGATTCAAAATTTGTTGAGGTCTTAAATTGCATGACAAATGATAGAGCTGTTTTCATGTCTGAAAGAAGGCAAGTGACCAGTAAATTGGATGCTAATAGGGCCCAATTACTAGCGGAGAAAAAGATGAGAAATGATATGGAGAATAGGAAAATCGATATGGAGATAATGAAAATGGATCTTGCTGGCATGAATGGAATGCAACGAGAGTATTTCTTGAATCGTCAAAAAGAGGTTTTTTGAGAAATCCAGGAAACGATTTTCATCTCCATCTCTATCTTCATATTTTGAAGATGTATAGCCTTTTGTTGGTGAAACATTTTGGAGTTGTTTGTATATTGTGGTTGTATTTGTTTTGGGGTTGTAGCCCATGATTATTTTGTGGCTTTTTGTTATTTTGGATCACAAATATGGGTGTGATGTTCATAGTTTTATATGTTGGTTACCACTCTATTCATTACTCTTATTTTGCATTAGTTGGTGACGATGTTTGTAAGAATTGGCTTGGTTGCATTAAAGATCGATGGAATTATTTTGATAATATTGATATCGTGTGATGAAATTTTGTTTATTGGATTGTGAAAATGAAAATGAATATGATTGTTGGAGATTATAGGAGGTTATAAAAAAAAGAATTAATTAAAAAATAAAAATTAATTATAAAAAGATAAAAATAATAAATAATAATAATTTATTATTATAGAGAGTATGATGATCCATTACGTACATTTCAAATTTTTTTATTTTTTTTTATTTTTTTAAGTATTTTTTTAATATTCTTAGTCATTAAAAAATTAAAATATATATATAACTTTATTAATACTCACTTCTTTAATCATTAAATAAATTAAAAAATTAAAAAAATCAAATACAAAAAGAATAATAAATGGATAGTAGTATGATAATAATCCTATCATTATTCTTACATTTTTCTTTTTCTTTTTCTTTTTATCCCCGATTAATTTTGATTTACGTTAATTTTATTGGTCATAAAACACATGAAATTTTATGCACTTCAAATAAAAATAAAATAAAATAAAAAATAATTAAAATCGGGTACTTGTAAATTTTGTAAAATTTATTTTCTTTTGTACGTTTAATTAGAGCTCGACATTATTTTTCTTGATGCATTTACTTATTGTATTAGCTTAAGGCATTGCTCTTCCGTTTTTTTTTTTTTTTTATTTATGACATTAGTAATTTTTATCCATTGAATAAATATCAAGTTCAGTTGCTCTATTCATTTTTATATAAAGAATTATAATATATTATTATTATACTGAATCATTAAAATTGGAGATTTTTATTTACAAGTCGATGCTTAACATGCACAATCTACATCAAATACATTTAATGTGATATAATTTGATTTATAAAATTTAATTAAGTAATACTATATATAGTCGTTGAATGCGTAAGAGCCGTACAGTCGTTTTAAAAAAAGTGAGTCTACTATTAAAAAATTAATTTTTTTAAGTAGATCTCATATTTATTTATTTTTTTTAAATTGATTGCTCGGCATTTACACACTTACAATTGTAATTATCATTTCTCAATTTAAATATATAAAAAAAATTACAAATTAAATCTAACGGCTTGTTAATAGATTTTTTTTTTTTTTTAAATAACCGTTTTTTATGGGCCAAGCCTTCAATGGACTAGTCTAATTGAGTTTATCGATAAATTTTCAAAGGACTTTTGGACCCAAAGAGATGAGGGCATGTCGGTTCAATTTGAACCTAAAAGCCCCGGCCCACTCAAATGTTATGTCCATCTAATTAATGGACAATGAGGAATGGAAGCAAGCAAGCTTCATTATTTTCTCTTGATGTAAGCTTGTTTCATATTTGAGCCCGTTTGATGCAAAATTTCTTGCTGCTGCTGATCCTTTTTTTTTTTTTTTTTTTACCAAAGAAACTGTCATTATTCGTTCATTAAAAACACTTACATCTATGACCGAATATATTTTGGGAGATACACATATAAAACATGATATCATAAGCTAAAATAATACATTTAGAGCTTCACTAGTATATTATTTCATTTTATGACATGATTGGTCTAGTATTCATTATTGTTGATACTCTCTATATACAAATATCCAAGAGACAACACTTTCTACCTAAATAGAGACTCAACATTACCCTTCATGGAAAGAGAAGACTCAACTTCTATAAACGTCCAAGAGACGAACTCTTTTTTTATTTTAATTAACATCAAGGAAATCAAAAAAGAAAACAGTAAGATAGATGCAAAAGTAATACACTTGGCTCTTTTCAGTCACAAAGATCATATTTGAAAGGTCTGGCGGTGGCAAGTCCGATGATCTGATGCGTGTGTCAAGAAGAGCTACTAAAAGGGGTGTAGGCGGCGCGTGAGAACCACGCGCGGTTATTTTTGCAAAACCGTCACTTTCCTTTGAACAATTTACGACTTGTGAATCTGTTTGTGTCACTTGTGTCTCTCGAGAGTTGCCGAAAAGTTATAAATTTATCTTTTTTAATCTTGTATAAAGTAAACTAAAATTAAGTAAAAAAAAATCTTGATAGACAAGATAGGTGAGGGAATGACAGGGAGGATGAGGAGGAAGCCGATGCCTCCTTCCCCTCCAATAAAAATTAGATGATAAAAATTAGATCCATAATTCTTAATTTTTTAAAGGGAGAGTAGGAAGGAAGCGATAGGGGTTTTTTATACAAACATCATTTCTCCCCTTGCCTTTTTAATTTATGAGAGATATTTGGTTCATGAGAATGAATAAATTCATAAAAGGGCAACAATGGAGGGATCTTTTCTGAAGCATCCATACGTACAGATCTAAAGTTGCCAGATTACGTGCCAGGTGCCAGGTGTCCTATCTCAGTCCACCATTTTCGGCGTTTGTGGCATCTCTTCCGTAATCATTGTCTCCTCGTCTGGCTTGTCTTTGGTTTGCTTCTTTTTCACTTGTTACTTTCATTTTATTTTATTTCATATAAATATTATAATTTTTTTTAAATTTATACTCAAATTATAATAAATAATTAAATTTTTAAATAAAAATTATATTATAATAATATTTTATTTAACTTTCAACAAAATATCTTATTTTATTTTATCTAAACTACGTAACTAAAAGAGGTTTAAATCTATATTGTCTCTCGTTCACTGATTATTGTTCAATCTTTGAGCTATTTTTTGGATAAACTAGAGGATTTGGAAAGGGGTTCTAAATTTCTAATCATATCACTGATTATAAAATGCCGGACTTTTGTGTTCCATTTTCCGATTGTTAATTCAAGTTGGTAGCTTTTTTCGATCTCTCTGAGTCTGAAATAAGTAACAGTGAAGCATGTAGAAGTGGGGAATTGTTGATGTATTCTTCGCTTGTTGGATTGACAGCGTTATAAGCTTTTGTGTTACGAGAGATGTGTTGATTAGTTTCATGAATAGGCAGAAAGAACAATAAGTTAGGGTTCATTTCCATTCTCCCATTGAAGTAAGTGTCGGTATTTTTGTTCATAATGTGAAATACACCCTGTCGATTCATATATGACAATCAAAATCAGGAGTCTTCTGGCCTGATTTCTGAAGATTGTTTTAAGTATATCCTGTTAAAAAATAATAATCGCAATTATGAGTGCGTAAGTACCGTATAATTATTTTAAAAAAAATTAAATAAATACGATATCTATATGAAAAAATAATTATTTTTTAATAGTAAATCTCACACTTTTTCAAAGCGATTGTACGATATTTGTACATTTTACGACTGCATGTAATATTACTCTTTCCTAATTTATCTTTATTTTTTTTTTGTATATTAAATTCCTAACTTGTTAAAGATAGAAATATGGCTATCTAATTCAAACAGAAGAATCGATTAATGAATGAAAATGGGAGAAATGGAGTTTAATTTTTATCTATGGTCTTGGTGTTTATTATCATCTCTAAATTTAGGTTTTATATGCAAAATTATCGGAAGGTGATAACTTTGCCTCAAGCTCATATTACTATATTGAAATTAATGCCTCCTAGGTTGAGATACACCCACACTCATTGCCATCCGCTGATCTTAGGTCCAAGGCCAGGAAAAGACAAAAAGTCTACTGAGGTAATTGACTTCTATAATTTATTCAGGACTTTGGTTGTTTCAGAAACATCGACTCGAGGATTGCAGTCACAAAA
The DNA here is from genome assembly GCF_004785595.1 of Juglans microcarpa x Juglans regia. NCBI lineage: Eukaryota > Viridiplantae > Streptophyta > Magnoliopsida > Fagales > Juglandaceae > Juglans > Juglans microcarpa x Juglans regia. Next base: position 7,687,219 of record NC_054598.1, on the reverse strand, counting down.
AGTAGGTTGAAATTTATCAATGGATGGATGCACTACAACTGTTCATTTAGCTGAATGGCTGTTCCATCACTAAATACCATTGGTCCATGCTTCATCTGTTAGAATTATGTGCAAAATCCTCCTTTTACTTTATCAGAGAGTCCGTCCAAAACGGCTACAAACCACTCATATTGAGTAAACTGGTCCATCAGTTTAAACACAATCCAACAATGACAGAGCAGGGTCAAGCACTATCTCCTTATTCACAACGTTGTCTCTGCATCTCGTCCATAGACCCACCAACATTTCCGGTGATTGATATGGTTCTGCTGGGAAGAAAGTAGAAAATTAAGGTAATGGAAAAAAAAAAGAGGCTTCGTACGGTTTGGGCGTTTTCAGAGACCAGTGTGAAAACAGAACATTATCTCCTATTACTTTGACGAAAGATTCCAAATGCTTTGTCGTTTAGGTTGTGAGGTAGTCGATGGTTCGTGTTTGATTTTAGTAAAATGACAGATATACCACACTTTTATAATTTTTTGTTTATAATTATATTTTAAATAAGAGGTGTTTTTATAAAATAAGTTTTAAAAATAATATCACTTTATATAAATATTTTAATTTTAAAATATGATTATATAAAAATTATACAAAAAGGTTGTCTATGTGGTATTGTTTTTTGATTTTAAGGATTGATTTTGTTAAAAAAAAAAAGTAAACTATGTCATTTTATTTTATATAATCATTATAATTTATAATTTTTTTTAAATTTTAATATAAAATATAATAAATTTTTTAAATTTAAAAATAAAATTTATATTATAATAAAATTTTATTAAACAATCTCAATTTTGCCAAACAACTTGACGTGTGCCGTACTCTATTGATTCTAAAGCAGGTTACTAATACCTCGTTTCTTTCTAGTATATTCATCGTTGTTTGCCATGCCCAATCCAAAAGCAGACTTTTCATCGTCTTTCTCGCCCGGTGAAAATTAGTCGGACTGAGAGAATATTGAATCAATACAGACCCTAGATATCATGGATTTTGGCTCAATAGAGTTGAAGGTTTTATCGGCTAGTGATCTCAAATGCTTCAATTTCTTCCGAAAGCTATCTTGTTACGCCGTCGTCTCCCTTGTCTGTGATGAATCGAAAAAAAAGCCAGAGCAACAATATCTGCAGCGTCAAAAAACGCTGGTCAATGATGAAGCCAAGAAGAAAAATCTGCAGCGTAAAAAATCGTTTGTCAATGATGAACCGAAGAAGCTAGAGCGAAAACATCTTCAGCGTCAAGAAACGCCGGTGGACAGAGTGGGGGATGGGAATCCTGTGTGGAATCACGAGATGCACTTTGATCTTAAAGAAATCTCGGTTCTTGATGATGACTGCAAGCAGAATCTTTTTCTGAAGTTCGATCTTCGCTGTGAAGGTATCGTTCTGGGAAAGAAAACCATCGGCGAAGTGCAGGTTCCGATATTTAAGGACTTGATTAACGATGAGCTCAACCGAACTGTGAGGTTTATGAGATATCAGGTTCGAACAAGTGACGGCAAGCCTAATGGTGTGCTGAATTTTTCTTGCAAGGTGAAGAAGAACTGCAAAACGAAACAGAAGAGGGTCGAAATTGAGAGCCCAGAAGTGGAATCCTCTTCTGGAACCCATTTCTCGGATGCGAAAGAAGTTCATTACCCAACCCTGGAAGTCGAAAATCAGCAATCCCGGGATATATGCTATCCTTCACTGGATGATGTTCGCTCTGCTTCGCCCAGAATGACCATCCCGTCTCCCAACAAGTACCACTGGATGCCAGGACCCTACATTCTGACGCCGCCACCCATGCTGCGGCACTTACCCCCTGCCTGTGAGCAACCAGCGTGGTATAATCCTCTGCTCCCGATGCAAACTCCGGGGACATATTGGAACAACCCTGAGCGGATCATGGGTTATGGTTACACACTTACACCTGGGTTGTGGGGGTACTCTGGGGTTGGACAATTGGGGACAATTGAAGGTGATGCATCCAAGATAGGTTCTGAGATTAAAAGCCACACGGGCATGTGATGTGATTAGCTGTGCAATTTCGATGACGGTTCTAGTTATAGCTGGTCTGTTTTGATGCTGCTACGATGTAGATGTACCCAGTTCGTAATGGTACTAAATTGATGTCAGTGTAATCCCTTCTGTTATGGGTAGTCTGTTTTTGTCTATTTGCGTCAAAATTTTAAGGACAGGAGTTGCAATGAATGATTAGTTTCTCTGCTTAGTGAGCTGTGTCTCGTTGGGTTTTCTCAGAATGTTAAGCAAGCCATACGCTTTCCCGTCTCCGGAACAAAAATGTGTACCCAAATCCGGCACCATGATTGACCCTTTTTGTTGCATAGTCCAAAAGAAAAAAAAAAAAAAAAAAAACAAGAAATGATGTTGGTGATCGGAATCTGTGTTCTCTGTCAATGTAAAAGGGGTTTTGAAGGAAGAAATATAAAATTTGTTCATCGATTTGTGTCCAGAAAAAAGAGGCATGGAAGTAAAAGCCAGGTCAAAACTCTGAAGAGACTTTTCCAGGCAGGAATTCAAGGATGCAAGTATGATCAAGAATCCCCAGTCCTAAAGTTGGGGATTGTTGAAAACTTGGGCGTTCCTGTTTTGTTCTCTTCTTTCACCATTCCAAATTAGGTTTGTTGAAAATTCAAAAGAAACTTCCCAAGTCATTATCGACCAATGTTAGAAACGTAGCCTATGCGTAGAATATAAAAAACAGACCAGAAGTATAACGGGTTACATAAATTATTTCATCTCATTTAATATTTATAATTTTTTTAAATTTTTATATAAAATATAATAAATAATTTAATTTTTTTTAAATCTTAAAATAAAAATTATATTATAATTATATTTTATTCAATTTTTATACCTATCTCACCTTATATAATCTACTTAAATTTCCGTACCCCACAATGGACAGTGAATGATGCAGGACAGCCCTAAGGACCCAGTCCCCTTTGAAAATATTGGATCCTCCAAATTAATTATCTAGACCCCTTTTCATAGACTAAAGACCATTCAATGCTCAAACAGCCCACGTCCCAACCACCCACCCAAAAATAAATAGAAAAATAATAAAATAATAAAAACGTACAGAGCATTAGGACCTCTACCAATGTTAAAGTACCAGAACAGAAGTCTTTGGATGGACACAAAATTAATGGCGTGACACTGTGATTTGTTAGACAGATTCAGGTGTGGTTTATTTCAGTTTGTTCCATCTGCTTTGTGATGCTTGGAAGTTCCTACTTCCTAGTTACAAGTGATTTTAAAATTCATTTCATGTTTTTTCTCTCTTCATATGTTTTGAATGTTTAAAATATTTTAAAATTTTGTGCATAGTAGTAAAATAATTTCAGTAAAAATATTTTATTGAGTTTTGAGAAAGAAGAAAAAAAAAGTGGTATAAAAATATTTTTTAAATTTAGTATTGTAGTGGAGTTTGTGAAAAAGAATAGATAAAGTTAAAAGTTTATGGAATATAATTTTTTAATATAATTTTTATTTTAAAATTTATAAAAATTGTATTAATTTTTGTGTTTAAGTAATAATTATTAGGTAGTAATTAAATGAAATTTTTAAAATTTGAAATAGAGAAATATTTTATTTTTGAGTGATGTTTAGAAATAAAGTTAGGAAAAATTTTGAGAATGTTTGGTGTTACCCAAACTTGCCCTAAACAATGAATTAAAACAAGATGTTTTTAACTTTTTATAGTTAATTTTATTATTATATTAAATATTTATTTTTTTAGATTTCTAAATTTTAATATGCAGAATTTCCTAAACATGATGTCTAAGAGCATTCACATTGAATTCTTATAAAATTTTCTATAATTTAGTTAAAAAGTACATTCCCTATAATTTTTTTCTAAATTTTACTCATCTTTTAAAAACCTTCTATATCTCATTTTTTATTCTATTAAAATAATATTTTTCTATTCTTTCTTTATTACTTTTTTCTCTCACTTTCATTTACAAATTTAACTACTCAATATTTTTTTTTATGTTTTGAACTATTACTCTAGTGAATATTTTAAATAAAAATTTAAATTATTTTTAATATTTTTAAAATTATTATTTTTTAATATTTTCGTAGTTATTTAAATTATTTTTAAAACTATTATTTAAAATTATAATAAATATGAGTATGAGAGAAAGTGTAGATGATTAGAAGAAGAATTAATTTAATTGAAATGAATAAAATATTAATAAAAGTGATTTAGAGAATGAATAGTAGTTTCCTAATTTTTTTTTTTAAAAATAAGAATCCGGATAGAGGGAGGTTTTGAGAGTATTTTTTAAATTTTTTCTATTATAGAAAAAAATAGTTTTAAGAAATCTAGTGAGCTGCTCTAACAGTATATGAATGTATGAGCGATAGTGTATCTAAAAAAACAAATATTAGACACGGGAAAACTAAAATTAAAAAAAGGTATTAATTAATACAAGTAGAAGACGATAATGAAAGAAAGAAAGAACAAATAAGAGGGGTTAAATAAACCGAGTAAAAATTACAGTGAATTTATGATCAAAAGTCGGTAGGTAAAATAGTGAATTCACAAAAAAGATAGAAAAAACAAAAGAGCATATGTTTCTCGTGCCTTTCATTTAAGAGAAATAATATTTATAATTATAGAGTATGCATACGTCATGTAACTTTTTTGAAAAAATAAATAAATACGAGATCTATATAAAAAAATTAATTTTTTTAATAATAGATCTCATTTTCTTTTAAAAGGATTGTACGATGCTTATACATTTCATGATTATATCTAGCATTACTCTTTATCTAATATATATATTTGCCACATTTGGAATGTTAATTGACCACTTTTTTTTTCACTAACGTAATTTATTTTGTGCGGAGTTATTCTATTTTTAAGTCGATGCGTAGAACAAGTCATCTACATTACTTAAATTATAAAATTTGATTTATAAGATTTAAATTTTAAAATTTTTCTTCAAAATCAAATTATGCTATGTAAGTACTTTATTATATGTGTTATTTACACCGACTTATAAATAAAATTTTTTTATTTTGCATGTAATTCAATTTTTTTCTTTTTTGTATCTAATATGTTAGAAGGTGATGCAAAACATGTGATTAACGCCCTGCAAAAAAGAAAATGAGGATTTCAGTTCTATTGGCCATCTTATATATCCAAGATATTCATGGCATGCTTGTTTCCTCGTGCTCAAGCATATAAAAGGAAACAAAGTGTCACATTTATTGGCAAAAGCTGCTATGCATTTGTTGTTATATTTATTGTAGATTATAATATTAAATGTGTAGATTTATTCATGAATGTAGGTTTTTATTTAATTTCGTGATTTAAAGGAAAGGGGATGGGTTCAAAACTCCATAACTACACATATGATTTAATTTCAACAAGCACACGATAGGCTTAGAGGCCCAAGGGGCTAATTGGTGCATAAGGTCCAATCCGTGGGCCGAATAGACACTTGAGGGGGTGCAATGCTTTAAAATTAATTCACAAAAGAAAAAAATGTCATTGGAGGACTCGAGTCAGTGCCCTTCCTTCCCCAATGGCGGTGCCTATCCATTGGACCAGGCATGCCCTTTGGTCTAAGTGAAACATTATGTCCTTCGAACTAGTAACTTCTACTTGAAAAGTCACGAGTTGTAAGATTTCACAATGCACCTCTTGATTTTCTATAAATAGAGGATGAGATTCACAAATTTAAAAATTTTATTCTCCTAATTTTCTTGTTATTTACACAATTTTGTAGATAAATTTTAAAGGAAAAACTTTAAAATTGTTATCTATAGTTGGTGATTTTGTTATATCCTGAAGGTGAATTACTTGTAACTCAATAACAAATTCTTTCGAGTGAGAACAATTATCATTTTAAAGATAGTATTCTACACGCCTCAAAATCGTATTTACTTTTTCATCCGCTCAAATTTCTTTAACATTTGGTTGGTTGATGATCATATTGTTGTAAATTCTGTACCCGACAACATTCGATCTCTTGTAATGGTTGATGCTATGCTTGTTCATTAATGAAATGGGTTTCTTATACTTATAAAAAAGATTATCTCGAAATTAAAAATTGAATTGTTATATTTGAGGGCCTCGCAAGGGTTGGGGTGGGCCTGATCACACAACCTATATAAGATAAATGAAGGTATATTAGTTCACTTGGTAAAAAGCTTTACACCCTATTAATCTATTAACTTGTATAAAAAAAATTGAATAATTAATTAAAAAGATTGTTAAACCTACAAAAGAGATGTAAATTGATGTAGTTTAATGCGATAAGTCATATTTATTTTATAATAAAAAATTTCTTATAGCCTAATATAATATATTAAGCTAAATATGTTATTTATAATATATTAACGTAATATAATATATAATATATGTTATTTAGAAGTGAACAAAAGCAAGACGCTGGAATAAAGAAAGAAAAAGGGTGAAGTAAAGCAAGACGCACAAGCTGTATTGCTTTTGTGGATGACAACTGAAAAGTCTGTATATTTCGGATTTTTCCTCGAGAAAAGAAAGAAAAGATGTGCCTAAATATTCTCAATTTCTTTGTTGGGTCTTGCGCGAAAGGGCCAAAGTGCAGCCGCCAACAGGTGACTGAACGTTGTGATTAGCTTCCAGGTTCTTCCCCTTGCCCCCATTTTCATTCTTGTCAAAACTGGGGAGCACGTTCCTTGGCAAGTTAGTCCTTTTCAGTTTGGGGCATGCACTTTAAGAACCATCTTCGAAGGTTTCGTGCATGGCTAGCTGCATTACAATAACCAGAAGCATGCACGTGCCATTTGTTTTTTTTTTTTTTGTTTTTTTCCCCTTCCTAATATAATTCTTTCAATCTTGTTTCTCGATCCCTGATCCTTGAATGATCTACATCTATCTAGCTGGGAACGAAATCAATATCGACCCTACCATAACACCTTCACCACTCATATAAACTATATATACTGTAAACTAAAAAAAAAGAACACAATATATTGCAGCCCCACTGGCCACTATCATCAAATAGCTTACACGCGACACGTTTGTCCCGTTGGCCATTGCAGCTATTAAGCTCCGATTTGGATTGAAAATTCATCTCATCTCGTTTTTATAATTTTTTCAAATTCTCACACAAAATATAATAAATAATTTAATTTTTTAAATCTTAAAATAATAATATTATTAAAAAATAATATTTTAACAATATTTTATTCAACTCATCTAAAATCATCTTAACATTCGGATGAAAAATAAGTGATCATATGATACAATCTTGACTGTCAAATCTTAATTGAGGATTAAAGTATCAATTTGTACTTATAGTTCATTGAACAGTTTATTAATTGTAATATTGATGGCAGTTTTTGTTTGAGATATTGATGAATTTATCAACAATAATCTTTGAAACAAATAGTTGAAGTAATCTTCAAAAAGTAATATTAAATACGGTTTTAGAGTGTATAAGTCTTGTATATTTTTATTTTTTTAAAATAGAACACATTATTTAAAAAATGATTTTTACTTTTAAATTAATCTATTTTTTTAAAAAAAGGTAAAAATTTACACAAAATAGTAAATATCATTTTTTCACCGTTCAAAATATCTAATGGAAATAACTAAAGTTACCTTAAAACTCACTACAGTACAAAACCACGTATTTAATGAGGCAAAGAATCATTTGCATGCTTTTTCCACCACTTTTAATTAAATAAATGCCCTTGAACTTTCACCGTCTAAAGTCTTTTGAGCTCCTTTTTCTTTTTTTAATTTTTGGTTTAAAACTAGAGAAAAACAGATGTTGCCCACTTGCCATGCACTGTATGCCATTATTCAAATTGGCCACTACCCGGATATTATTACCATCTAATAATTTGACGTACCCAAATTAGCCCTTGTGCTTCCTTTAGAGAAAGTATGCGGGGCAGGTGTTATCCAATAGGATTATAGCACGTGGATTTGTGAGCAGTTTGAAGCACTCTCGTTTCTCGACTTTTATACTCAACGTAAGTGCAGGCACCCCGTGACAGAAAGCCGCAAAGCAGCTTTTTGCATGCTATTTAAACCCCATCAAAGCCTTCGGCATTCCTTCATGCTAACGTTGCTTTTGCAACCCTCTCTAGCGGCCCTTAAAATCTTGAGCTTGAGCTTTCGAAAATTTCTTCCATTTTGTTCAAACGCTTTTCTTCTAGATCTCTCGTAGTTTTCCTTTACAACATTTCCTGGGTTTTCTTTTTTTTTTCCTTTGAAATTCTTAAATAATATTAAAAATGAAGAACAAGGCTTCTCTCTTCCTCAAACAGATTATCTGTGTGTTGAGTTCTATCGCTAAAGCCAAGTCAATGGCCATCAAGAACAAAACCAGCGCAGCCAGAGCTCGCTTCCTAATGTTCTCCTTATTGAAGAACAAGAAGCTTTTACTGGATTCTGTTTCCCACAAGATCCATAGACTTCTTGGACAGCATGAAGAGGAAAGCCAATACGATGCAGATGAGCAGAGCAAGGCCATAGTTCTGTACAATGCCATGGCAAGCGAGTCGAGTCACACCCATCTGGTGGAGAGGGTGGAAGAAGATGGCGGCAACGATGATAAGTATCCAGATCCAAGGCGTTCGTTATTTGATGGAAAGGATGATCTCGACTCTGATCAGGATGACGAGGGTGGGTACTCCATCATTGATATGGTGAGGAATTCCAAAGAGGAAGGGGAGAATTTCAGCCTGGAAGATGAGATTGATGATGTTGCAGACTTGTTCATCAAGAGGTTCCATAAACAGATGCGATTGCAAAAGCTGGCATCATTCAAGAGGCTCCAAGCGATGATGGAGAGAGGTCTTTAATCAATACTGCATGCATGCTTGTACGAGCTGGAGGAACGGGAAACCATATGCATTAATATTAATTTATATAATGTTTTGTTGGGAGCTTATTTTGCTCATCCATTAATATCTACCTAGCTACCTGTTTGTCTGACAGATTAAAATAAGGAATTATCTGACCCAAAAAAAAAAGAAAAAAGATCTGTACTTCAGTCACTGCTTTATCTGTTATATAACTTCGATCCGCCCATTGCCCTTTTTTTCTCTATCTCTCCCTTTTTAAGCGAAATACTTTATTCTACACAAAAATAATCTACTGTCATATTCTAAAATTATTTTTATTATAAAATAAATCTAACAGATCACACAAAAAACTATATCTATTAATCTTTATAATCTTTTTATAGTTATAGCAGTCATTTTTTTTATGTATCTTATAGAGTACTTAATCTGTAATTTGCATGTAACTTTGTACGTGTAACGAGAAACAACTCTTTGCATATTTATTTTAAATATGATAATAATATTTAATGTTTTATTTATTTTATCTATATATTTATTTATATAATTTTTGCACAACTTATATTCAGTAAAATAATATTACTTTTTGATAAAATTCATGAATTGGAAATTAATTAAAAAGTTACGAAGAAATTATGTTAGTATTCTTTTTCCCATAGTTTTCAACATAAACTCTCTTATCTCTATAATTCGAAAGAAATGTGTTACAGACACAAAGATATTACGTAAAGTAAATCCATAAATTGATATGGTTTCATAAAATTCGTTAGATCTACTTTATAATAAAAATAATTTTACAATCTAACGTATCATATTAAGGCATATTAGTTTATAGATTTACTTTTATGTAATTGCTTTGTGGTTAAAATATTAATTTCTAACTCAAAAAACACAACCAAATAAAGCTTAATAATCATGAGGTTCTGATCTCCTCCTACAACAAATCAATAAATTTGGCCCTTAATTCATTTGACCAGATCAAGTATTTTCTATAGGCATGCATAACTCAAGCAAAATAAGGTTATTGTTGTTATTTGCTTATTTAACTTTTGGGATTTTTTTTTGTGTGTACAGACATTCGGAGTTATGGGCCTTGTATGGTCGATGTTCCCATGGTCAACAATTACACACTTAGCACGAAGTATATTTTCGCTAAATGGGGAGTAGATTAATGCATTGATTTAAGAAGGTAACAAATTTATAAACATTCTAGACTAGATTAACAGTCGAATTCCTAAAACTTGTAATAATTATATTTACACAAATTTTATGATTTAGATTTTAAAATTACAATTAAAAAGTTATAAATCGACGCAGCTCCACTTGAGAATAAAACAGCATATCATTAAAATTATTTATATATGTGTGTGTAGAGAGAGAGAGAGAGAAATGATTAAAGGAAGTCTTGCACCACACATCTCCACTTAATTAATATGTGATTTGACATTTTTGTCCTTCTATATATTTTTGTCATATTTAAGAATTAAGATAGAAGGACAAAAATGTCAAATCACATATTGATTAGGTGGAAATGTGTGATGTAAGGCTTCTATTTAGAATTTCTCATATATATATCATATATATATATATATGTGTGTGTGGCGCCCTCGACCCCCACGTGTTATTTTTGTGGAGTTCGTGACATCGGGATAATGATCACACGGATCACGCACCCCAACGACCAGTACTCAAAGTGTGTACAATATGCAATAAATGTACACAATAATATTCACAGCGGAGAAAATAAAAGGTCTTTTTTTATTAAGTACCAGAATTGTTCAAAAATCAGTAAAATAACTTTACAAGAATTTTACAGTCTTCCAACATATAATTTAAAGAAAACAAATAACATAAGGGAAACAAATGCCAAAACGCTGAACAACATAACAGCAACTTAAGCTTCTGGCGGAGCCGGTCCTTCAGGTTCATACTCGGGCTCTGCGTCAAACTCTACGGCACCATAAAATGGAACTGTAGGGTAAAACACCACAATGAGATTATGATATCGCAGCAAGTAATTAACCAAAACAATATCCAAGAGATTTAAAACACATTTATATAATCACACGCCCCCATACGGATAGAATAACAACCCACATTCAATTTTTCAAAAATATCCTTTTTATACTCACACCAAAAATCTCATTTTTGGTCTCGATTATAATTATTACAAAATTACGCATGCACCATGGTCTCCCCTATGGACCGTCCGCACACCCTGGCTCTCTTCGTCACATCACGGGTAACGTCCATGCATGGGACTTTGTAATGAGCGATGCCCAGTTCCGCGCCCAGCGTGTACATGGCTAAGCATCATCTAACTTCGCTAGCCAAAAGGTCACGGAATCGGTACGAGAGCGTTACCGGCTCGTCCGTTCCCGTCGTCGCCCTGCGACAACTCAGGGGATGTCACGTCAGTCTGTTACGCTCCCAAGTGACCAGAGGAGCTCCACCGAGATAATACCACATCTCGGCTTGGGGTCGTGATACACACGCACCCACAAATTCAGTCACCAATGCAAACAGACCACGTGACATCACAACACATTTTTAATAAAAACCATAAATATACAGTTCAATCATTTAATAGGAATATACAATTAAAATAATTCATTTATAAAAATAATCATTTATTTACAATTTCACCCTTTCACCATACAAGTCAAACCCCGTCCTCCAAACCGGCCCAAGGCCCAATTCCAACAATTACAACAGTTACAACTCAATGCTTTAACGGCCCAAATCCAACAGATCATTACAATCAACAGTTACAATAGAAATGACAGTTTACAAAATACAATTACAACAACTTTATTAATAAAACTAAAAAATTACATACACACGAAGTTAGGAAATATGAAAGATCAAGCGAAAGAGCGTTTGCTCAAAGTGGCGGCTCAGCAGCGACAACAATGTCAAAAGGCCTCTCAACTCATGGGTTGGGTCAATTTATAAGCGGATGGAAATTCAACTCACTACAACCCAACAATTTCTCCAAGAAACCGAATGATATTTCATAAGTTTAGAATTGAATAGAGCTCGGCAGAACAACACAAGCTCACGGGTTCACTAACAAATATACAGAACAAAATCTCAGACACCAAGAAATGCGATAAACTTAAGCGAGAGAGAGAGGATGAGGATTTTCGGAACATTTAATTTGCTGAAACCGTGGCCTTTAAATAGGCCAAGAGTGGCGGTTTGAAGCACACGGGGAACATCACGGAAGAGAAAACCGAAGTGCAAGCTATGAAGGGAACGCATGGCAGTGCGGGTTGCGTGGGGAAAATGTGGATTGACAACAGATGAACGTTGGACAACAGCTAGACACGGGACGACCATGAAAGCTTGAGGTGGAAGGTGGTGGTGGCCGTGTGGAGCAACGGATTGACAGCAAGCTTTCAGAAACTCTAGCCGAACGACACCAAGAAGAAAAAGAAAGATGGAGGTGGTAGCTTGCGGCTGGAAAACATGACTAAGCTTCGAATGGCGTCGGCAGCTACTGCGTGGAGGAAGAAGCTCGAAGGAAGAAGAAGATTGCAGAAGAAACTAGAAGAAAAGAAGAAGAAAGGAGAAAGAAAAGCAGCACGGCACAAGGAAGGAAGTGATGAAACCCCTAAGGGTTTCCTTCCAAAACGGTGCCGTTTGAGTAAAATGAGGGGCTGGGTTTTAAACCGCACGGGCTGGGCCAAAACCGAACGGGCTGGGTTCACACAGCATGGGTTTTATTCACACGGGTTGAGTCAACATGCACACGGGTTGGGCTGGGTTTTGCTTCACTCGGGCTGGCTTAAAACAAAACATAAGGCTGGGCTACCACCACACTCACACACCCACGCCCCAACCAGAAACACACACACACAGCCCAAAAAATAAATAAAACAGTACAAATAAAATTACACAAAAATAAACATACCAAAATAAATTACAATAACAAATAAATAAATAACACAATTAAAAATAATTAAAACCCATGAAAATAGGGATCTCACAATATATATATGTATGTATGTTATGAATTTCAATCTTGCAATTGCTCGTTTAGTTGTCTGTGTTTTCTTTGATTTTTCGGCTGATCTCATGATCTTGTAAATAGTAGTAAAATTTTGTGAGTTAAGATGTTTTATTAGATTTTGAAATATGAGAGAAAAAAATGGAAAATGGGAGATAAATAGTTTAATATTAGTTTTGGGAAAGGAAATATAAATGATTTAGGGGAGTTTTGGATTCAGATATGAGATGAGATGTTTTAGATGAAAGAAAAAAGTTAAAAAAAATATTGTTAGAATATATTATTATTATTATTTTGGAATTTGAAAATGTTGAATTGAGATTTGAAAAAATTGAATTGTTTATCATATTTTGTGTGAGAATTTGAAAAATTTATAATGATGAGATGAAATGAGATGAACTCTTTCTAAATCCAAACTGAGTCTTGATGTTATTTTTGTTTTAAAGTTTGGCAAGATTTTATTAATTTTTGTGTTTTATTTTGAAATTTATAAAAGTTGTAATATTGCTTAGGTAATGATTAGATTAAAAAAAATAAAAAACTTGAAATTAAAAAGTGTTTTGTATTTAAGTTAAGGCTGTAAGACTATCAGTCTGGACCAGGCTGGACCGAGACTGACCAAATATTTTTTTAAAAATATTATATATAATATATTATTTAATATAGTAGTTATATAAGTTAATTATATAATTTTCATCTAAGGGATCACTGATTTACCATTGACCATATATATAATGAAATTATTTAATATTCATTAACTATATATAAAATGTTAAAGAGATCACTTAATTTTAATTGTAATAATTTAATTAATTTTTGTATTAATTTTTATGTTAAAAAAAAAGTTCATGGACCAAATCGGACCAATAGCTAATGGTCTTGTCTGACAAAAATGAAGTTTTGGTCCATGACCCCCCAAACATAACCAATTACACCCCTAATTTGAGTAATATTTGGAAAAAAAATTGTCTGAAGTTTCGAGATTGGGCAATGCTAGGGTGCATCCCAAATATGCACACCAGTGCAATTACACTTTTTTTCAAACATTTTTTTAAATATATTTAAATATTTTAAAAATATAAATTCATTAGTAGCTACTTTTTTAACTATTAAAAAAGATTAAAATACTCTAGTGTGCAAATTTATAGTGCATATTTGGTGTGCATAGAAGCATTTTCATTTGATAATTTCTCATCTAATTTACCAAACATATTTAAATGGAGACAAAACTCCCTAACACTTGATTGGACGTTGGGTATTGGGCTTATGGCCGAGCAAGTAGATCATATCCGTATCTGTCAAATAAATTTTTCCCATAATACCTACCAGTTAATAAGATGCGGGTATGTTCATATCTTAAAAAAGAATTGAAGTCTCTTTCAATCAATCTATAAAATTAATATGAATCCATTAGGATCCCCTGGTCCTAATTGATTCTTAGCTGTGTTTTACCAAAATCATTTGGATATAGTGGGAGTAGATGTCACTTGAGCTGTTCTAGAAATCCTAAATTCCATTGGTGACATGTCCTGCATAAATCAGACTTATATAGTGCTTATTCCCAAGGTGAAGAAGGCTCAAGTAGTGAAGTAGTGACTGATTTCGGACCTATTTCTTTATGCAATGTTATCTACAAACTAATCTCTAAAATTTTAGCCGATAGACTTAAGCTCATACTGCCTCAGATCATTTCTTCCACTCAAAGTGACTTTGTACTAGGTAGATTAATTCTTGACAATGTGATTGTAGCTTTTGAGGCTATGCACTCCATGAGTTGTAAAGTCAAGGGGCAGCAAAGCTATATGTCTTTGAACCTTGACATGAGCAAAGCATACGATAGAGTGAAATGGAGTTTTTTGAGAGCAGCAATGGATAAGATGGGTTTCAGCTCTAGATGGATTGGCTTGGTGATGGGGTGTATTTCAATTGTTTCTTACTCTATACTCATCAATGGTGTTCCTCAATCATAGTTTCAACCCACAAGGGGACTAAGGCAGGGAGACCAGGACTAAGGCAGGGAGACCCCTAGTCTCCCTATCTTTTTATCCTTGTATCAGAAGTTTTGAGTTCTCTTTTATACCAAGCTGAAGCTTCTAAGCAAATTCATGAGTTCCATTTTGGCAGAAGCAATTTAAGTATTAACCATTTGTTTTTTGCAGATAATAGTTTGTTATTTTGTCGTGCAAATGGTGTAGAGTGGGCTAAGCTAATTGATCTTCTTGATATGTATGAAAGGGGCTTTGGACAGAAACTTAACAAGGATAAAACTTCAATCTTTTTTGGTGCAAATACCAGAAGGGAAACTAGAGATTACATCTTTTGCATGGCTGGACTTAGAGCTACCTCAAGCTATGAGAAATATCTTAGACTGCATGTCCTTATAGGCAGGTCAAGAATACAAGCTTTCAAAGGGATCCTGGATAGAGTCACGGCTAGAGTGAGTAATTGGAAGAATAAGCTACTATCTCAAGCTGGAAAAGAGGTCTTACTCAAGGCTATTATTCAAACACACTCCGCCTACTGTATGAGAGTTTTTAAACTGCCCAAGGCTCTTATCAGAGAACTCAATAGAGTCATGCACAATTTTTGGTGAGGACAACAAGAAAGGGAGAGGAAGACACATTGGGTTTATTGGCATCAAATGGGAAAGGCAAAATCAGTAGGAGGGTTGGGCTTTAGAGAATTTGAAAGTTTTAACAATGCTTTATTAGCAAAACAAGCTTGCAGAATTATACAAAAGCCACTCTCCTTGGCATCTCAGGTCCTTAAAAGTGAAGTACTTTGCTACAACAGAATTCTTGAAGGCAAAAGTATGTGGCACTCCTCTATTCCCTCTAGTTACAAGGTACAATCTATACCACAAATTTTGCCTGAGTATGCCAGTGTGGTTTCTATTATCAACCATATAATGAAAGAATGGAAGAAGGATTTGGTTAAGAAGATCTTTGGAGAAGCTGAAGCTGAAACTATCAATAAGATCCCAATCAATTCCACTAGGGCAGAGGATAAATTAATCTAGTTAAGAACCAAAGATGGAGTCTTTACAGTGAAGAGTGCATACCATCTACCAAAGGAGTTAAATGCACTAAGGTATGGTCAGTCCTCTTCTATTGTTAAAAAGAAAATTGAGTGGACTAATAATTGGAACTTTCGAATTCCAAATGTTGTGAAGACTTTTTTGTGGAGAACTTGTCTTGAGTCTTTACCTACAAGGTTTAATCTGGCTAAGAAGAAAATCTGTGAATCCCCTAAGTGTCCTATTTGTTTGTGTGAGATTGAAATTGTGATCCATATTTTGTGGAATTGTCCATCTGCTATGAATGTTTGGAGTCAAGGTCCATCTGGTTTGTAGAAAAGTTCTATCAAACCTGGAAATTTTGGTGAATTACTTGAGGAATTAATCTCAACATGTGATCAAGAAACTATTGAATTATTTGCTTTAACAGCAAGGAACATTTGGCATAGGAAGAATCTATTTATTTTTAGAATTCTTTTACTCACCCCCTTTGAATTGATGCAAACAGCCTAAAAATCTCTACAAGACTTCAAAGCTGCCCAACCCAAGTATAATGCATCTTCTCGAGGGATAATAGAAGAGAATTGGATTTGGAATCCTCTTCCTCCAGGTGTAACCAAGATCAATTGGGACGCAGGATTGAGTGCAGGACAAGGCAGGGCTGGTTTTGGTATAGTAGCCATGATTCTCAAGGAAAAGTGATGGCTTCCAAAAAAATGTTCAGACCAAGTTTTTTTTATCCTTTACTTGCAGAAGCTCAAGGTGCTTTAGAACTAGCTATAGAATTGGGATGCAACTCAATTATCTTGGAGGGTGATTCTCTTTCAATTGTCAAATGCTTAGAGCAACCGATGGATAGATGGGATCGGGTGGGGATGATTCTGAATGACACAAAGATTAAACTTTCAGGTGTAGTGAGTAGGGAAGTTTTATTTGTTAAAAGAGATGCTAATGTTTATGGTCATCAACTTGCAAAAGCTGCACTATCAATACCAGAGGATGTAGTTGCTTTGGTTGTTAGTCAAAAAATTTTGCATTCTGTAACGCTTGATGAAGTTTAATGAAGTTTATCTTTTCTCAAAAAAAAAAAAAAAACTATAAAATTAATATACTTTATTTGAACATATTAGAAATATATATATATATATATATATACACACACGCAAGGGCACAACGTGCAATGCATGTGTGCCCTGTTGCAAAAATATGTGAAATAAGATCTATAGAAAAGGATAAATATAATATGTACAAAATTAAAATAAGTCATAAATTTATACAAGTTAAAGTAAACTTAATATAAAGTTAAAAACAGTAATAGATTCATACAAATCAATGTTTTATCTAGTTATATATTTACAAAGCTAGAAAAGTTCGATGAAAACAGATTTTAAGGGTTTATGTCATTGTTTCATTGACGGAGTTAATGTACAGATCGTAGAATTTCTTTTTACGTTGCTGTCTAAGTTGATTTAATTCTGTACTAAAATAGATGATCCATTCCTTTTATATGAAGTTTGTGCTGCAATATTTTAGAGATATAATAGATGGTCCTGCATGAATTTACTTCAAGATTTCTCATAACCCTTCTTTTTAAACATTAATAAAATACGAACACTTTTTAATTTCTAATTTTTAACTATTCACATGTAAAATAATCAAAACTAACATCTATATAATATCTGTTAGAACGATTTTTTTTATTATATATTAGTTATTTCTAGAATAAACATCTAACATGTCAATTTTAATAATCTAAACAATAATACTTAATCTAAACTATAATACTAAGTGTTGAATAATTTGATCCTATAATTATAATATGAAGTCCCATCCTTTACAATTAAAAAAATAAATAAAGAAACTATAATACAATTCAAGCTGTAAATTTGCTTTTGATAAAGAAAAGTACTTGTTTCAGTCGAATGAGGGAAGCGCTGCGCAACCCGTGTCCACATAGAAAATGAAATGGTTCATTTCATTCGTTTCTTCTTCTCCATCCTCTCCTTCATTTTCACATTCTCTAAATCATTTTCTCCCCTTCGTTTTTTCTTTTTCTTTTTTTGAATCTTCTCTTTCCCAATCGCAATTGTGCCCCTTCGTGTTTCCATCCTCCTCTATTTTGCTTTGTTTAATTCAAATTTATACTGTTCCCTCAACGCCTTGCCCTCGAATACAATTCAAGTGGTAGGGCCAGGCAATAATCCTCGAAAGAGAAGGTTGTGAACCCTGATCATAAGTTCATCTTATACACCTAAATGCTTATTTTCAATTTAATTTTATGAAAAAGGCTAATTCCTGACCACACTCATGCAACTTTTTATCCTGTCATCAAGCCAAAGAAAGCCCACGTGAGATCTAATCCTACCATTTCTGGATATCATCTAAATGGTTCTATGCTTACTAGTTCAAACACTTGCCATGTGAGATACAAAGCTTTGGCCTCTCTTTTTTGATTTTGATGTTGATTCTCCTGCAAATTTAACTCAATTTCGTTTGCTCATTGAAAAAAAAATATATTTTCTCTTTTCATTCCAAAGAACCTACCAAAGTTAATGAACAGAATAAGGAAAACTCATAAAGAGGTTCAAAAGAAACTTTTTACCACGGTGCTGACAACCAAGATAGAGGAAGTGAACAACTGGATTTTCCACTAGAAAAATACAAATCCTTCAAAAAAATTTCCAATGTAGAAATGTGGAAGAACCCACGAAGAGAACCCATAGTGAAAATTAAGGTGAAAAGAGGGATTTGCAAATCCTATTTTTTTTTTTTAAATAAACCCAGATGCAGAAACTCTTTGCTGGTTTGTGGAAGAACCCACGGTAAACAAATCGATTTTTGCCAACCTACAAAGAGAAGCTCGGTTTAGTAGGAAGAGAAGCTAGGCACGAAGAGAAGCTCAACATGAAGATAAGCTTCATTATGCATGAAGAGAAGCTCCATGAAGACAGAGAAGTTCTGTCTGCTTGTATTTTTCTTGTTTTCTCTTTTCTATATTTGTTTTAAAAAAATCGGTTGACGTGGCATGCATGTTGCACCACGGTTGCACATAGCCGACTGTCTGTAGAACAATGTGTGTGTGTGTGTGAGAGAGAGAGAGAGAGAGAGAGAGAAGTTTAAGAAATTAATGAAAGAGGTGGCATCGCATGAGAGACATAATTGGAAGAGAAATAATAAATAAAAATAAAAAACACTACTGCATGAAGGACAAAATCGAAAGAAAAAGCAAGCCGAAGTTAAGGCCTCATTTGGTTCCCAAACCTAATTCGGTATCCTCCACTTTAAACTCTTTCAATCATCCAAACACCCCAACTTGACTCAGCTCACTTCATGAATTTGTTGAACTCATTACTATAGGACGTGTTAATTGGGTCTAATAAGATCCTTCTTTCCTGATCATAAGTCCATCCTATGCACCTTAACTATAATATTTAATTGGGTCCCACCAACTTCACAAATTCTCATACATATATTTAAACTTATCCTAACAATTAAATACATTTTAAATTCATCTTATATGGATCTCATAAAACTCATTCAATCATTTCAACTCGCTATTATTCATAAAAAAATCAGATTAATTTAACTCAGCTCGACATTCAAATGCAGCATAGAACAGAATTAAAATCAAACAAAGCATGAGGGATAAAATTGTCAGAAAAAGTAGGACAAAAAAATACTATTGCATTTTGGATTCACGTTTTTATACATAGAAGATATATTCTTGAATAAATTAATGGTATTAATCTTTAATTTTTTATGATTAAAGAAAATTTTTAAAAATTTCAAAAATCTAATAAGTTGAAATTGAATTATTAAAGTATGATATCATCACTCGACAACCGTGCAAAAAACAGAACAAAAAACATGGCATTTACGAGAAACAAAACGACGAGTTTCTGTGTTAAAGGCAGATAATGTCTAAAATGTCCCAAACCGGAGTGAATTGCCAAACTGGAGTGGGCACTTTAAATTGAAGGGTCGGGCAAGGCGATCGAGTCAAAGTCATCCCCGTCTCGAAAACGCAGAAGAATCAACGCAGGCCAGTATTAACTAACACCTTCTATATATCTACGCATCCCTTCTGAATTTTTCCATCTTCCTTTTTCTTTTTCTTTCCCTTCGTTTTTTCTTACTTTAATTAAGTTGAGGCTTCTTGATTTTTCGGTTTAGGATTAGGTTTAGGGTTTTATGATGATGGAATTGAGGTGGAGAATCCCTCAGCTACCAGCTGTTGAGCAGTGCATAGCGCTGTTGCTGGTTGCTTCCTTCACCTTTCAGATCTGCGCTTCTGCTTCCGATGTGGTAACCTTCTTTTCTTTTCTTTTTTTATTAAATTACCCTCCCCTACTCTAGAACAGTTTTGAGATCTCTTCTTCTCTTTACCTTGTCTTTGAATGAATAATAGTGAAGTGTTTGGTATTCAACAGATCTATTACGAGCCATTTGACGAATCGTTCGAGGGCCGGTGGGTTGTTTCTCAGAAGGATGACTATAAAGGTGCCCGCCCCACCTTTTACCGCTTGTCTTTATCTAATAAGATCCTTCTTTCCTTTTAAAATTTTCTTTTTTCATAGTTAGGATCCATTAATTAAGGAATTATTTCTTGGATATTGCTACCACCACAAAGTAAAATACTTCGATCGTTAGTCTACCATTGATTTTCGTTTTGTTTTCTTGTCGAATCCTTGCATTCTGCAGTGTGATGTGACTAACAAAGAAAATTATTTTCCTGTTTTCCTGAATATTTAAAATTTTGTTCTTTTGTTATGGGTTTCTGCTTTTGAGTTCCCTGGCTATACTGTGACTGTCGAACTTTCAATTATAGATATTGTTCGCTAGAGCATCAGTTTGCCTGCTTATTTTCCTTTTTTGTTGAGTAAATTATGCGCGCTTGTAGGAACCCCCAATATCTTCTTCTGCACCTCTTGATGGTTGTCGTGGTTTTATTAATGCTGTAAATGTATCCTCTTCTGATGTTAGGATAATACTACTCTCACCACTCCATTCTATCGCTGTGATTTTTTATTTATTTATTTTTACATAGTGATTAAGGAAGTGTTTTTTAATAATATTGTGATTTTTTTATTTTTTTAAAAATATTTAAAAGTATTAAAAAATACATGTATGAAAAAGCAAAAAAAAAAAAAAAAAAAAAATCCCATAACTAACGGGAGCTCTCAGCAGGAGCTGGAGCGGTGACGATCCCTTATGTTATTATTCATAGCCATTGTCAGAAACATAACGAGGACCCTACCCTCCCCACAAAATAAAAATATCTGTTGTGCATCCCTCTTGATGGTTGTGATTTTATTTATTTGCAATTTTTTTTTAATGAATGTACTCGTTTGGATTTAGGTGTCTGGAAACATTCAAAAAGTGAAGGACATGATGATCACGGCCTTCTGGTTAGTGAAAAGGCAAGGAAGTATGCAATAGTAAAAGAGCTAGATCAGGCTTTGAGTCTCAAAGACGGAACCATTGTCCTACAGTTTGAGGTCCGGCTCCAGGATGGGCTAGAATGTGGTGGTGCGTACTTGAAGTACCTTCGACCCCAAGAGGCAGGATGGCAACCCAAGGAATTCGATAGCTCCTCTCCATACTCCATAATGTTTGGACCTGACAAATGTGGTTCAACAAACAAGGTGCACTTCATCCTTAAGCACAAGAACCCCAAGAGTGGGGATTATGTCGAGCACCATCTAAAGTACCCTCCTTCTGTGCCCTCAGACAAACTGTCCCACGTCTACAGTGCAATATTGAGACCGGATAATGAAGTTAGTATTTTAATAGATGGGGAGGAGAAGAAGAAGGGAAATTTCCTCTCTGGTGATGATTTTGAGCCGCCACTAATTCCGGCCAAGACAATTCCTGATCCAGATGATAAGAAACCGGAGGACTGGGATGAGCGGGCTAAAATTCCAGATCCAGAAGCAGTGAAGCCAGATGATTGGGATGAGGATGCACCCATGGAAATCGAAGATGAGGAGGCTGTGAAGCCCGAAGGATGGCTGGACGATGAGCCAGAGGAGATCGACGATCCTGATGCTGCAAAGCCAGAAGATTGGGACGACGAGGAAGATGGTGAATGGGAGAGGCCAAAAATTGATAACCCAAAGTGTGAGGTTGCACCTGGGTGTGGTGTGTGGAAGAGGCCAATGAAGAGGAATCCAGCTTATAAAGGGAAATGGCATGCTCCTCTAATTGACAACCCTAATTATAAGGGCATATGGAAACCTCAAGAAATCCCAAACCCAGATTACTTTGAGCTCGAGAAACCTGATTTTGAGCCCATTTCTGCCATTGGCATTGAGATCTGGACAATGCAGGATGGCATTTTGTTTGACAATATTCTCATTGCGGGTGATGAGAAGTCTGCAGAATCATACAGGCTAACAGCATGGAAGCCAAAGTTTGAAGATGAGAAAGAGAAACAAAAGGCTGAAGAAGCAGCTGCCGGTCTTTCGGATGGCCTCTCTGACTTCCAGGTATTTTCCTATTCTCCTCTATGTTTGACTTTGCATATCCATGATTTATTGAATTTCATGCCTTGACGAATTTCTCGTATCATTACTTGCAGAAGAAGGTTTTTGACTTTCTTTACAAGATAGGGGACATTCCTTTATTGGATGCATACAAACCTAAGATCATTGTAAGTTAAGGAAGTTGTCATCGTTTATAGATTGTCATCTAATAACTTGTCTTAGCTTAGTTTGCGAGGTTCTCTAACAGGGATTGTATGCTTTTTTTCTGGCAGGATCTAATTGAGAAGGGAGAAAAGCAACCCAATATAACCATCGGTATTATTGTTTCAATTGTGTTGGTTATTTTGACAGTCTTCTTCAGACTCCTTTTTGGCGGCAGAAAGCCAGCGGTAGGATATTATGCATTACATCATACTTGCATCTCTCTGAATGGGAATTTATATGGCTATATGTTTCCCTTTAACTTGCAGGTCAATGTCAGTGAAACAAGCACAGATGCATCTGCAGGGACTTCCACCAATCAAGAAAGCATTGGGGAGAAGGAACGTGAGGATGAGGTTGAGAATGAGAATGAGAATGATGCTGCTGCTGCTGCTCCTCCGCGCAGGAGGCCTGGTACCAGACGGGACCAGTGAACTCGGCACATGAGAGTTGCGGTTTGTTGTTTACATCCACAATTTTGAGGACATGGGAACTGAGTGACTGGATTCTCTTCAAGTGAAATTTCCTGAATTCTCTGTTTATTGTTGTGTTAGAGCACTTCGTTTTAGATTGGTTAAACTCTAGTCGTTTTGATTGTTGTTTCTGTTGATTAATTTGCCTTTTTTCTGGAGAAAAAAAAAAAAAACACGAAGTCAATTGTTGCCATCTGGTTGCGTTAATAATCCCCCCTCCCAACATCCCACCTATTTGGAAGCGAAATCTTAAGCATGTGGTTGGTATTTACTCCTGTTTGAGCTATCAAAATGCAGAACTAGCCACACTTTGACTGGCTTGATGTTGGTTACTTCAGTTTTGTGCATATTGTTCGTGTTTGGTACTTCTTGACATTCACATTCTTGTCCATTTTGGTTCTGTCTCTCTGTTGTGATCGATGTTGCGGAATGGCATTTTGTGTTGTACTTTATGCATCAGAGGCTTTCTATTTGTTTTTCACCCTACCAAGTGTGGATATCTAAAATAATAATCTGCATTACACTGCACGTATTGAAACCTTACCGACAGCTGGTAATGAAGCGTTTATTGAATCGATTTTCTTATTATGGCCATATTAATAAATAATCCGGGCAAATTTACTCACCAAAGAAAAGAGAACAAACCTGCACGTACAAATTTTTTAGAAAAAATAAATTTGTTTTTTTGTTTTTTTTTTGTTTTTATTAATAACCCAGAACATTTTGATAAATTGGAAGAAAACTGCACAAACATGTCGCTCGTTTAAGGGGTACAAGTATCATGGAATTGGATCCAAAAGAGAAAATCTTATAATCGGTCCGTCTGCCTCCACTGAAAAATAGTCTTTCAATAGATTAATGCCATGTACCTTTTAAATTGGAACTACAATATAACTGCACATCAGGAAAACCCGCTCCCCCTCTCACACTCAGATCTCCAGAGCTCCTCACCTAACTCTCGCCTCACTCTTAGACATAAACAAGAAAACCATCGCCATCTATCCTCCAACTCTCTTGCCCTGTTGCTAGAAGATAGGAGATGTGATGTGTTCATTTTTGTTAGATACAAAGAGGTTTGGTTTTGCTTTCGGAATGAGAGGGGGTGTTGAGAAAGAGAAGACAGAGAGGCAATGCAGGAAGAGACTACGACAACCTTTTTCTTTTCCTTTTTTTTTTTTCACATTTACTTTTTAAAAAATAGTTTAAACTTAAAAACTGATTTTTAACATTCTTTGCGATTTGGAAGACAGACATTGTAAACTTATTTATTTTTTTCTTTTTCTTTTTGTAATTTAGTTTTGTTGTTGGGAGAAAAATGGAAAACTCTATTTGGAAAATTAACATTCTTTAATTTTACTTTAGTAACTCTGTTTGGTTGCTAAGAAAAATAAGAAAAATCAAAAGAAACCCAAACCCATATTCCTATGTCTAAATCAGACCCATACAAAATGGATTTACAAGCAATATTCTATTTCTAATTTTTTTTTTTTTTAAGAAAGTTTCCATTACTCAAATCTTAGTATCCTGAATCTCTTTGGTTTGGTTTTGACAAGCAAGCACTCAATAGCAAGCACCAGTGTCTAAATGTGCTACTCAGGTATTACTTTAGTTGTTGTGGAATGTGGATACAAGAAAAATCTGTTCTTTCTAGAGACTGCAGAATGATAGGAACTTCAAAACATAAAGTGACAGTGGGAATGAGAACTTCAAAACATCATCTACTGACCCATACGAAAAAATAGAAATCGGTAGAGAGGCTTCAACGATAAAAATATTTTAGAATTCTTGGACTTGAAATTATTGGGTGTGATAATTTTCAAAATCCTTTAGGTAGAGTTGCTGACGTGGTAATCTTTCATTGGAGGCTGTTAAAGCCAAAATAATAGCCCAACCACTTCAAAGCGGCTTTGGATCCAAAATCTACACAAAATTATTAACTTTTAATTTTTTTTTAAATACCCAATATTAAATTATCCCCAAAAAGAATATATGACCTTTAAGGCTAGTTTGGGTAACCAATTATTTTTAGATATTTCATTTTTAAACATTGCTCATACACAAAAATACTTTTAATTTTAAATTTTTTTTATTTTTTATCTAATCATTATCTAGTTATTACAAGTTTACAACTTTTCAAAACTTTCAAACAAAATAAAAAATAATATAGCTTTTTTCAAATTTCAAAACAAAAAATTATATTTAAACAATTTAACTTTGTAATATTTTTTGTTTAACTTTTTCTCTCGGATAATGATACGTTTATAATTTCTTTACGACTATTTTATAATTTATTTTGAATCAACCAATACAATCATCCTGCTCCATTAAAAATAGTCCCAATATTATTTTCTGATAAGAAACTGCCCATTTAATCGATCTTGAGATTGAGGCGCTCGCAAGAGATGGCCCTCATTGAAGATTTGGCCTTGCATGAACTGTAGTGTTGAATTGATTCTAGCCCTTGAGCTGATTGGAATCCTTGAATTCGACCAAGGAAGAGGTATCATATTCAGTTCAGTCAATCTTGAAGACCATCAGACGAGAAATGAGATGATAACAAAGAGGAGGGGTTTGGATCAACAACGGATAATTTATCCGCTGCTTCGATTCTAGTCGAAAAGCGAACTGATTGCTTTCTTAGCAGCTACTTGGCTAAAACATTTCTACAAGGGATTCCGCTCTCCTCGAGACTGCATTCGATTGGTACACCAGGTCGCCAGATGTAACCATAAACTCGTGGGCTGACTCACTCAAAGCAAAGATTGAGCGGACTATTCTCCTACAATATTTTCCATCTTCATTTTACTGAGAGATGTACCGTAGTTGTAAAATAATTGTAAATAAATTATTATTTTTTTCTTATTTTTTAAAATTTAATAAAATATATTAATGTAAATCATTTTATTATTATTTACGGACTATTTTATAACTATTAAAAGATATTTTGAAATATTCTTAGAGCCATAACTTTTTTTTTTTTTTTTTTTTTTTTTACTTTAGGTTTTGTTTGAGTTGAGTTGAAATGAGTTGAATTCTTTATGAATAATAATGAGTTGAGATAGTGGAGTGAGTTTTGTAAGACTCATCTAAGATGGATTTAGATATGTTTAGATGTTAAGATGAATTTATATATATTTATGACAAATTGAAAAAAAATTGTGGATCTCACGTCTAAAGAGGTATTGAGTTGAAAAATATTATGGATCCCACATATAAAGATGTTTTGAGTTTAGATGAATTTAATGATTTGAGAGTTGAGTATTTGGATATTAAACTCAGTTTAAAATTAGACCAAATTGAATTTATTTGCGTTAAAAAAAAAAAGGAACAAATTGTATAATGTCTAAAATAACCCCACCCTTCTCCAGAACACTTTCATTGGATTGATTAAAAGTTAAATCTAATGAATATTTAGTAATTAGAGAGTAAAATATGCTCACATTGGATTAGCCAAATTCCAAATATTTAGAATTTAGCTACAATGACTTTTAAAAGTTTTATCAAATTTAAAGGTTACTGTACATACATCAAATACATATTTTATTAATTATTTCTCTCTCACTTTTTTTCTATCACATATTTTATCACAATTGATATATTAAGTTGAGTTAGTAATATATTAATTTAATAAGAATATGATTATTAATTAATATATAATAAGTAGAATAGTAAAATATGATAAAATTAAATAAATTAATAATTAAAAAAATTAAATATTTTGAAATTATTAATTATTATATAATAAATAAATGTATAATCTAATATAAAGATTTGATGTAAATAATTAAAATTAAATTTATTTTATATTATTTTATTATTATATAATAAAAAAATAACTATTCTAATATAAAGATTTATATAAATAGAATAATTAAAAGTAATTTTTTTACATTCATAAACAATCTCTTTTAACTTTTGAATAATCTAACAAGAGAGCTCATTTCATTTCCACCGACCGAAGGGGCAAAGACATCGAGAGACTTGTTAAAAGCCACAAGTCGCCGCCGTATCGAAGACGCAGAAGTCACCCCCTTCCAAACTCTCAATCTAATCTGCAGTAATACTTCCGCATAACGTCTTTTTTAATTTTTGGGTTTTGGAATAGGGTTGCAGTTTTTGATGATGATCGAATCGAGGCGGAAAATCCCTCATCTGCCTGCTGCTGTGCAGTGCGTAGCGTTGTTGCTGATTACTTCCTTCGCCTTTCAGATCTGCGTTTCTGCTTCCGATGTGGTACCTTTTTCATTACATAACCCTCCCCTACTCTACAACAGTTTGAGATCTCTTCTACTCTTTAATTTAGCTTTGAATTGAACAATAATTGAGTATTTGGTAATGAACAGATCTATTACGAGCCATTCGACGAATCATTCGAGGGCCGCTGGGTTGCTTCTCAGAAGGATGACTATAAAGGTGCCCACCCCTCCGTTTACTGTTTCTATCTCTTCCTAAATTAGATCCTTTTTCCTTTTAAAATTTTCTGTCTTCATCGTCTTAATCTATTAATTGAGGTGACATTTCGTGGGTATCGGTGCCAAACCACAAAGCAAAATACTTCGATCGTTACTCTCAACATTGCTTTTCGTTTTGTTTTCTTCTTGAATCCTTGCATCTGCTATGTTGTGATTAATATACGCAACTTCTTTTTCCTGTTTTCTCGAATGTTTAAAGTTTTGTGCTTTTGTTATGTGTTTTTGTTTTGAGTTCCTTTGTGTGGCCTGTGGCTGTGGTAGTCTCAGTTATAGATATTGCTTCTTTTTTTATCGGTAAACAAAATTTTATCGATCATAAGAATAGGCAAGAGCCCA
Source organism: Juglans microcarpa x Juglans regia (assembly GCF_004785595.1). NCBI lineage: Eukaryota > Viridiplantae > Streptophyta > Magnoliopsida > Fagales > Juglandaceae > Juglans > Juglans microcarpa x Juglans regia. The sequence continues at coordinate 7,659,375 of NC_054598.1, read as the reverse complement.
ATTATATGGGACATATACTAGAGCATTATGCGTGCTAGTTTAGTGATACAAGGAATTCATGAAAATTCGTGCCTTTGAAATCAAGCACAATTGACCAATGAAGTAAAGTATTGAAAAAGGAAATTTCTAAGCTCATCCATTCTCAATTTTCAAGGCTTCTTTCATACCACTCCCTCCAAATACACCACCATAGACATATTGGGACCATCTTCTATATTGTTCGCTAGAGGATCGGTTTGATTGCTGATGATTCTTGTTGAGAGCCCCTGATATTTTTTTCTGCATCCCTCTTGATGCTTGTCGTGGTTTTATATGTAAATGCAAATGGTGTTGCATGCATGCATATTTGGCGATATCGTAGTTAATTCTTTGAAACATAACAATCATGCCACAGCGCCCCCCCCCCCCCCCCCCCCCCCAAACAAAAAAGACATAAAAATATTTGTTGTACATATCTCTTGATGGTTGTAGTGGTTTTATGAATCAATTCGGTTGCAAATTGTGACTTCATTATGAATATACAATTTTCACCAATAAAAAAATATTATGAATATACACCTTTTGATCTAGGTGTCTGGAAGCATTCAAAAAGTGAGGGACATGATGATTACGGCCTTCTGGTTAGCGAGAAGGCAAGGAAGTATGCAATAGTAAAAGAGCTAGACCAGGTTTTGAGTCTCAAAGATGGAACTGCTGTCCTACAGTTTGAGGTCCGGCTCCAAGAGGGGCTAGAATGTGGTGGTGCGTACTTGAAGTACCTTCAACCCCAAGAGGCAGGATGGCAACCCAAGGAATTCGATAACTCCTCTCCATACTCCATAATGTTTGGACCTGACAAATGTGGCTCAACAAACAAGGTGCACTTCATCCTTAAGCACAAGAATCCCAAGAGTGGGGATTATGCCGAGCACCATCTAAAGTATCCCCCTTCTGTGCCTTCAGACAAACTGTCCCATGTCTACAGTGCAATATTGAGACCGGATAATGAAGTTAGCATTCTAATAGATGGGGAGGAGAAGAAGAAGGCAAATTTCCTCTCTAGTGATGATTTTGAGCCGCCTCTAATTCCGGCCAAGACAATTCCAGACCCAGATGATAAGAAACCGGAGGACTGGGATGAGCGGGCTAAAATTCCAGATCCAGAAGCAGTGAAGCCAGATGATTGGGATGAGGATGCACCCATGGAAATCGAAGATGAGGAGGCTGTGAAGCCCGAAGGATGGCTGGATGATGAGCCAGAGGAGATTGACGATCCTGATGCTGCAAAGCCAGAAGATTGGGACGATGAGGAAGATGGTGAATGGGAGACGCCAAAAATTGATAACCCAAAGTGTGAGGTTGCACCTGGGTGTGGTGTGTGGAAGAGGCCAATGAAGAGGAATCCAGCTTATAAAGGGAAATGGCATGCTCCTCTAATTGACAACCCTAATTATAAGGGCATATGGAAACCTCAAGAAATCCCAAACCCAGATTACTTTGAGCTCGAGAAACCTGATTTTGAGCCCATTGCTGCCATTGGCATTGAGATCTGGACAATGCAGGATGGCATTTTGTTTGACAATATTCTCATTGCGGGTGATGAGAAGGCTGCAGAATCATACAGGCTAACAGCATGGAAGCCAAAGTTTGAAGATGAGAAAGAGAAACAGAAGGCTGAGGAAGCAGCTGACGGTCTTTCGGATGGCCTCTCTGACTTCCATGTATACTCCTATTTCTCCTATATGTTTGAGTTTGCATTTTGACGATTTTTTTATATTTCATGACTTGACAAATTTCTCGGATCATGACTAGCAGAAAATGGTTTTTGACCTTCTTTACAAGATAGGGGACATTCCTTTCTTGGATGCATACAAACCCAAGATCATTGTAAGCTAAGGAAGTTATCATCCTTTATACAATGTCATCTAATAGCTTGTCTTAGCTTAGCTTGGGATTCTGGGAGGTTCTCTAACGGGTATTCGGTGCTTCTTTTTTTCTTTTATTTTTCTGGCAGGATCTCATTGAAAAGGGAGAAAAGCAACCCAATATAACCATCGGTATTATTGTTTCAATTGTGGTGGTTATTTTGACAGTTTTCTTCAGAATCCTTTTTGGCGGCAAGAAGCCAGCGGTACGTTATTATGCATTACGTCACACTAGCAACTCTCTGAATAGGTATTTATATGGGTTTTCTGTTTCCCTTTAACTTGCAGGTCAATGCCAGTGAAACAAACACAAATGCATCTGCGGGGACTTCCAGCAATCAAGAAAGCAGTGAGGAGAAGGAGCATGAGGATGAGAAGGATGATGATGCCGCTGCTGCTCCTGCTCGTAGGAGGTCTGGTACCAGACGGGATCAGTGAACTAGGCACATAAGCATTGCCATCGGTTGTTACATCTACAATTTTTGAGGACATGGGAACTGAGGGACTGGATATTCCTCAAGTGATATTTCCTGAATTCTCATTTCTTGTTCTGTTAGAGCACTTGCATCGTAGACGGGTTAAACTCTAGTCGTTTTGATTGTTGTTTCTGTTGGTTAATTTGCCCTTTTTTTTTTTTTTATCCGAAAAACAGGTTCCATTAACACAACCAACAACACCCCCCCCCCCCCCCCCCCCCCCAAAGAAAAAACATATGCTCCTCTCTCCAAATCCTCCTTATTTTTTAAGTTGAATTTCAACCATGTGATGTGTTTGGGTATTAACTCCTGTATGAGCTATCATAATAGTAAAATATGTTGCGAACCAGCCACGCTTTGATGTCCATATTGGTTCTGTCGATGGTTGTGATCAGTTTTGCGGAAAGGCATTTTTTTTGGGGGGGGGGGGGGGGGGGGGGGGGGGGTGGTGTCCATTATGTGGTGTTATGAATCATGATCCATAAATCCAAACAAGGGTCATCATTCTTTTCTCAGATCCCCATTTTTTTTTGCAAGAAAGGAAGAAATTTGGGAAGGAAATTACTCCAAAATAACCCTATTAAATTCTCATTTCAAACTTTTTAAGAGAATTTATGATTTTTTTTTTTAATAATAAGAGAATTTATGATGTTAGATCAATAAAGATTTTTTTTTTTTTAAAGGAATAGGGATTTGTTTTTTATATTAAAAGAGAATGATTTAGCCTAATTTGGATTATGAATACTTCATTACTATTTAATATTTTATTATTATTATTTATTTACTTTTTATTATTATTCACTATTATTTAATAATTTATTATTATTTTTTATTTTTACAAAATATCTAAAAATACTTCACTACCGCAAGCTTAGTAATAAATGGGGGTTCAAACACGTCACTCATTTAACGGGTATCATTAAGATGGAACTCGATCCAAATCCTACCGCAGAATTTTGTCTCTAGAAAATACCTATTTCAACAGTTCAGAGCGGAACAAACTCTGTAATTTCCATCCGCCGAAGGGGCAAAAGGCAGTCGAGAGACTTCGTTAAAAGCCACTCAAGTCGCCGCCATCTCGACTACGCATAAGGCCTTTTTTGTTTTTCTGGGATTTGGTTTAGGGTTACGGTTTCTTATTATGATGGATTTGAGGAGGAAAATCCCTCTGTTACCTGCTGTTGAGCGGTGCGTAGCGGTGTTACTGATTGCTTCCTTCGCCTTTCAGATCTGCGCTTCTGCTTCCGATGTGGTAACCTTTTTGTTGCATTACCCTCTCCTCCTCCTCTAGAACAGTTTTCAGATCTCTTCTTCTCTTTGATTTAGCTTTGAATTGAACAATAACAGAGTATTTGGTAATGAACAGATCTACTACGAGCCATTCGACGAATCATTCGAGGGCCGCTGGGTTGTGTCTCAGAAGGATGACTATGAAGGTGCCCACCCCTCCTTTTACTGTTTGTTTCTTTCTAAAGTAGATCCTTTCTTCCTTTTTCATCATTTAAATCTGTTAATTGAGGTGGTATTTCGTGGGTATCGGTGCCACCACAAAGCAAAATACTTCGATCGTTAGTCTACCTTGCTTTTCGCTTTGTTTTCATCTCGAATCATTGCATTCTGCATTATGTTGTGATTAATATTCCCAACTCTTTTTCCTGCTTTCTTGAATGGTTAAAGTTTTGTGCTTTTGTTATATGTTTTCGCTTTTGAGTTCCCTTTGGTGGCCTTTGTCTGTAAAAGTTTCAGTTATTGATATTGCTCGCTATGGGATCAGTTTGACTGTTGATTCTTCTTGTTGAGAGCCCCGATATTTTCTTCTGGATCCATCTTGATGATTGTCGCGGTTTTATTGATGGTGGTGGGTGTAACCTGTAAATGCAAATGGTGTCCTATGATATTTGATGTTATATCATACTCGATTGTCTGAACATAACAATAACGCCAACCGCCCCCCCACCCACCCAAAACAAAGACACAAAAATATATGTTGCGCATCCCTCCTGATGGTTGTTATGGTTTTATTAATCAACTCTGCAAATTGTGATTTATTATGAATATATACTTTTCAATTTAGGTGTCTGGAAGCATTCAAAAAGTGAGGGACATGATGATTATGGCCTTCTGGTTAGTGAAAAGGCAAGGAAGTATGCAATAGTAAAAGAGCTAGACCAGGTTTTGAGTCTCAAAGATGGAACCATCGTCCTACAGTTTGAGGTCCGGCTCCAAGAGGGGCTAGAATGTGGTGGTGCGTACTTGAAGTACCTTCGACCCCAAGAGGCAGGATGGCAACCCAAGGAGTTCGATAACTCCTCTCCATACTCCATAATGTTTGGACCTGATAAATGTGGCTCAACAAACAAGGTGCACTTCATCCTTAAGCACAAGAACCCCAAGAGTGGGGATTATGTCGAGCACCATCTAAAGTACCCCCTTCTGTGCCCTCAGACAAACTGTCCCATGTCTACAGTGCTATATTGAGACCAGATAATGAAGTTAGTATATTAATAGATGGGGAGGAGAAGAAGAAGGCAAATTTCCTCTCTGGTGATGATTTTGAGCCGCCACTAGTTCCGGCCAAGACAATTCCTGACCCAGATGATAAGAAGCCGGAGGACTGGGATGAGCGGGCTAAAATTCCAGATCCAGAAGCAGTGAAGCCAGATGATTGGGATGAAGATGCACCCATGGAAATCGAAGATGAGGAGGCTGTGAAGCCCGAAGGATGGCTGGATGATGAGCCAGAGGAGATTGACGATCCTGATGCTGCAAAGCCAGAAGATTGGGACGACGAGGAAGATGGTGAATGGGAGACGCCAAAAATTGATAACCCAAAGTGTGAGGTTGCACCTGGGTGTGGTGTGTGGAAGAGGCCAATGAAGAGGAATCCAGCTTATAAAGGGAAATGGCATGCTCCTCTAATTGACAACCCTAATTATAAGGGCATATGGAAACCTCAAGAAATCCCAAACCCAGATTACTTTGAGCTCGAGAAACCTGATTTTGAGCCCATTGCTGCCATTGGCATTGAGATCTGGACAATGCAGGATGGCATTTTGTTTGACAATATTCTCATTGCGGGTGATGAGAAGGCTGCAGAATCATACAGGCTAACAGCATGGAAGCCAAAGTTTGAAGATGAGAAAGAGAAACAAAAGGCTGAAGAAGCAGCTGCCGGTCTTTCGGATGGCCTCTCTGACTTCCAGGTATTTTCCTATTCTCCTCTATGTTTGACTTTGCATTTTGATGATTTATTGATTTTCATGCCTTGACAAATTTCTCGGATCATTACTTGCAGAAAATGGTTTTTGACCTTCTTTACAAGATTGGGGACATTCCTTTCTTGGATGCATACAAACCCAAGATCATTGTAAGTTAAGGAAGTTGTCATCGTTTGTACAATGTCATCTAATAGCTTGTCTTTGCTTTCCTTGGGAGTTTCTTTAATGGGGGTTATATGTTTATTTTTGGCAGGATCTTATTGAAAAGGGAGAAAAGCAACCCAATATAACCATCGGTGTTATTGTTTCAGTTGTGATTGTTATTTTGACAGTTCTGTTCAGAATCCTCTTTGGCGGCAAAAAGCCAGTGGTACGTGATTATGCATTACATCCTACTTGCATCTCTCTGAATAGGTATTTATATGGGTATTCTTTTTGCCTTGCAGGTCAAAGCCAGTGAAACAAACATTGATGCATCTGCAGAGACTTCCGACAATCAAGAAAGCCATGGAGAGAAGGAAAATGAGGATGAGAAGGAAGATGCTGCTGCTGCTGCTCCACCTCGTAAGAGGACTGGTACCAGACGGGATCAGTGAACTAGGCATTTAAGAATTGCCTTGGGTTGTTACATCTACAATTTTGAGGTCATGGGCTGAGTGATTGAATTTTTTTTAGTTTTAGAGCACTTGCATCGTTATAGATGGGTTAAACTCTAGTAGTTTTATTGTTGTTCCTGTCCATTTCGTTTCATTAATTCCCAAATTGAGGACATGGAAGTTGTGTGACTGGATATTTTCTGATTTTCTTTTCTTGTTCGTTTAGAGCACTCACGTCGATATAGATGGTTAAACTCCAGTACTTTGTTTGTTGTTCCTGTTGTTTGCTGTGACTTCTTTTTCTGTATTTTTCTTCAGTCAATTGCCATTTGGTGTTATCGTTCCCCTGGCATTAGCTCCTGTTTTTCATTAAGAATGCTGAATATAACTGATCTGTGCGTGCTTTTCGAGAGTAGAAACCGACATTCTTGTCCTTTTTTGTTCATTGTCAATCTGTTGCATTAGAGGCGTTTTATTCAAGTTTGTCAACAAAATCGGAGGAAATTTTTTTACACGTGAGTAAACCAAATTCTGTAATTCAAAGATGCCTCTAGGGCCTAGGCTCTTGGAAAAAAGATGTCCATGGAGTTCTTCAAGGAGAGTTCAGACTTCAGAGGCCACTGCCCCGCAGTGGGGTTGAAGGGAACTAACCTATTGCAGCGACGGATCGATTCATGTCATCTGGTAAAATCAGGCTCTTAAGTACCTAATTCTCAACATCAGAAACTTTTTATTATTTATTATTTTTGTTATTATTTTAATCTATTAGGCCAGACCAGAGCTGTCTTTCCCGTATGACACTGATGCCTGTTGTATCTTCTCTAGTTACCCTTGTGGAGGCAGCATGGTCAACCTCATAGAGCTCCTCTTCTCCTGGCTTTGCCTCAACATCGAGTTGCAATTAATATTAGTTGGAATTCATATAATGCAATTCCATGGATGTCTCAACGATCTGTGCAAATTCCTTGATCCAAACTACCTAATCAAGATCTGAGTAGCTGAATCACCAAACATCAGATGAATATATATATATATATATATAACATGTCACCAAAAATCTCCACACGAACAAAATCCTTCCCTAAAATGGTGGAAACAATTTGGGTCCTTGAGTATGATTTCTCGTCCTACTATCTTGGATATCATCTTTGCAGAATCATGGCAATTGCGACACACACGGAGGTTTTTACTTACACGAATTGTTATACCGGGTTGTGTGCTGATGAGCCCAAAAGATACTGCCAACATTTCACTATGCCCAATTTGAATGCACTCCCGTTCTTCCTCCACATCATGGAAGCTAAAATCTGGATTAGGTTGATATCCTTCATCTTCCATTTTCTTTACTAAACGCTGTAATTCCGAAAATATTCTCTCTGATCTTGGGTGGGATACATCCCCCGTCCCAAAGGCGTGAACTTTATTTTGGAACTCTATCCAACTATAAGCTTTCTTCGGCTTCAAACCCATGTCTCTTATTGTTTGCCTCAACTTATCAACCATGTCCCATCTTGCGCTGTTAGCATACCAGTTAGAGAGCAACACATAGTTGTCTGCATTAAGAGGTTCCAACTCGCAGAGTTGCTCGATGACACGTTTACCCGGTACTGGTTGTTGGTGATTTCTCAATCCATCTAGCAGTGCTCTCAGCACTTCGGCATGCCTTTCAAGCTTATGTTCCTCAATAAAGACCCTTGCCTCATCAAAGAGTCCGGCACGAGCTAGAAGAGCAACCATTAAAGAAGAGGTTTTGGCTTTAGAAGCCTTAATGCAACTGAAGTAAAACTTTCCTTGTTCAACCATGCATGCAGTGCGACAAGCATGGAGGACGGCAGCATATGTGACTTCATCTGTTTGTGTGCTCGAGTTAGTCTCTATCATGCGGAACAAATGAACTCCGCGTTGCCCTTGTCCATGTAAACTATATCCCAATATCATCACAGTCCATGAAACCACATCTTTACACTTCATCCCTCTGAAAATCCTTGAAGCATATTCAATGAATCCTGATTTCACATACATATCCATAACAGCATTCTGGACCACGAGATTCAAGTCAATACCGTTTCTAAGCAGGTAGCCATGAATTTCTCTGCCATGCTTGTGTGCAGTCATCCTTGCACAGGCTGGAAGAATGCTAGAAAATGTGAAAGGATCAGGTTTAAAACCATCCATAATCATCTGCTGAAACAACTTAAGACCGTCATTGAATCCTCCCTTCTTTACACACCCATTAATAATTGCTGTCCATGAAATGACATCTTTTGATGGCATTTGATCAAAAATTTCCTGAGCAGCTTTCAGACTTCCACAATCGATATACATTTTCAAGAGGGCATTGCTGACCACCATATTAAACTCAAATCCACAATTCCTAGCAATCTGGTGGAGCTTCCTGCCTTGTTGCAGCGATTGTAACATGCCACAGGCACCAACTGCGGTTGCCAATGCCACTGAATCTATCTCAGCCCCTGACTCAACCATTTGATTAAACATATCAATCGCCAAACCAGGTTTGTTTTCCATGATGTACAACCTGGCTAGTACAGTCCAAGAAACAGAATTCCTATGTGGGGACTTGTCAAAAAGCCACCTGGCAGTATCAACGCTATCAAGAAAGCCATACATTTGGATCAAAGCACTGACCACATAGTGGTCGGAAGAGAACCCAAGCTTGAAAGCGTGCCCATGAAGCTGTTTGCCGATAAATATATCACCACGACGGCGAGAAGCAGTCAAGACACGAGGGAGAGTGCGCCTGTCAGGACGAACAGTACCCCGAAGCAGCATTTGTCGGTATGTTGAAATAACAAGGTCGAGATCTCCACTAGCAAGGTGAGTTTGGATAATACTGTTCCAAGTAAACGTGTCTTTGTCTGAAACAGGCATTTCATCGAACACCCGGTGGTCCAACGGAAATTCATCGGCCACTTTGGGGTTGTTACAAATATTACGGGAATGCTGGCATTGGGTAACGTTGAGTGGGTGCTTCTGGTACATGAAATAACAACGCTGAAACTGGGTGTGTGCGGACGGAAAGACGTACATTTTCAGCTCTCGGTGTGTGTGATATTGTTTTGACTTTTCGTTGCTTATCTGAAGATGAAGGCGGAGGAGGACATTAGAGAAAGGCGTGGGCACATGAATAGCATATTGATGGCATTACACGCAGTTAACACTCCCGAATCGCCGTTTCGATTTCGAGCGTGCAAACGATTAAAGAAAATGACAAAAGCTTTCGACACAGCAGCAGCATCTATGGCTGGCAATGCCAACCAATCTTTTGCTTTGGACTCGTCATCCCACGCCAAAAACTTTTACGTATTTTAAAATTTTATTTTATTTTATTCTTACAGGAGTAATTGAGTTAGGAAAATTATTTGTATCAGTCCATAGTATACAGTAAACGGTAAAAAAAAAAAAAATTGTGTGGTGTGCGGCTACATGCTGATGCGTAGAATTGTTCATTGAGTTATTACTCGTAATTCATACATCACATATTTATTATGAAAAAAAAAATAAAAGATGTTAAGTAGAATTATTCGATAGTAAATCATGTTAATTTTATAAATTATTTGATAGAAATGTCTCTCAATTAAAACATAACTGCATAAAAATTGTGAAAAAAATTATATGTATATAACTTTCCGTTTTAGTTTTCCTTTTGCATTTTTATTAACGCATACATTTTTATATAGAAAGCTTCGTAATTTGAGGGTGGTCATTCTATTGCTGTAGATCCTCCTTCAACACAAAAAATTAGTTTATTTTTCTTTTTCATATGTTATAACGTTTGTTTTAAGGTGTTTCCCCCTTCTTATAGTACTTTTAATTTTAGTTAATATAATATTGCTAACCAATAAAATAAAATAAGTATGGAGATTTGAAATCGGTCAAAGTTTGCAATGCAAACTAGCTTAAAATCTTTTGGTTTTTAAATTCACCTAAGGACTATTTTATGAGATAAATGTATTTGTCTAACGTAGGGGTGATACCCATATGCGCGGGGCTGGGTCACCCCTTCCCCGCACCCCGCTTCCCGCCCGCGATAGGGCGGATGGGGGCTGGGTGCGGGGTCCTGCTGCCCACCCCTAGTCCAATGTATCATCATTGAAAAATGTTGCTACTAATTAGCCCCTGTCATTTGCATATTTGGAAGTCGATATTCGAATTGATCCCTATTATACAAGTTGAAAGTCAATGACTGATTCAAAATGGCTTCATAGACTTTGGTTTGGCAATTGGATGGTAAATGGCTCTATGAGTTGAAAGATTTTTATTCAAGAGGATGGAAGATGGATAAGATGTGCATATTGAATAATCCATTTTTAATACCGGAAGTAGTGAGTCACAATATAAACCTCGAGAAGAAAGGTTTGGATGTTAGGGTTTGAAAGCATTCAAATGATGGAAACTTCAACTCCAAATCTACTTGGGAAGCAAGCATTCAAATGATAGAGACTTCAACTCCATATCTGCTTGGAATTTATCGAGGCCTCATTCAAATTTGTCATCGCTATACATCTCAAAGGTTGCAATAAAAGAGTAAGGAAAAGTATGGAAACCATTGATGGTTTGTTGGATGTTCCCTCCTTCTGGTAAGATAAAGTTGAACATAGATGGTACCTCAAAAGTCATTAATCCTCATGAAAACGTTTTACATGGTTTCTCTAGTTGCAGCTTAAGTCATGATACTAACGTATTTGCTGAAATCTTAGCTTTGTGGAATGGCCTAATGCTATGTTACTAGCTTGATATTTATGGCCTCATAGTTGAGACTGATTCTAATTTATTAGTGGTTAGTTGGTTCCATCAAGGAAAACAAACGTTGTGGCAATTTTATGAGTTTTGGCACCGAGTTTTCACTTTCCACGACGTTATTATCCTTTGAAATATGTCATGTTTTTAGAGAGAGGAATGGTGTAGCGAATGTAGGGTGTAACCAGTCAGGTTTTGAACATATTTTATAACCGAACGGTATACATTGATTTTGAGATTTGAAGAATCGATACTGCATCGGTTACACCTCTAAACCGGTATTTCAGGTTTTACCGATTCCAGTCTAGTTTGGTTCCATTTTTTTTTTTATTTTTCTAGTGATATAGTATTTGATTATGTATGTTAGTGATAATATGTTAGTGTCCAACTTATTTTTATATTTGATTCTATATGTTAGCAATAATATGATGTTACATACACCTTTTATATGAGTGTATATGATCAAATGTATAGAAATGTATTTATAAAAAAGAATATATATTATAATTTATCATGCCATAAAATGTATTTATCCTCAATACATATATAGTTTATATTAACAACATTATGATCAAATGTTCATGTTTAAAATTAAAATTTTATGTTATAAAATTATATTTTTTAATGATAATGTTATATTAATTTTATGTTATTAGATTATTATTATACATGAATAATAAGATTTTAAAATTTAATATTATATTAATTAAAAATTTAGCATATAATATAAAATTATTTTATATATAGTCATACCCCCAAGTGTACCGAGAAGTGCATTTGATTTTTTTAAAGCATTCGTGTGTCTTCTTTTAATATTTAAAAAACAAACATACAAAATATTTAAAATAAAATAAAATAAGAAAAATAAATGCACCTATGGTACACTTGGCGGCGTATTAATGAATGATGGGTCAGCTGCCACACAAAAAGAGCAAAATTCGAGAGAGCAACACCACTACATGTCCAACAAATTCTCAACATAATTGATCGTGATATTTTGGGCCGTGTACATTCGTGGGGAGCAATATTGTATATCCATTTTGTTTTTTTTTTTCTATATAGATTATTTTATTTCTCTTGTATAAATATACTATTGTACATATTACATTACAAGCTATGAGGAATAAGATTACAGAGTATTTCTTCATCATTGCGATTGCTCTGCTTCTTTTTCTTCCAATAAACCACACCTCACTGACTCTATCATGGCATTAGAGACCCTGGTTCCAAATTCCATTCCCAACCTTACCGATCTCAGCAATCCAAACAACCCATATCGACTAGAAACTTCTAATAATCCTGGTACTCTTCTGGTCACTGAACACCTCACAACCGAGAATTACTCCACTTGGTTAAGATCCATTCAACGAGCACTTTGGGCAAAGAATAAACTCGGATTTCTTGATGGAACCATTGACAAACCCGCCACTACCTCTACAATCCTTCTCTCATTGTGTGAACGATGCAACGATATGCTTGTGTCCTGCTTCAAAATGCTATCAGTCTACCCCTTCGTCCATCGGTTGCATTTACTGATGATGCTCATGAGTTGTGGCTTGAATTGCAGGACCATTTCATATATGAATTGAAGAAAACACTTGCCAATTTTTTGCAAGAAACAGATACAGTAAGCAACTACTAAGAGAAACTTAAATCCATCTGGGATGAACTCTCCATCTATGACCCCTACCTGTTGGCTCTTGTGCCTCAACAAAAGTCATTTTTGACTGATACCAGCGAGACTGTGAGATCCAATTTCTGATGGGCTCCATGACTCATTTACAAATGTTCATGACCAGCTTATGTTAATTGACCCTTTACCACCTATCAACAAGGTATTTTCTTACATTCAACAACAAGAGCGTCATCATCACATCACTTCCGTTGCTCCTCCAGTTGATATTATTGCGTTGGCTGCTCGTCAACCAACTCAATTTTCTCCCAAGCAAGACAAGCCTTACTGCACTCATTGTAAAATCACTGGGCATACTTTGGCCCAATGCTTCAAATCTGGAAATGCTACAGCCCCTGTCTGTACTCATTATGAGATCACTAGACACTATGCCGAGCGTTGCTACAAGCTTCACAGGAATCCCCCTGGACACAAGTATCATTAGCCATGCCTCAATGTTGTCTCCATGGAAGCCCCTTCTTCGGCAACCAACAATGACCCAAACCTGGTGTTGACTAAAGAGCAATATCAAGAGCTTATAGCCTTACTGCACAATAAGAACTTGACTGCTTCTCTATCTGTAAACCAACTCCAATCAGTTCCTCCAACTCAACCCCATATTTCATCGGCTGCTGCTATCTCTTTGTGTTTATCTTCTTTTTCTTCTACTTCTCAAACTTGGATCATTGACATTGGGGCTACAGATCATATGATCTGCAGTCCCTCCTTCACCAAAATAACATCCACCACTTCCAACTTTGTTAGACTCTCAAATGGTGAAGTAGCTACTGTCACTCACATTGGTATTGTGCAAGTGATAGCAACTCTTCTCCTCCATGACATTTTATGTGTTCCAAATTTTCATCTTAATTTGTTATCTGCGAACAATTGAATTGTTGTCTCATGTTTTTTTTTTTTCTGATGCTTGCTTTATACAGGGCCTTTCTCCCTGGACAATGATTGGGAAGGGTAGCCTGCTACGCGGTCTCTATCATTTACATACAGATGATGTTTAACCTCAAGCTTTAGTCCATACTTTTCACAGCATTTTAAGGTTCAAAATTCCATTTCAGCCTTGGTACAACCTCTCGACAGTGCTCATAATTTATGGCATTGTCGATTAGGTCACCCTTCCCATTCTCGCATGTTACACATACATGATACCAATGTAACTGCCCATATGAATATCAATGAAAATTTACCTTGTCTTACTTGTGCTCTTGCCAAACAAACACGGCTCCCACTCCCTTCTTGCACTAATTTTATTTCTACTTGCTTTGATCTTGTTCACTATGATTTATGGGGACCACACCACATTTCAGACCACAATGGTTCTCGATTTTTCCTCACATTTGTTGATGACTTTTCTTGCTACACTTGGGTGTATATTCTGAAAAATAAATCTGGTGCGCATCCTTAGTTGAAATCCTTTTGTAATCTAGTTGTCACCCAATTTAATACAAGAATTAAAATCTTGTGTAGTGACAATGGTATGGAATTTTTCATGACATACTTCTATTCTGAACACAGCATAATTCATCAAACCTCTTGTGTCGAGACCCCCCAACAAAATGGCTTAGTCGAAAGAAAACATCGCCATCTCCTTCAAGTGGCTCGTGCTTTACGTTTCCAATCAAGAATACCATTAGAATTCTGGTCTGATTGTTTTCTTACAGCCACCTATTTAATAAATCGTATTCCCATCTCCTTCTTCTCAACAAGACTCCATATGAAATCATATTCAATAAACGTCCATCCTACTCACATTTTCGTGTCTTTGGGTGTCTTATCTTTGCTTCCACCACATCCCACCATCGTCATAAATTTGATCCACATAGTCGGCGTTGCGCCTTCATTGGCTATCCTTTTGGTGTGAAAGGGTATCGACCACTTGACCTCAACACACATAAAATTTTCATTTCAAGGGATGTTATCTTCCATGAAACTCTATTTCCTTTCCAAACTCCATCTTTACTTCCCAAGTCATCCATTCCCTCTCCTTCTTTCACTTTCCCCAATTTCCAATTACCTGATCCAGACTCAATACTGACAAATTCTCAACCCACGCAACAACACACAACCACTCATACACCTGCTTCACCTATCATTGACACATCCACAACACCCCCTCCTCTTTTAGTTTGTAGGTATACTCGCTCTCATTGCCCTCCCCCTCATTTGAGTGACTTTATATGCTCTCCACTAATGGTTCCTCCACCTTCTCAAACAATGCAGCTTAACCCATTATCAGAGACATGTAACACTGGTGCCTCTTCTTCTTTGTCCACGGCAAGGCCCTGTAGCTCAGGTGAACTATTTCCACTCTCTTCTTCTATTTCCTTTCATAAACTTTCTTCATCTTATCATGCTTTTATTTCTACTTTGTCTGCCACACTTGAATCCAAGTCTTATGAAGAAGCTGTCAAGTTTCCTCATTGGTGTGAGGCTATGAATTCTAAAATATCTGCCTTTAAACTCGATCACGCTTGGTCACTTGTTGATTTACCACCTGGTAAGCATATCATTGGCTCCAAATGGAATTTTAAAGTCAAGCATCATTCTGATGGGAGCATTGAGCACTATAAAGCGCGTCTTGTCGCCAACGGCTTTACACAGCAAGAGGGAATTGACTACAACGAAACCTTTGCCCCGGTAGCAAAACTTGTTACTGTTCGGACTTTATTAGCAGCTGCCTCTATAAGAGGCTGGTTTTTTAGGCAATTTGATGTTCAAAATGCCTTACTACACGGCGACTTGGAAGAAGAAGTTTTTATGCGCAAACCTCTGGGTTATTTCAAAGGGTCCTCAAATTAGGTTTGCCGCTTACACAAGAGTCTTTATGGCTTAAAACAAGTCCCGCAACAATAGTATTCCAAGTTTTCTCAAGCCTTATTCACTTTTGACTTCCAGTAATCTAAGGCTGATCACAACCTTTTTACTCAGCTACACAATGGGTCTTTCACAACACTTCTCGTCTATGTTGACGACATCATTGTGGCCAGCTCAAACATGGACTCCATTGCTACCCTTCAATCATTTCTCAATGAGCATTTTTTGCATTAAATGTCTTGGTAATTTTCGTTATTTTCTTGGAATTGAAGTAGCTCGTTCTTCCAAGGGTATATCTATTTGTCAAATGAAATATGCCCTTGATATATTGTCTGATGTTGGTGTTCTCAGTACTCGACCACTTAAGTTACCAATGGAACAAAATTTGAAGATTCAAATGGATGATGGACAGCCTCTCTCAGATCCTCTCCCTTATCGACATTTGATTGGTCGATTAATTTATCTCACAATTACTCTTCCAGATAAAAGCTACGTTGTCCATGTTTTAAGTCAATTAATGACTTCACCTACTTCTTCACATCAACATGCAACTCACCAGGTTCTTCAGTACATCAAAAAATGCACTAGGTCAAGGACTTCTTTTTCCCTCCAACTCCTCCTTTCATCTCTGAGGTTATATTGACTCGGATTGGGCCTCATGCCCCGACTCTCGTCGCTTCATTACGAGCTTTTGTATCTTCATTGGCTCCTCATTGATCTCATGGCTTTCAAAAAAGCAAATTGTAGTCTCTCGCTCCTCTGCTGAAGTCGAGTTGTGAGCCATGGCAATTACTTCCTGTGAACTACAATGGCTATCTTATATTTTACAGGACTTGCACATATCGGTTTCATTTCTAGCTGATCTCTATTGCGATAATCAGGCTGCCATACATTTTGCAACAAATTCGGTGTTTTACGAGCGCACGAAACACATTGAGATCGATTGCCATCTCATTCGTGACAAAATTTAATCCGGTTTTTTATGCACTTGCCATGTTCGTTCTTCACTTCAGCTTGCATATGTCTTCACCAAGGCACTCATTTCCACTCAACTTGGCTTTCTTCTGTCCAAAATGGGAATAGAAAACATATATTCTCAATCTTGCGGGAGATATTAACGAATGATGAGTCAGCTGCCACACAAAAAGAGCAAAATAGAGAGAGCAACACCACTATATGTCCAACAAATTCTCAACAGAATTGATCGTGATATTTTGGGTTGTATACATGTGTGGGGGGCAATATTTTATATTCATTTTTTTTTTCCTATATAGATTGTTTTATTTCTCTTGTATAAATATACTATTGTACATATTACATTGCAAGCTTTGAGGAATAAGATTACAGAGTATTTCTTTATCACTGCGATTGCTCTGCTTCTTTTTCTTCCAATAAACCACACCTCACTGACTCTATCACGGTGTGTATATTGGGCAACTTAGCATTTTTTTTTTTCTTTTGTTAAATGATTTGAGTATATTGTTGCTTTTGTTGTTTTGTCTAGGGCTTCATTTTCTTTTTTCTATATGCCTACATGGCTCTAGTTTTCTTGTTTGATTTTTAGTCATTTGTTTTTACAATTCTTCACAATTCATTTCATTTCATCTCATCTAATTATTATAATTTTTTAAATTTTCACATAAAAAAAAAAAACAATTCAATTTTTTAAAATTTTAAAACAAAAATAATATTTTTAAAATATTTTTTAATAATATTTATTTAATTTTTAACTTTAATTCATCTTATCTGAATCTTTGAAAATTAAACGTAGGCCGGATAAATCGTTTCATTTGTTTACTTTTACCCAGGCGGATAATCTTGAACTAACCTTCCTCTCGAAATGCATACAAAAATAAAATAAAATAAATTCATGAATCATGATCTCGAAATAAATGTGAAACACTTTGATTTTCTAACAAAATATTTGGTCCGATGAGGACTTTATGGCCTCTTTGAAAGCAGAATTGAGTTGTTAATTATTCAGAGTGATACATATGAGACCAGAAAAGTATGAATTAATATGATGCATTCGATTTGCATGAATGCAAATTCCTATGATAGTTTGGCAAAGTGGTCATTGGTCAACGTACACCAATTTTGCAAATTCCTATTCCTCAAAACTCAAAAGGCAGAGACACGTACGGTCAGCGTTCAATTTCGAGTAGCCCTGCCTAGCTTCGGACATTCATCAACTCATCTAATTATTTAGCATATAAATTCTCCACTCCCTTTGGTTATTAAAAATATTTTATTTCATCACATTTTATCATTATAATTTTTTTAATTTTTTATATAAAATATAATAAATGATTCAATTTTTTTTTAATTTTAAAATAATAATAATATTAAAAAAATAATATTTTATTCAACTTTCAAATCAATTTATTTAATCTTTTTAACTCATTATCTAAACCACGTTTTAATCCCTTTCTTTGCGTACTATTTCTTCTGATTTTTAGTTCACCATCGCAGGCCATGATGTTGCCCCCTCTCTCTCTCTCTCTCTCTCTCTCTCTCATTTGGATTTTTTGGATTTTTCTATCTCGTTGAGTAAGAAAAGCTTGGAGAGCGATGCTTTTGTGATTAGTATTTTCATAAATTTTTGAAATTGAGTTTGAAAAATCTAATACAAGCTACATATCATGAGCTGGCAAGTCCCACACCATGTATGTCCATGCCAGATTTTGTCGCCCATTTAACATATGAGGGGTGGACAACCGGCTTTGTGACGGTAGGGGGAGGAGGCAAAGCCTTCGAAAAACTTGCTCAATTTTATAAACTAGCTAATTAAATAACTCGAAAAAGGTTTGTATTATGATTAAAAACATTGTTGAATATTACAATGAGACAACATGCGACTTTTAACTTAATTTTTTGCTTAATTTTCAAAAAGAGAAAATATAGTGAAAAACTAATTTCTACTAGTACTTAATTAGCTACATCATTTATTTCTAGTCTAGATCATCTGAGTTCGGAGATTCGAATCTTAAATGTTCGTTTGGATAGTGAGATGAGATAAAATAATTTTAAATAAAAGTTAAAAGTTGAATAAAATATTATTGAAATATATATTTTTAATATTATTATTGTTTTAAAATTTAAAAAAATTGAAATATTTATTATATTTTGTGTAGGGGTGGGCAGCGAGGCCGCTCCGCCCTCCGTAAACGGGGCGGAGCCCCCGTCCATCAGATGCGGGGGGCGGGTGGCCCCGCCCACATCTAACCCACATGGCGGGGGCGGGGGCAGGATAGGGGCAACCCCCACCCCGCCCCGTTATTATATATATATATGTAACACCCCGTATTTTAGTGTATTTTTACTGAATGAATTATTTTTATGTAATTAAAATTTATTCTCTTATTTTAAATTGGTTGGATTTTTAGTAAATTTATTTATATGATTTTAATTTGGTGAAAATTATTTTTATGTGCTTTCCAAATATTTATTATTTGTTATGCATCTAAATTGCTTTTAATATTTAAATTAATTACTGTGGGATTTAATTATTTCAATTTGACTTTATCATTACGTTTAAATTATTTTATTTAACTTGTGGTTTTAAAATCGTTTCCGTTGGATCATTTTTGTGACCCAAGTTATGAGGATTGGACCTCATTTCTTTTCCCTCTATTTTTCTTTTCCTTTTCTTTTTCTTTTCTTCTTTTCTTTTTTTTCTTTTTCTTTTTCTTCTCCCTGGCTTTCTCCCCCGTGCGCACGATTTCTCTCTCCTTCTCTCTTTCCCCGCGTCCGTTTCTTCCCCACCAGCAGCGCCGCCGTCCGTCGGCGGTGGTCGACACCGCCCAGCCCACTAGATTCCCCAGCCGCCGGCCGTCCTACCCCACCAATATCACCTCCGTTCGTGCCGCCGGTAGCCCCCACGAAACCCACGAAGCCGCGGCACACTTTCCGCCGTTGCGCCGCCGTCGCACCGCCATTGGCCACCATCTTCCTACCACTTCATCCCCGGCCTCTTGGCAACCCATTGGACCCAACCCCAGCTCCGATCCGTCACCGGTGAAGCCCCACCAAGTCCATCTCCGATTTGTGCATTTTTGGCCTAAAACCACCCCTTGCGCCGCCACCCACGGCAAACCACCACCACCACTAGCTTCACCGACCTCTCTAGGCCATACCCTACCATTTTTGGGTCTTCGTTTGTCCTCGTTGAAAAGTGGGTATCTGTGACCCACGGCCACAGTGTATTTTACACTGTGGTGTTGCTCAGACATCACCACTTGCAGCTTCGTGATCCTCCGGAAATTATTATATTGCACTGTAAGTATTTCTCCAAAGAACTTTCGTAATTTAAATGTATTTTTGCACTAACCCATTTCACTGTATTTTTTGGCATGCCGGACTGAGTCCGAGGAGTTCGGGGGTCGGATGGATTTGTGATTGGAGTTGTTTGGTTGATTTGGTTGAATTGGATATTGGTCGTTGATGGGTTGGTTGGATTTGTTGGTATTGTTCATTGATGGATGTTAGAAATTGTGTTGGTACATGTGCATTTCATTATTTCATGCATGATCATGTTTGTAAAAGAAAACTGGGTTTTCGTGTATTGCATTCATGTTCATGTGATTTGAAAAGTTATGATTTTATGTGATAATATTTTTGGTGCGTGTGTATCACGACCCCAAGCCGAGATGGGGTATTAACTCGGTGGAGCTCCTCTGGTTACTCGGGAGCGGAATATACTGAGTAACGTCCCCTGGATTGTCGCCGGGCGACAATGGGATCGGACGAGATGGTCTCGTGCCGACTCCGTGATCCTTCTGCTGGCGGGGACTAGAGGATGTCTGGCCACGTACGCACTGGGCGCGGAACTGGGCATCGCTCGTTGCGTAGTGTGGGTGCTTGGCCATGTACGCGCTAGGCGCGGAACTGAGCACCGCTACGAAGCCAGGACGTGCGGATGGTCCATAGGGGAGGCCATGGTGCATATGGAAATAATGCATGGTGCATTTGGAATTAATGCACTATTTTCTGGGAAAATAGTGCGAGTTGAATTTTGGGTAAATCATTTTCTGGGAAAATGTTTTACGGATAATTTGGGCCAAAATGGGATTTTGGTGTGTGTTGGAAAATTATCATTTTCGGGAAAAATGATGTTTTGTGGAAAATGCATATTTTTCATGTGCATGCATGTTAGTTGCATTTAATGCATTTTATATTACGTTGTTGTTTGGGTTATACTTACCTGCGATACCATTTTGTGGTAACGCAGATTTTGATGCTGAGGAGGAGGAGGGCGAGCCTGAGGAGACGGCTCTGCCTGAGGAGTGATCTGGGATCACTCGTTTGTATGTCTGGAACTATTGTAAATTATTTTATGGATGACTGTATAACTGCTATTTAAATCTTTACTGATGTTTGATTGTAAATAAATTCTGGTACTTAGTTGACTATCCGCTGCGTTATTTTATTTGTACACTGTTGCATGTACACACACTGGCACTTCGTTGGGATGTGTGACCGTGTTGTCACCATCCTGGTGTCTCAATCCCTGTGTATTTATATAAGGGGGATTGGGGGCGCCACAGGTGGTATCAGAGCAGTTCGGCTCTGGGTAAAACCACATGTCCCTTAGGATAGTACCAGAAAATTATTTTTATTATTATTTTAAAATAATAAAATTTTTGTTTAAGTGGTGTAAGTTAAGTTATTTATTTTATATTATGAGTTTATTGCTATTTTATTTTATGTTAATTGATGTTATTTGATTTTATTGCTTTAATTAGTGTTTACCTTTGGTTGGGTATGGTTTTATTGGCTTTATTTATTTTATTGTATAATAATTCTGTTGTTTATTTATTTTATTGTATAATAATTTTGTTGTTTATTTATTTATTTGTATGTCATTTTAATTTAATTGTTTTATTTTATGGCGGATTATTTTATTGTTATATTTATTTTATGGTGAACTACTTCATTGGTTTTATGCATTTTGTCGTATGTTATTTTATTTATGGAATTTTATTTTATTTTGTTTTGTTCGAAATTGAAAGGCAGGTTAAGGGTTATGTTATGACAGGAAGATGGTACGACTGAGAAGACCATTGTTAGGCTTAAACATTGGTATAGTAGGCCTGAACTCTTGGTAATTGGTTGTTTTAATATCAAGGCTTGAACATCAGGGTCTGGGTGAACTCTTTGGATTAGGTACTCAAGTTGCTGCTAAGGAGGGGAATAATTTTTAATTGCTTAGGATAATTGAGGATTTAGGTTCCGTAGAATTTAGGTAATGAGTCTTTAAGGTAGGAGGTTGTAAGTCCAACGAATGTCAATGTTAGATTTATGAGAAGTTCATCTAAGGTTTGTGGCCCCATAGTTTTTTAGAAAATAAGTTAATGGGATTTAAGCTGGTAGGTTCAACAAGCAATTAAGAGATTACTTAGACTAGAAGTTTTTGATCTTGCCGACCTCGATAAGTAATTTGATAACATTTGGGGTTTTAGAATTTACAAGTTTTATAAGGCGAATGTTTTAGATTTGAGTTCATCGATCTTGAGGATTTCAGGAAATGATTTATATCTGGGTTAAGGTTTTAGAATTGCAGAGTTGAATGGCTGAATTAAAATAGGATTGATCTGAGTTGAGTTATTGATATGAGAATTTTTTTAGGGGAGAATTTCTTTGGAGATGGAGGAATGTTGATCTAGTTCGGTAAATAATTGTTTTTAGCTTGAGGTTACAGTGACAGGTTAATGATTTAATCCATATCAATTTTAAGGATAATAGATGGTGACGATTAAAGAAATGATTCTTATTGATTTCGAGGATATAGGTTTAGTGATGGAAATGGTAATGATGACCACCTGCACGTTTGGAGGATTATTGGTTTTGGCTAAGGGTGCGTAAGATTGATGTATAGTAATGGTGAGTGGTTATGGATTTCGGAGAGTATAGGTCCTAGTCTCATTTGGTTTGGAAGAAGTGGTTTTGGTTGGTGTGGAAGAGGAGTCAACACAATAGTAGTAATTCAAGAGACCTTGGCTTGGAGTTTTTGGTGAGTCGATCGAAGTGTGCAATTGAAGTGGGTTACTCAATGAATCATGGTTGGGAATAGTTATTGTGATTATCTTCAGGAATTAATTGTGACTTGAGGTTACCTAGGAATTTAAATTTTTGAGGCTATACTTTCTTTTGGAGTTTGAGCATCTAGTTGGTTAAATGAAGGACATTGTTATTTAACTTGAAGTGAGATTGATGGGATGTCACGTATGGTATATGAAAAGATATTCGAAGTTGAAGCTTAGGCATCAACAGTGGATAATATGATCAAGTATGTGGGGGTAATAAAGCATTAGGATCCTTGGGTGCTTTGCAATGGCTTTTGGTAGATTGAAGATTTGATTAGTATGGTTTGCCCTGAGGTTTAATAGTGATGTGCTATTGAATGAACTAGTTGTGTTAATACTAGCTTATTGGAGTAGAAATAGGTGGGCAAGTTACCAAGGAGGTTTTGTTAATGTTTTGGTGAAGTCAATGGTGGTTCGTTGTGAGTTTAGTCACCGTTAGAGTAGATGATGTTTAGAATGTAGATGATGAGCTTTCGGGTTTAGGTTGTTAGGTAGAAGTCTCTAGGCACTCTTTTTGATTCGCTAGGTTGGAATTGAGTCTTTTAAAGTATGTTTCTTATCTTAGAGGAGATGAGTGTATTTTGGGTTGAGGTTGTTTATTTTCAATTTGGGATGCTGAGGTTGTTTGATATTGGGTTTCTGTCTTTGATCATGGTTGTATTTTATAGAATTTGATTTTGATCAAGGCAGCAGAAGTTAATTGAGGAATTTGAGTTATAACTTGTGGTTTTGGGAGAGAGAGTGTTTTTCTACCAAATTGTGATAAGGGTTTTGGTTAGTAGGAATGGAGCCACCTTGTACTCTTGGTGTTAGTTTCATGAGGACGTAAGTTTTATGCATGTGGCGAATATCTGAGTGCGCAGCAGAAGCGTGGTATTTTTGTTGTAGTCAGGAGTTCAAATTGTGCTGATTTGAAGAATTAATGGTGACTTGAATTTTGAGAAGATACTTGTAATTGGAGATTAATCATTTGGTTGTGCAATTTGTTATTGATGGTTAACATTGGAAGTGGCTATTAGGTTTCCAATAGTAGAATTTCATGAAGGTTTAGAAGTTGGAGCATAGGAATTGATTGAGGTTGGCACATATTATTGTATGGATCTATTGATCATTGGAATTTATTGGATGTTGTATTAAGGTTCTCGAGGAAATGAGATTTTTTGGATAGCAGTCACTCTAGGAATACTGGTCGTGATGTGTCATTGGGGGACTAAAATGAGTATGTTGGATAGTGCCATGTTCATTGAGGAATGTGCCACGTGCCGTCAAGTTAAGGCTGAGCATCAAAAGACCTACTGGTAGACTTCAACCTCTCCCTATTCCAGAGTGGAAGTGGGATGATATTTCTATGAATTTTGTTGTGGGTTTGCCGAGGACTCCTAGTGGGAAGAACTCTATTTGGGCGATTGTTGATGTCCAAGATATGTTGGCCATTTTCAGATCGTAGAGAAGGTTGGGCTTGTTGCTTATAGAGTGGCCTTGCCGGACTATTTTGGCGGTATGTTCTTAGTCTGCTCTTAGTTGAATCTTATTCCTGTCTTAGTCTTAATGTTGACCTTGCCAATTTCGAGGACGAAATTTTTTTAAGGGGGGAGGATGTAACACCCCGTATTTTAGTGTATTTTTACTGAAGGAATTATTTTTATGTAATTAAAATTTATTCTCTTATTTTAAATTGGTTGGATTTTTAGTAAGTTTATTTCTATGATTTTAATTTGGTGAAAATTATTTTTATGTGCTTTCCAAATATTTATTTATTGTGATGCATCTAAATTGCTTTTAATATTTAAATTAATTACTGTGGGATTTAATTATTTCAATTTGACTTTACCATTACGTTTAAATTATTTTATTTAACTTGTGGTTTTAAAATCGTTTCCGTTGGATCATTTTTGTAACCCAAGTTATGAGGATTGGACCTCATTTCTTTTCCCTCTATTTTTCTTTTCCTTTTCTTTTTCTTTTCTTCTTTTCTTTTTTTCTTTTTCTTTTTCTTCTCCCTGGCTTTCTCCCCCGTGCGCACGATTTCTCTCTCCTTCTCTCTTTTCCCCGCGTCCGTTTCTTCCCCACCAGCAGCGCCGCCGTCCGTCGGCGGTGGTCGACACCGCCCAGCCCACTAGATTCCCCAGCCGCCGGCCGTCCTACCCCACCAATATCACCTCCGTTCGTGCCGCCGGTAGCCCCCACGAAACCCACGAAGCCGCGGCACACTTTCCGCCGTTGCGCCGCCGTCGCACCGCCATTGGCCACCATCTTCCTACCACTTCATCCCCGGCCTCTTGGCAACCCATTGGACCCAACCCCAGCTCCGATCCGTCACCGGTGAAGCCCCACCAAGTCCATCTCCGATTTGTGCATTTTTGGCCTAAAACCACCCCTTGCGCCGCCACCCACGGCAAACCACCACCACCACTAGCTTCACCGACCTCTCTAGGCCATACCCTACCATTTTTGGGTCTTCGTTTGTCCTCGTTGAAAAGTGGGTATCTGTGACCCACGGCCACAGTGTATTTTACACTGTGGTGTTGCTCAGACATCACCACTTGCAGCTTCGTGATCCTCCGGAAATTATTATATTGCACTGTAAGTATTTCTCCAAAGAACTTTCGTAATTTAAATGTATTTTTGCACTAACCCATTTCACTGTGTTTTTTGGCATGCCGGACTGAGTCCGAGGAGTTCGGGGGTCGGATGGATTTGTGATTGGAGTTGTTTGGTTGATTTGGTTGAATTGGATATTGGTCGTTGATGGGTTGGTTGGATTTGTTGGTATTGTTCATTGATGGATGTTAGAAATTGTGTTGGTACATGTGCATTTCATTATTTCATGCATGATCATGTTTGTAAAAGAAAACTGAGTTTTCGTGTATTGCATTCATGTTCATGTGATTTGAAAAGTTATGATTTTATGTGATAATATTTTTGGTGCGTGTGTATCACGACCCCAAGCCGAGATGGGGTATTAACTCGGTGGAGCTCCTCTGGTTACTCGGGAGCGGAATATACTGAGTAACGTCCCCTGGATTGTCGCAGGGCGACAATGGGATCGGACGAGATGGTCTCGTGCCGACTCCGTGATCCTTCTGCTGGCGGGGACTAGAGGATGTCTGGCCACGTACGCGCTGGGCGCGGAACTGGGCATCGCTCGTTGCGTAGTGTGGGTGCTTGGCCATGTACGCGCTGGGCGCGGAACTGAGCACCGCTACGAAGCCAGGACGTGCGGATGGTCCATAGGGGAGGCCATGGTGCATATGAAAATAATGCATGGTGCATTTGGAATTAATGCACTATTTTCTGGGAAAATAGTGCGAGTTGAATTTTGGGTAAATCATTTTCTGGGAAAATGTTTTACGGATAATTTGGGCCAAAATGGGATTTTGGTGTGTGTTGGAAAATTATCATTTTCGGAAAAAATGATGTTTTGTGGAAAATGCATATTTTTCATGTGCATGCATGTTAGTTGCATTTAATGCATTTTATATTACGTTGTTGTTTGGGTTATACTTACCTGCGATACCATTTTGTGGTAACGCAGATTTTGATGCTGAGGAGGAGGAGGGCGAGTCTGAGGAGACGGCTCTGCCTGAGGAGTGATCTGGGATCACTCGTTTGTATGTCTGGAACTATTGTAAATTATTTTATGGATGACTGTATAACTGCTATTTAAATCTTTACTGATGTTTGATTGTAAATAAATTCTGGTACTTAGTTGACTATCCGCTGCGTTATTTTATTTGTACACTGTTGCATGTACACACACTGGCACTTCGTTGGGATGTGTGACCGTGTTGTCACCATCCTGGTGTCTCAATCCCTGTGTATTTATATAAGGGGGATTGGGAGTGCCACAATATATATAAATATATATAAGTATATATAAAAAAAAATAACCCAGGCTGCCTGGGTTATTTTTTTAAATATACCAATTACGAAACAACGCCGTTTCGTCAATGGTAAAACGGCGTCGTTTCCTTTTTGTTTAGAATTCCTCCCTCCCCTCCCCCCTGGCGATCACCCTCCCTCCCACTTGATTCTCTCTCTCTAATTTAGGGTTCCGGATTGGAACCCTATTTGGTTTTGATTCACCCTAAAATAATTTAGGGGTTTCAAGTATTGAAACCCCTAAATTATATTAGAGTTTCGGATTGGAACCCTAAATAATCAAAACCCTAAAATACCCTGATTAATTGGGTATTTCAATTTTTTTTTTACAACTTTTATAACCAATTTTAATTTTTAATTGG
This sequence comes from Juglans microcarpa x Juglans regia, assembly GCF_004785595.1. Classification (NCBI taxonomy): domain Eukaryota; kingdom Viridiplantae; phylum Streptophyta; class Magnoliopsida; order Fagales; family Juglandaceae; genus Juglans; species Juglans microcarpa x Juglans regia. The sequence goes on along the minus strand of NC_054598.1, from coordinate 7,632,593 downwards.
GTATTTCAGTTTTTTTACAGCTTGTATAACCCATTTTAATTGGGTATTTCTATTTCATTTTTTTTACAACTTGTATAACCCATTTTAATTGGGTAATGGGTATTTCATTTTTTTTACAACTTTTAGTCTTGTATAACCCATTTTAATTGGGTAATGGGTATTTCATTTTTTTTACAACTTGTAGTCTTGTATAACCCATTTTAATTGGGTATTTCATTTTTTTTTTATGTTTGATGTTTGATCATTGATGTTTCATTTTCCAACTTCCAATATATATGTTAATGCTTGGATGTAATTGTTTGGTATGTTGCTATGTTTGTTTTAATTTCAAATTTCTTGTTTGGTTGAGTTCATTGATATGCCAACAGATTCTAGTGCGAGCTCTCCTTTCCATGCCTAAGGTACCCCTACCCCTACACTTAACCCTACTCCTACTTCTACTCCTACCCCTACCCATGGCCCAACACCTACCCCTACGGCACCTTACCGCGCCCCCAAGCCCAACAAGAAACCTGCTTCTGTAGTTTGGACTCATTTCACCAAACTAGAGGGTGGTGACCCCAATAACTCCCAAGCCAAGTGTAACCATTGTGAAAAAATCTATGGATGCCACTATAGGAAACATAGCACCTCACAATTAAAAGTGCACTTAGAAGATCAATGTAAAAAAAAGTCTAATATTACGATCATTACAAGAGAAAAGCCAGTCTAGGCTAGAAATTGGACTTCAAAAAATGACGGATGGGACTAGTGGGGGTGCAACTTTGAAGGGGTATACTAAGTATGATCCCGATGAGTGTAGAAGACACTTAGCTCGTATGGTCATCATAGACGAACTACATTTTCAAGTTGTTGATGGTAAATGGTTTCAAGCGTTTGCTCTCTACTTGGAACCAAGATTTAATATTCCTTCACGCCACACGGTGGCAAAGGATGTAAAAAAATATTTTTTGTCTGAAAAAGAGAAGTTGAGAGGTGAATTGGCTGGTCAATTTGTTTGCCTTACCATTGATACTTGGACATCAGTCCAAAATTTTAATTATATGTCTTTAACTGTACATTTTGTTGATTATAATTGGACATTGCATAAGAAAATTATAAAATTTTGTCAAATCACCGATCATAAGGGTGAGACAATTGGGAAGGCCTTAGAGGCCGCAATAAATGAGTGGGGGTTGACCCGAGTTCTTACAGTCACAGTTGATAATGCTTCGTCTAATGATGTTGTATTGGGACATTTGAAGACCTGTTTTAGAGAGGCAAATAAGACAATTTTGGGTGGTGAGTGTCTGCATGTGAGATGTGCAGCACATATTCTGAATCTTATTGCTACTGATGGTTTGAGGGATCTTCATGACTCGATTGCTCGAGTCAAGACTGCGGTGAGATGGGTGAGATCTTCTCCTTCGAGGTTAGAGAAATTCGAGATTGCTTCAAGTCTTGCGGGCCTAACATCCAAGAAGGGCCTTTGTATTAATATGCCTACACGATAGAACTCAACATATTTGATGTTGGAGGCGGCCCAAGAATATAGGCTGACATTTGCACTATTGGGTGATGAAGACATCCAATATATTAAATATTTTGATGATCACGGGGGATTGGAGAAACTCGTAGATGATGATTGGGATATTGTATCTATTTTTGTAGAGTTTTTGAGGCTTTTTTATGAGATCACCACAACGATATCTGAAATTTTGTACCCTACATCCCATCAATTCTGTCAGCAAATATGTAAGGTAAAAGAAGAATAAGATGACATGGTCGCGGGTAGTCACTATATGCTGCGGGAGATGACATTGGCTATAAGGTCAAAGTACGACAAGTATTTGAGAGATTTTACTAGGGCTAATAATTTGTAATATGTAGTTGTCGTCCTTGACCCGATATTTAAGGTGGATGGCATGGTATTTGGATTGGTCCTTGCATACGGGCAAGCATGGGCGGAGCTTATTGCAGCAAGGGTTCGGGAAACCCTTTGTAGATTACTTGATGAGTTTACCGTCCTGTGAGGTGGTAATATTGCGGCACCTACACCTACCCGCACACCTATTCAAGAATTCGATAGTGGGAAAAGACATAGATTGGACTGGGGTGAGAGGTTTGAGCAGACTCCCTTAATGCAGAGTTATGTAGAGGCTCAGTCAGAGATAAATAGATACTTAGCAGCGGAGGTAATACTATTTTCACGAGACTTCGATATATTAAGTTGGTGGAAGATGAATGCCGTGAAGTATCCATCCTTGGAGAGATAGCCCGCAGTCTTTTGGCCATCCCTGTTATCACCGTAGCCTCAGAGTCGGCCTTTAGCACCGGAGGGCGTGTATTGGATTCATTTCGGAATTCATTAACTCCTACCACTGTGGAGATTTTGATTTGCAGGCAAAATTAGATCAAGGGAACTCCAATTCATGTTCCGGATGTTCTTGAGTATAAGGAGGCCGACGTTGAGGAGAAGGGTGGTGATCAGTCTAGATCTGGTATTTATTTTAATTTCATTTTCTAATTTCGTATTAATTTATTTATTTTCATTTAATTGGTATTCATTAATTTAATTTCAAATTTTATTGTTATAGTGATACATGAGACGATGTCTACGGCTACCTCTGATGCAGTATGACTTTGTATTGGACCCACTATTGCTATGGTTTGCACAATTTGTCCTTTATTTGTTTTTTATATTTATAATTTTATATCATATTTTAGTATCTAATTATTTTTCTTGTTTTTATTTTAGCTTTTATATTCTCAATATACAATTATACATATGCCCAATCCTAATGACCTATCTATGCTCATCTGCCTCATGTTCATCTCAAATTCCAATTGCTCAATCCCAATCTTATCTTGGTTAGTACTTTTAATATTTTGTATTTTAATTTTTTTAATTTTTGTTTCATTTATAACTTTATAATTCTAATTTGTTTTATTTTTAACTTATTAATATTTCGACCTTTAAGGTTTTATAACTTATTAACGTTTATGATCTTGATTTTCAGTCTCACAGCAGTCAACACAACTCACTACTCAGTGAATTCACCCCTACACAGCGCCACACTGCCATCCTAAATTGATTAAATTGAAAATTTATGAGTTATAATTGTTAATTTATAATTAAGTGTAATGTTGCTACAATAGTTAATAGTACAATTTGTAATATTTAATATTTTTAGAGGAGTTTGTAATATTGTAATAGTTTAAGTTTATTAGTTCTCTTAGAGTCCTAATTTGTATAATTGTAATTTGTAATTTGTAATAGCTTAGTAGTTAATAGTTCTATCTATATATATGTATATACTATATATTTTTTCAATTTTTAAATATATTTAATTTTTTTAGTTAAATTTTGTGCACAAAAACAAATTATGGGCCCAAAATTAGGGCCCAGAAAAATGAGCTAGGCCGAAGGCCCAGTAAGGGGGGCGGATGGATGGGGTTTACCCCCGCTCCCCGTCGAACGGAAGGGGTACCCCGCCCCGCCCATGCAGGGGCGGGGTATGGGGAAAAAAATCAATCCCCCGCCCATGCAGGGGCGGGGGGCGGATAGCACTCCTAATTTTTTGTAAGAATTTAAGAAAATTATATTAATAAGATGAATTGAAATAAGATAAGATAAGATGAAATACTTTATTGTCAAACGGAGCCTAAACAACACCGCACGAGTAGAATCATGCATGTACCCACACACATGGCAATTGATAACGACAAGTAAAAGAATTATTAGCTTAATTTGTCAAGAAAAAATATAATTGTAAACGATTTTGTGCACTAATACATACACCAATTTAATATGATTAGTCTCAAGTCTTTTGAGAAATAAAGTAGTGTCACTGTCATTCTAGAAGATTATTGACGTCATTAAGCAAAAAAATCAATTAATTGACGTTGTAATGACCAGACCATGGACCAACTTTATATATATATATATAGAGAGAGAGAGAGAGATTTTGAAGACAATCACGACCTTACTTTTGCGATAATGACGTATGATAATAATATATTAATGGGCACAACGTACCCGACTAACCATATAATATATATCAGAGAAGGCTGAAGGCAGCCTGATCAAGCTTAGGCCGCCACTTGCAAGGTTTGGTACACGTACAGCCAGTGACAGATTTTGTATCAATTCACTTTCATTGAATATATACACACATACATATATATAGAGGACGAACGCATGCACGCACGGACGCATTGTATGAGTAGGGGTTTGAATATGTAGTAGTTGTGAAGTTTGGTACTATTGTAGAAGATGACTTTGTTTGACTGTTACTTTGTCATTTTGTCCTCCCCACCTCACATCTTGCTGTGCCTACTATTGGCTCCCCATCCGCTTTCCCATCACCCCCACAGTACCACTCTATTTGCCAACCCTACTGCCAAGAGTAAAACAAATGCATAAATCCTTTTATAATGAGCAATGATATATATAAAATACATTCTATAATATATTATATAATAATATTATAAAATAATAATATTTTTATAAAATAATGTTACTTTTATAAGATATTTTATAAAAATATTTTTCATTTAAAACATAATTATGTAAAGTATTGTGAAAAATAAGATTATACAACAAATCGAAAAACTAGCCAGGACTGACTCAGACCGGTCGGCCGATTTCAGAACCGGCCGAAATCGGTGGAAAACCAGTCGGCATGCGATAAAAAATTGAGAAAACAGATATCGGCCAGTTTGACGTCTGTTTGAACCTGGTTCAAACTGTTGAACCGGCCGACTAAAGAAATTAATTATTATTTTTATATATTTTGTACTCAAAACGACGCCGTTCTACTTAAGTTTAAGTGGAACGTTGTCGTTTTAATCCTGTAGTTGTATTTTAAACACAACTGAAATGATGCCAAATGGCGTTCGTTTTATTTATAACATATTAAAAAAAAAAAAAAGTAGAATGATACCGTTTACCAACCAGCATCGTTTTAATATCAATTCGTCTTCTTCCTTCGCGTCTTCTTTCTCGAGTCTCAGTCCTCATCCTCTCTCTCTCTCCTCTGCAACTCTCTCTCTCTCTCTCTCTCGTCTCTACTCTCTCAGACGAATCTCGGTCTGAGAACCGACCGTGAACCGCCACAGAAATGAAGCATCGGTCGGCGTCAGCGTTTCTCCTCCCCATCGACCCATTTTGACCGGTTTTCTTCCCCAAAACTTAAGTGTCGATCAGCGTCGGTTTTGCCCAAAAATCTCGTCGAATGAGTCGGTTTTCACCCCTACTGAAAAAATATTGTGTATAAATCATTTTCCTTTTAATATTAACATTCATTATTTTTTTCTATGCAAGAAATACATACATGAGTAAGGGTTACGGAATTGTGACAAACACCATTTTTTAACTAGTTCAATACTATATAAAAAGAAAAAAAATGAGCATTGGAAATAAATAAATATTTCCTACCATCCGAGAATGAGATTGTAGTTCTATGACCGTAGGCCATAGTAATTGTAGTGACTGCATTTTATCTTAAAGTGGCTATTGGAATAGTCCATTGTCTTCACGATTTTCATGTGGTCAAATATGACAACTCTTATAATAAAAAGTCGGATAAAAAATCTAAACTCCGTTGCATATGCACTGTAATTTATATAATAGATCAGTTTTTGTTGGGGCCTCTCATCCTCGCCTCTTGTTATAGCTATATTATAAGTGGCACGGCTAATCTTATTAATTCGATTGTCACGCCTAATATTCTAAAATATGTTTTGATTACGAGAATTTTACTTCATGTATGCCATCTCTGGTCTCTCAAATTAGTATCTAAAGCATTTCTCTTTTACTTAATATAATTGAAATCTCCATATATAACATCAGCTTATCAAATTTGGAGAGAAATGTATATTCATGTGGTAAGACTATTTTAATTTTAATATCAGGAATGGGACTTTAAAATGTGCCTGGAGAAGGTAGTTTTGTTAGGCTTGTAAGAATGAGATTTGAGTTGTTCACATGGTGAGTGATTGTGGTGTATTGCTAGCATATGATATTGCATGCCAATTACTGGAATGTCGCTTGAAAAACTGGACGAAGATGAGATATATATACAAAAACTCGTCCATCCTTATAAAGGACCAAATCAAACCTAAAACTTCTGACGAACGATCAAATTAATTAAGAATGGAATCCTTCATTCAGGTCTCATCAAGAACAGCAAGATGTTTCTTCCAAACTCATGCGTTCTTGGATCGGAAGAATTATCAATTGATGGTCCTCGAATATTAATATTTAAGGGAAAATAGAAGTGCAATGAAAAAGGAACTGCAACTCAAGAGCATTCAAATGAGTTCTTGCATCTATCTAGCTAATCGTAATCATATTTTACAAAACATTCATGTTCCATATTATATAGACAAACCGGAAAAAACGACAGAGAGAGAGAGATCGATCAAGCCCGTTCTTTAAAGATATTATTTTCTCGATTTAATCTTCATCTTGGCTTTTGAAGGAGGCTTGGTACTACAAGTTACATGAAGGTGGTGTTCTGATCTGACAGTCTTTTGAGGTCCTTTCGATTGAGATTTCTTCCTTCTCTTCATCCCAAATGAAGAGAGTTTTCTCTTCTCTTTCTCCCTTATCGGTTCAAGCTTCGGCTCCCATCGACGTGACCCAACAAGCTGTGCGTACTCCTTCTGCAACTGAGGCGTAGTGCATACTATACTCTTAGATTTGCTTGAGCTCTCATGATTCTTTTCATCCTCTCCGTTATTCCCTTCTTCCAACAACTGCGATATGAACTCGTCCGAGACGCGTATCCTTAGACACCCAGATGGGGTTTTCTGCAAATCAAAAGGTTGGCAAGTGGCTGCTTTCTTAACAAACGCATTTCTCGTGTCTTTCGCGACCGGCGAAGACGACGACGAAGACGAAAGCGGGGATGATGATTCGGGAAGAGAGGAGGCAAATGAGGCTATGGTCACGAATGACAGGACAGACTGAAAGAAATGCTTGGGAAGTAGAAAATACTTGTGTCCAAGCTGAAGCTGGTCGTCCTCGGAAAGAGCTGGAATCTTCTGGCCAATGTAAAACGAATCGGCGCGGCAAACCAGATGCTTTGGGAACTCCACCATGAGCTCTGAGACGTGGATAGGACGGTGATAGATCTTGACGAGGCCGTCAGATTTGATCAGCTTTATGTTCCGGACCGCAGGTTCTAGATCGTGATCCGTGCGGAAGTGCACGCAGGAGGCATGCCTTCCCATTAAGTGTAAACACCATGGAATCATCTGAAGATTGAAGTATTTGGTGATACCCATTAGCTCATAATCCAAAGAAACAAACCAGGAAAAGGGCTCTAAGGCACACAGGTGAGATAGCCTCCTTGCAAGTTAGCTTCACGGCAACAGCTAGGTCTTGGTTTTGGTTGTTCAGTTAAAAACTGTGCAGAAAGTGAAACTCTGCAGAAAGTGCAGAAGCCAGAAAAGGGTTTCCGAGATAAGATTTTGATTGGAAGTAGATGATCAATAGGAAGGAGCAGGTGAGTTCGGGTGATTACATATATATATATATATATATATATAGGGATTACATGAGCGAATGAAATATATATTGCAAGGGAGAGAGAGAGAGAGTAGAAAGGAGAGCTTGGATTTTAGCAAAGAGATGACTGAGAGGAGAGGAGAGGAGAGGAGAGGCGTGAGACACGGGCAAAGCTTTTGGCACGTAACTCACAGCGCCCTGCATATTTGCTTTGGTTTTTGTATATTTAGAAAAAGTTTGACACAATGTTTGACTCGGGACGTTTGGAATTTAAATTACTCTAAATTCATTTCAATTTATCATTATAATTTTTTAAAATTTTAATATAAAATATAATAAATAATTTAATTTTTTTTAATTTTAAAATAATATTAATATTAAAAATAATATTTTAATAATATTTTATTATCTCAACTCAACTAAACTTAACTCAATTTAACATCTAAACACAATCTTCTCTCTCATTCTTTTTCCTTTTTCTCCGACGCCAATTGAGGCAAGCAGGCCAAAATAGAATTTTGAATCAGATCCCTCTCGCTTTTTGTTGTCGTTTCGTTTCTTTTTAATCCCATCGTTGGAGTTGGCGTCATTGACTCATTTATTTATGTATATATATATGTTTTATAATTATATTATATATAGCATAGACATGTTGAAATTGAATACATTAGGTAGAATTAAATAATTACTTTATCCAAATTAAACGACAAAATAAAATCGTCGTTCAACCTTGAGACTTGTGAGAAAGTATCAACGACGAGGCATATTCTAGCTATAACAAATTGGTATATCCGTATTTGATTTTTATTAATTAAATAATTAATACGAGTTAGAAACAGATTTCTAAGCTGTGTACAAACAAAAGAATATCTCTTTTCTCTCATACTCTTGAGTCTTGGCCCTCTTCATGTGCTGCATGGTCTATGGACAGGGTGACAACACCATTCCATTCCCAACGATGCAACCCCCACTATCTCTCCCTCTTCGTCTTTTCAATTTTTTTTTTTTTTTTTCCAATGGCCATTAGAAAAATTTTAAAAAATGATGATTATTGGGAATTTTATTCTTTGCATTATTAGAAAAATTATATATTTTTTTGTGTTATAAATATAATAATTTTAATGATTAAAGAGATGAACACGTCAATGATTTTTTTTTTTTTTTTAAGTTTGAGAAGGGAGTTTCGAAATCTAAACTTTTATTTTAGAAGTTGTGGATTATCTCGACAAAAATTTTTATTCATGACTAATGTGATGGGTTTGTGCTTATATGATTATCGACCAAAGTAATACTAATTCCCATTTTTGCTACCATAGCCATCCTATTTTAGTAAGTTAAAACTAAAATAAAGAATTACAAATAAAGAATCTAGGACCTTTCCGTATCAACCACACTTCACAGAATTAAGGTTGCGTACGACAAGGATTTGTGTCCGTCTGTAGGCACTTAAATTTAAATCGTTAGCATCCCAAAAAACTTGTTAATCAATAATATTTTCTCTTTGTTCTATATATATATATATATATATATATATATATATATATATATATATATATTCCCTCTGTTAAAGGATCAGATGTTCTTTCATGTCTCACTAAAAATTAAAAAACCATATCAGTACATTAAAACATTATTATTATAGATAACTTAGAAAGTGGGAGGTGAAGTATTTTTCATTTTGGGTGGCTAAAATAAATAAATAAAAAATGTTGATTTTTAATTAAAATTAAGCTAAATTTTAACAAGCTCGATATTAGCGGTAAGTTGAGAGTAAATTATATTTCTGAACTAGTGAAAAATAAAATGAGACATGAATTAATATAAGAAAAAGATAAAATTTATATTTATTGTATTAATGATGTGGCATGAATTATTTGTAAAAAGTTTATTATAAATTTTTAGGTATTATTTAAATAATAAGATAAGATAAAATGATTTTAGATAAAAATTAAAAATTGAATAAAATATTATTTTTTAATATTATTATTATTTAAAAATTTAAAAAATATTGAATTATTTATTATATTTTATGTGAAAATTTTAAAAAATTATAATAATAAAATAAGGTGAAATTATTTTTGTATTCAAAAGAACTGAGTTTCTTTAATATTTTTTTAAAGCAAAATTAGTCAAAGAAGGCGTCTCGTATTCTCCGGATGCCGAAAAAAAAAAAAACAAAAAAATTAAGGAATATCGCTCTCAAGCAACAGGGGACTGAGGGAGAGTCTCTATCCAAACTTTGACTGGGGAACGCACGTGCTTAGCTCTAGTAGGAAATATGCCAATATGGTGGTGGCGCTACTCATCAGAACAACTGTCGGCGTTGAAAACCCAATTTGCGCACGAGTCTTCTTTTCTTTTCTTTTTTCTTTTTTTTTTTAATTTTTTAATTATATATATATATATATATATATATATATATATATTATTGCTAGTTATCAATTTTTCACCCCCTCTGATAACCATCAATAAGTTTTCAATTTTTTTAAGTCTTCCTTTTTTTATAATTTTTTTCTTCCAATATTATTTGACAAACAAGAATAAAAAAAAAAAACAAAAAGAAAAATAATTTTGGTTCATACTTGTCAAAAATAGTTGTCAAATGAGATGCTGAATATCATTTTTCTTTTTCTTATGAGTGAATAGATGACCTATATAAACACAAACGTGGGATTCAGGCCTCGTTTGAATTTAAAATCCACATCAATTCATCTCATCTCATCATTATAATTTTTCTAAATTTCTACATAAAATATAATAAACAATTCAAAAATTTCAAAAATTTTTCACACAAAATATAATAAACAATTCAACTTTTATTCTACTATTTACAAACTATTTCAACTCATCACTGAATCCAAGCCACTCATCTAGCTTGTTCGTTGGACAAATCAAAATCGAGAGAAACATTTGGTCTAAACTTTCTAAATTATTATTGATGTCATTATTCTTTTTAACGACAAATGTTGTTATTCATCTTAAATTTTATTATCTTATTCACCGCATATACTATGATATATTCTCAGTTATTATATTATCAGAGTTGCTAGAGATACAAAGAGATTTCAAAACTGACATGGCACAATGCTAGTGTGTCACGCCAGTCTTTTTTATTTTCTCATTTCCCTCCCCCCTCCCTTTTCCAAACCCTTGAGCCCCATGCCGCCGCACCTCCCACCTCGCCCACTCATATTCCTCTTCTTGTCATCGATATCAGAACGCCATCATTGTCACCCCTCATTGACAAGTACACGATCAATCTCTCTCTCTCTCAAGTGGGGGTAGTGAAAGAAAAAAAAATTGGTGTGGCACGCTAGTTGTATGTCACGTTAGCTTATGTGATCTCTTTGTATCTCTAATGTTTTTCCTATATTATATAAACCTAAATTTTAAGTCACAAACAAATTGGATAAAAAATGATTTAGTTTAAGATAGAGCAGCATTGTTATTCACTGTATGTTTGGTTATTTCCAGACAAGTTTATGATGGGACAAATTTTAAGTGATATATATATTAAAGTGATATTATATATATAACTATTTGAAATGTATAATATTAATAAGCGTGCTTATAAATGATACAATTAATTTTTTTTTAAAATGACAAAATCTAACATAAAAATATAATTTCTCTTAAAAATAAAGTGCAACGGTATACTCTTTAAAATTTATTTTTGGGTCCAATTGTTTTGGAAATCACAAGTGGATAATAAAGGGCAAGATCAGCCCTACACGATGGAAACGGACCCTCAAAGAAAAGACCACAAAAAATAACAGCCCAACAACGGCACGCCGAGTCCGAGTCCCTCCCCTGAGTTCAAGGGATGGCTTCGTCTCTCCACATTCGAGCCTTTTGTTAACCAGTTCTTCTAGGTACAAGCATTTTTGTGTACCTATTGTGTACAGATGGTTGATGTGGGTCTTATTATATTTGTTTTTTAAAAAAAATAGATTTATTAGATATAAACGATTTTGCGCATCAAAATGCATATCAATACTTACGTAACTTTTTTAATTATAAAAAATAAATTTTTTTTTTAAGAGAATAATAATGTTCTCTCTCACGAAAATTATTTTTGTATTCAATTCGGATTGTTTCATTAAATGAATGCCTTATATTTAATATTGACGTGCGATATACGAAATCGTTTGTAAGAAGATTTTTTTAAAAAACAAAAAAAAAAAATGGGGAAAACAAAACAAAACACGAAAGGCAGAGGCGAGGAGACATGCACGGCCGGACCAGAGATTATTGTAGAAGAAATCCAGACCACGCCCAAGTCAGTTGAAGCGGCTTGCAGGAGAAATACACGGAAGGCCAAACCAGATTGGAGCGACTTGCAGGAGAAAATAGGACACGCCCAACTCCTCCATTTCACCATCAAATCCCCTTCGTCAAGTAAAAGCAATCTCCCCCTTCGCATTCTATTGAAATATGTTGTGTTGAATGCTGAAATGGAACCCGTATGTCTCGAAGGAATCACTGAACTCAAACTCTTCTCCCACATTTACTGCATTTTCTGTTAAAATATGATGGTAGGCTAAAAGTGGGTTCCTTTCGTTCGCTTTATTTTTTGTTTAGGAATGATCTTTCAGGTGCTGAAAAGGGCAAATGTAATGATAGACAAAGGGGAAATCAAAGGGAAAATTCCGAGTAGTTCTTGTAAAATAAATAATAAAAAAAAAAAACCCAAAAACTATACGTAAATATAGAATTCGGGTCTTATGGGTAAAAATGGTGAGAATTTATAATTTTTCCTTGGAAAAATCTGTAAAAGAATTGTAACGAAAATCCCTGCCGAGTAGCTCTTGTAAAAAAAAAAAAAAAATCACCCTGACTTTGTGTTAGAGCAATGTGTTTTAGTAATGGCAGCCTATCTACAGCTCAGATTGTGTTTTAGTGATGGCAACCTATTTGATGATAGTTGGGAATTGTGAAATTTGAGACTTTTTTGTTTGTTTATGCTTTTAAGATAATTAAGTTTCAATAGTTTATTTGAAAAATTTTCAGGTTTTTAGTAAAATCTGCCAATTTGAATGAGTTTATGCCAACTTGTGTCAATTAAATTACTTGTAGTCATCAGCCTCTCACTTCTCTTGGTCTGTCAATTGTCCAGTTTCTAAATTACTTGACTGTTTGCAAGGGATGCTTGAATTTCTAATGAATGGTGTGGCTGAGGAATTGGGTTCTCAATGTTTGGGTGCTGCATGCAGTGGTGTTCGTTGCTATGAAATGGTTCTTATTGAAAATTAAATGTTACTTGCTGTTGGGGTTTGGTGTTTTCTATTTTTGAGCTAATGAGGATTTGGTTCCTCATCTTCACTTCCAGACTTTTTAGAACTCAATTTATGCCAACAAATACCGATGTATATACAATGGCAATGTTAAATAAACTAAATTCATCACTCAACTTCATTTATCTGGGCAAATAGTTGTTGGGACTCAAGAGAGTATTCCTGTTCAATTCCATGCCTAACTGTTGGACTTTAGTGGACTGGAGTTTGGCTTTGCAGTGATTGAGACTCAAGAAAGTGTAATATCTCTTGTGTAACTTCGTTTTTGTCTCTAAAGTGATTATTTTGTTACATGTGGGTTTGTTTTTAACTTTTCTAATTGTGTTCACAGATGTAACTTGGGATTGATAGAACCTAGTCGGATAGCTTGACTGGAACACAATCCCCGCTATAAGTCAATGGAGTTGTGGAAAATCCGGTTGATGAGTATAAGTAGAGCGCAGTGGCTACCATCTTTTAATTCCATGTTTAATGTCTACCTTACATTACACTTTGTTGATCTCATTACATTCGATATGTTCAACCTACAAACTATGGCACTTTATCGATTTAATGATGTGGTAGCTTTTCGTACTTTTTTTTGGTAAATGGTACTTTATCGATTTTTTGGTTGTCTTCAATGATGCTTAGTTGTTATAAATGGCCGTTAAGCTATATGCAGCTAAATAAATACATTCCACAGAGTTATTAACCAACAAATAAATTAAAACTTCCCACATTCCACAGAAACTGAAAATTATCCAAACATTGAAATCTATATATACAACAACTCAAAATAATTGTGGCTACGTTCATTACAATAAGTTGGTTGAGATTACAAAGTTCCCATTCAAGGGGTATTCACTGTGATTGTATTGAGTACAGTGAAATTAATATTGAAATGACCCAATAGATACGAAGAAGTGTGCATTCACGCCGGATGTCTGCTTGTTGTCTTTGAATATCGACTTGATTGTTGTGGATTCTCAACTCCTTTGCAATCTCTTATTCTCTTTTTCGAAGCTCTTCCTCCTTCCTTAACAACTCAATTTCTATCTTCAAATTTTTTTTTTTCACTTTCCTCACTGCTATCTGTCCATTTGAAATAGTTGCAGTGTGGTAACCCTTGATTATAAACAAACAAATGACAGGTATGCAATAGAAAATCTATTCTTAAGCCGGTTTGATATCCCACACTACACACCGGTTCAATACGTGGCCAACCGAGTCTATTCAACCGTTTAAAGAGAAAAAGTAAAAAAAATGGGCTTGGAGACTTCTCTCCCAACGCTGTACGTTCTCTTTCCCCCATCCTTTTTCCAGCTCTGTTCTCTCCCCCCCCTTTTGGTTCTTTCGTCCTTTTTTCAATGGTGTTCTCTTCCACCTCCATTCCAACTGTGTTCTCATTGTTCTTTCGTCTGTTTGCAAGCTTTCAACCTCTAGTCCTAGTTTAAAGCTCTCTACCCCTACACATTTCAAGCTTCATTTTTGCAACGTCGTTCTTCTCTTACTTCAACCCAAATCTCATCTGAGTAGCATGACTATTTCACTTTTCGATCAAGTAGTAACTCAAGATTTGAGAGAGACTCGTGAGATTGATGTTCTTTTGACAAGTTCATAAGGCAAAATCATCTTGAATGAATTCCGTGTTGAGATCAAGAAGAAAGCTTTGCTGAGTTGTGGAGGAGTTAGTTGCTAGTTAGGTTGTATATGGCAGTGGATGCCCACAGTGAAGTTGAGTGAGATGGTGGTTGTTGACAGTGAGATTGAGTGAGATAGGAGAAAATAGAAATGGAGTTGAAGAAATAGTTGGAAGAATGAAGATCGCATCTGGGGGAGATTGGGATTTGGGAACGATGACTTTGGATTTTGGGGAGGTCACAATTTAATGTAGGGAGTGAGATATAATTTTGATTATTCTACATTTTATATATTTTTAATAAAAAAAATGACCTGGCACCTGCTTGTCAGTTGGAGTGTGGTGTGCAGTTAAAATGAGGCTGTAGTATAGAAGAACTCAGTATGTTAAGTATCAAAATTTTGTACAAACCCAAATACTTCACATAAACAATATCAACCCAACAAATCAACCAAAGAATACCAAAAACTTCGTTACTATTATCTTCATGGGCACATAGCAGCAATAATAACCCTTAATGACATAAATTCAACGAGATAGAGAGAGAAATTGAGCTATGGCTATAGCAGCAATAGAAATTGAGATAGATCGAAATATCTTTACCATGTACTAGTTATTGGCAGCAATAAAAATTGCAAATAGAAAAGTTTGGGTATTCAATAGCAGAGGACAACATGGACAATTTTTTTTTAAAGCCACTATCTATATATTAATGGTGTTTGTAATGCTAACGCTAACAAAAATATATACTTCTATGAAAAAAGCCCAGTCAAGTAAAACAAACAAACAAATTACAATTACAACACATATCAACTCAACAAATCAATCCAAACAATGTCAACAAATTTTCTTCAACAAACATATTCCCAATATACAGCACATAAACAATATCAACTCAACAAATCAACCAAAGAATACAAATCCACACGGGGTGCCAAATGCAAATTCTAGTGGGAATGGCCAAGATTTGACAGGAATAGGTTGAACACAGACTGAAATGCAAGGCAAAACAGAATGAGATATATTGTGCTAGTTACTACACCAGAACGAAATAATCTGAACTACTAAACTCAGTCCTGTTGAAATAATCTGAATGCAGCTTTAGACAGACAGACATTCTAGAGAGAGAACAAAAAAAAAAAGAGAGGAAAAAATAGATAAAACTTCACATGTGAGTCCACAACAATTGAAACTATAGCAAACCATCTTGCATTTCTTAATGTGACAAAAAAAAAAGATAAAACAGATAAAACTCAGTCCTGATCCATCTAATTGAGACTAGCAATTCACATGTGAGTCCACAACAATGCAGCGACAGTCCAATTCCTAAATAAGATAAAACTTCCCAACTTGTGTTCATTACACAATAGCTTTCAGATATACCAAGGCTCACCATTTCCTAGTTACTCATTCAAACCCCTAGTGAGCATACACAAATAAATTAGCAACAATAAAAATACCAAATACAATCTTTTCTATTAATTATCATCATAATTAAGTTCAAAACTAAAGGTACCATCCAATCTTTTGTCACATTAAGAAATGCAAGCTTTGATTTATATAGTAAAAGAGCCAAGAAAACACATCTCAAATTGAGGAGTAAAAAGCAAAAGCAAGAGGACAACTGATATTATCTTCAGTGCGCATATTAGGTAACTAAATGAGTCACTGGAAGGAGTGCAACCAAATGTGCAGGAGCATTCAATTTCTAGTCATGACTTATTTCTAATCATAAAACTAGAAAATCTAAAAAATACTCAACGTGTCTTTGAATCCAGATCAATGTGAGATCAACAATCTCTCAAGCCTACTTTGAAAGCACAATGAAGTTAATAGTAGAGAAATAATCGATGGCATAAGCGCTGTATATTGGGAAATTTTGACTGAAAATCCCTATACAAATAAACTCAACAAATTAACCTAAATTTACTAAAAATCAGAGAGAGAGAGAGAGAGAGAGCTAGAGATATATACCGGTGATTGAAAAGAATCTCACGTTGCCGTTGACGACAAATCACGGAGAAGACGGGGTTCGGGTTCGAAAGTTTTAATAGGGGTTAAACGCATATGGGGTTCCAAAGTATGAAATGGAGACGACGGGGCACGAGACGATGGGGAGAAGAGGAGAATGCAGGAGAGAAGTCTGAGAATGGTGGAGAGAATGTGTTTCAAGTTGCAGAGAATGGAGCGAGAGAGAAAGAGAGAGAGAACGAAAACGGAGAACAAAACTCACCGTTTCAAGCTCGCAGAACTGTAAATCCAAATGAAACGCACCGTTTCATTAAAGTCTTCTAAATTTCATTCGTCTTCATTTAAATTCCATCCCTTCCCGCACGCAAGATAACCCGAATTTCATTTAAGTAAAACTCACCAGAGATTGGTGCGCTTCGGTACACGAAATAAGTTGCATTCAGACTTTTCCTTGTCCATACTTGATCGAAATTTGGGGGAAGGGGAAAGAAAGAGGAAGAAATGGCTGGCGGTGGAAGTAGCAGGAGATGGTGGAAAGTAGCGGTGCTTGTGGCGGTTGTGGGGATTGTGAGAGAGCTGAGTAAGCGGTACGAGTGGGACAAAGACGGGGCGATGAAGGTGTTGCGCGATTGGGCGGATCGATTGGGGGTGTGGGCCATCCCTGCTTACGTTGGGCTCCACACCCTTACCCTGGCGCTCTGCTTGCCCTATGCCGTCTTCTTCGAGGCCGCTGCCTCTCTCATCTTCGGGTTCTTCCCAGCTGTTCTCTGCGTCTTCTCAGCAAAGGTGCTGGGCGCTTCTCTCTCCTTCGGGGTCGGCAGGTTAGTCTTTCATTTCATTTCTTGGATAATTTGATATTGTTGTTTATTCTCACTACTGTCGCTGTTTAGCTTTGAATTCAATTAAGCTCAGGGATCAATTTAAGGTTCATGGAGCACTTGCCCATTTCAAGTTTGCCTATTCTTTTGATCAATAAAAATTTGTTTGCCGATACAAAAAAAAAAAAAAAAAAAAAAATGTTGTGACTCTTGGCTGAATCAACTGGGAGTTGGTTTTTGAGCGAAGTGCAAATCTCCCCTCTTCCTTTAATGTGTTCTCCCTATTTACTTTTTGGTTTTGAACATAAAAGGGCTTTGGATGGGGTTCCCCGTTGCTAATAAATAAAACCTGCTCAAGGATCAGACCTGGACATACAAATATGATATCGTTGTTCGCCTATTAGTGTCAAAGACACGTTCTAGGTAATGCCTTCTGTTGGAATTCTTGCTGCTATGAAAGCTAGTGCAGAATTGCCTTGCCAATATTATCAAGAAACTTACAGAAATCTAAACAAGTAGAGAAACAGATAATCAAGACAATGAGATTTTACGTGGTTCGATCCTAATGATCTACATCCACGGCAGGAAAAGTCATGAGCTTTCTTTATTGATGATCAAAACACACACTTGAGATTACAAGTTCACTCCCTTCAATACCTCACATACTCTTGAAGGAATTTTACACGTTCTTGCTCTCTCAACTCTCCTGTATTTTTCTCTCTATCACCCACTTACAGACTGCAACTCTCTCTCCCTTTTATAGATTACACATCTCTGATGAAAGGAAGCAACTGTCTTCCTATGCCTCCTCTGTTCCACCTCAGCACAGTTTGTTACACGGGTTTTCCACATAGGCTGCCACCTTTGCTTCTCTTTTTAACACGTGTTTCAATCTAAATGGTCGACAATATAACACCTTCCGTGTATGGAAATGATTCCGTACTACTTGTCCGTTTGTATCATTGAGGTGCATATGTCCATGTTACTTTCAATATCCTCTCTTAGATTTGGTAGTTGGTCAGCGTTCTGTTCAGCTATTGCAAGATGCCAATGTAACTCCTGTCCCCTATGTGTGAGGAGACTTTGAGTTCCAACTCAGCTCTGGCATACTCTTAAAAAGCTGCTCCTTTTCAAGTTACCCTATTTAGACAATATTAATCTGGAAGTTCTTCCTTGATTAAATTCTCAATGTCTTATTTGCAACATCTTCACACCTAACTGCATTGATTAAGTGGCTGTAGAAGCCTTAATTTTTTTTTTTTTTTGATAGGTAAAAGGGGTTTTATTGATCCACGTAAATAGGCAAAAACCGAGTACACAAGAAGTATATAAGAAATAGCTTAATTACAAAACTACGTGCTGCGGAGAGTAGTGTAAAAGTCATTAGACTCGTTCCATTCAATACAATAGAAGAGGCCCAAGCAACAATGTATGAAAGAAAAAAGCCCTAAAACCATCCGGTGAGCGTTCCCTATTTTCAAAACAGCAGCCATTTCTTTCGTTCCATGTGCACCACATTAAACATAAAGGCACCATCTTCCATAGAGCTGCAATCTGGCAATTACCCCTAGTCCCTTGCCAAGAAGATAATAAATCTATCACCCTCCTAGGCATAGCCCATGCGATACCAAGCCTAGAGAGGATTTCATCCCATAATACCTTAACTACTTCGCAATGAAGAAGAAGGTGATCCGTTGAGTCACTATTGTGTTTGCACATGAAGCACCAATCCATTATGTAGAGTCCACGCTTTCTTAACTTGTCTATAGTCAGTATTTTACCATGGGATGCTAACCAACCGAAGAAAGCACCCTTGAGGGGGACATTGCTCCTCCAAATGTTCTTCCAAGGGAAGACATTGAAGGTGTGAGTCGTCTAGGCCTTGTAGTGTGAACGAACTGAAATTTTTTCTTGTTTCTTGTGCATATCCAGAGTAATCTGTCCTCCCCTCCTGCCCTTTGTTTCAGTGCATATAACACACTGTAGAAAGTAGTGATGTCTCCCACCTCTCAATCCTGGATAGCTCTAGTGAATCTCACGGACCAATGAATGGAATCAACAATACTGCACATATTATCAGCCACCGAGGAACCCTGATGAGACGCAATCCTATAAAGAGAGGGGAAAGCGTTTTTCAAAGCAATATCCCCACCAAATATAGTGCCAAAACCTGATTCACGTGCCCCTTCCCACCACAAACCTACAGTTATTGAGAAATCGTCCCAACCATTCCAGATAAGTTTCCAAATTCCCATGCCATAAGCCCCTCTTACTTCCTTAGAGCACCAACCTCCCCAAATGCTCCCATATTTGACATCTAGAATATTTCTCCAAAGAGCGTCTCCCTCTTGATGATAATGCCATAACCATTTTCTAAGAAGTGCCATGTTGAAGGTTCTCAATTTTTTTAAGCCCAACCCACCGCAAGACAAAGGGGTGCATACTTTATCCCATTTAATCAAATGGAATTTTTTTGCATCCTCTACCCCTCCCCATAAGAAATCACGAAAAATCTTCTCCAATCTATTCGCCACCCCTGCAGGCACATGAAATAAAGAAAGGAAGTACATTGAGAGATTAGATAACGTACTCTTAATAAGTGTGATTCTACCGGCCTTAGACAAGTAAATTCTCTTCCAACCCGCCAGTTTGCCTTCAATTTTCTCAACAATCTCTTCCCACATCACCTTGATTTATGAGGGGCCCCCAAAGGGAGTCCAAGGTACTACATAGGCAAGGATGAGACCTTGTAGCCCAAGATGACAGCCACTTCACCTAAGTTATTGACTGAGCCAACATGAACTACTTCGGACTTTGATAAATTCACCTTAAGGCCATATACAACTTCAAAGGAAAGTAGAAGTGCTCTTAGGGAGTGAATCTGATCCAAGTCACAAAAAATAAACTTATCATCGGCGAAAAGAAGATGGGAGACTGTCAAGCTTCCATGTGAGGAACCACCCACCGAGAAACCCGAGATGAAACCCCTATCCACCACCCCTTCCAGCATTCTACTCAGCACATCCATGACTAGAATAAATAAGAGTGGGGATGGTGGATCCCCTTGTCTCAAGACCTGAGAACTGTTGAAAAAGCCTTTGGGAGTGCTATTGACCAAGACAGAGAATATGATGGTTGTAATACAATGCTTTATCCACTGACACCATCTTTCCCCAAAGATGTACCTCCCAAGTATATACAACAAGAAATCTCAGTTCACATGATCAAATGCCTTTTCCATATTCAATTTACACAAGATACCTGGAATGCTGGCTATGACTTTACTCTCCAGGCATTTGTTAGCAATGAGGACCGAGTCTAGTATTTGCTTCCTTTCACAAAAGCATTTTGGGACCTCAAGATGATCTTTCTCCATGACTTCGCTCAACCGCTTTGCTAGAACTTTAGAGATGATCTTATAAACCCCACTCACCAAACTTATGGGATGGAAATCATTCACTTCCACTGACCTCACCCTCTTGGGAATAAGAGTGATGAAAGAGACATTAAGGCTCTTCTCGAATTTCATAAAAGAGTGAAATTCAATAAAAACCTTCATTAGATCCTCCTTGACAATGTCCCAACAAGCGTGAAAAAAAGTCATTGGAAAGCCATATGGACCCGGTGCTTTATCTTTGTCCATACCTTTTAGCACGCCAAGCACCTCGCCTTCTTTGAAAGGCCTCTCCAAGCAAGCCGCGCTTGTGTGGTCAATAGAATAAAAAACTAGACCATCTACCTTGGGCCTCCAAAGGTACTGTTCTGTCAAAAGTTTATCATAAAAGTGGACAATATGATCCTTAACGGCATCTCTGCCCAATAAAACCCTGCCCTCCGCATGAAGGACCTCTATGGCGTTGTTTCTTCGACGAGAGTTTGCAACTCTATGAAAAAACTTTGTACTCCTATCCCCTACCTTCAATCAAAGGGTCTGTGATTTTTGCCTCCACTAGATTTCCTCCATAAGAGTGATTTTTTTCAGCTCAGCAACTACAGTCATTTTCCTTACCCTATCATCAGCCAATAGAGCCTTTTTTGCCTCTTTTTCATCAAGTTGCTACAGCTCCATAAAGAGTTTGTCCCGCTGGTCATTGATGTTCCCAAAGGCTTTCAAATTCCATTTTCTTAGATCATTTTTTAAAACTTTAAGCTTCCCAACTAAAACAAAACTAGGAGTGCCCGTGAGCTGATATGAGGCCCACGAGCTGACTTTCTCTAAGAACCCATCCACCTTCTACCAAATGTTCTCGAACTTAAAGTATCTTTGTCCCTCATGAAGACCCCCTCAAGAAGCCTTAAATCAACTATGAGCGAGTGTTTAATGTATGATTAATATAAGAACAAGCATGCAAGTCATATATTTTGCATTTGAGAGAACATGCAACATTTCACCTCCCTGTTGACCAATGTTTGTTTTCACTTAGTGGTAGAAGAATGCTTAGCAGGTTCTGAATGGGTTATTTTGATTCATTTGTTACACTCCTCCTTTGGTAGAACCTGTCTTTTAATGTAGGTGCACAACAATGTATTGCCGTCTTTTAGGTTTACTAAAAGGATAAAAACTTAAGGTTCGCAGAGCATTTTCAATGATTTTTTCATTGGGTAACGTAGGGGACATCTCTATTCTCCCCGGGGAATCCTTAGAATTACCACTTCTTAGCTTTCAATTTGCCTCTGACTATCAAATGAAATGTGAATAATCTATCCTCCTCTCTTTGAAACAAGGGGCATTTCTGGTTTTGTCGGTGCTTGAAACAATTTTGTCTTCTCCATATTACTATATCTCTAAAGTCAATAATTTTATATGAGGAGCTACTGAACTCAATCACTTGCTGCCGTTCCTCTTCAGTTTTCTGTTGAGGTCTATCCTGTAGAGGTACTCAATTAGATCAGTGATCGAATTTGAGTACCTCTACAGGATAGAAGTCCACCCTAGGTGTATAGGAACAGCCTACTTGTTAGTAGCCGTCCTATTGATTGAGAGAACACAAATTTAAGACATTTGATTAAAGGTGAAATTGAAATAAGTTTATGGCTAACTGATATTGCTCATCATCATTTAGTTATTGCATTTATTTTTCTTGTTGTTCCTTGGTTCTTTTGCATCTGAATGGCCTTCCCTACTAAGTTGGTTCGTTCTCGTCACTTTATTTACTAATTAGGTTCCTTCCCTAATTGAATAAGCTCCCACATTCCATTATTTATAGCTTGAAGGCGGAGAAAGGGATTCATACTATTTAGCTTCCACCAAAGGCGCCAACTAATGAACAACTGTCCCTTACACTTGAATAGGTAGAATTGGAAGAATTGGAAGACCTATCTAAGGGATGTCGCCCTCCAAAATGAGAGGGAATATTTAAAAGTGACTGTTTGTCATATTTGATTGATCATTTGGAAGCAAAAAATACCTTTTTTTTGGGTGGGGTGGGGGGTAGGGACTCACATTAAGCTAGAATTGAAAGAGAGTTTTTGAGGATGCAAC
Organism: Juglans microcarpa x Juglans regia; assembly: GCF_004785595.1. NCBI lineage: Eukaryota > Viridiplantae > Streptophyta > Magnoliopsida > Fagales > Juglandaceae > Juglans > Juglans microcarpa x Juglans regia. Next base: position 7,609,915 of record NC_054598.1, on the reverse strand, counting down.
ATGATTTGTGTCATGGCGTGTTGGGAATTGAGATATACCATGTTTGAACAATGAAATGTTGGAAGTGAGAATGTCATGAGGGATGAATTGCTAGAAAGATTGAGAAAAGTAAAAAATGGACATGTTTAAAGTGAGAATGTTAAGATGAGAGTTAACAACAATTTTTTTTTTTTTTTTTTTGGGTGGGGGGGGGGGGGGGGGGGGGGGGGGGGTTGGGGGGTGGCGCAGGATGAGGGGGGTTATAGACTTTTTTATTTTTATTTTTTTATAAGTAAGAGATAAATATTATATATATGAATGAAATAGGCTTAGCCCATGTATACAGGAAGTATACAGAAAGACACTTAAATACATTCTAAGAGCTATAATTCCATTATTTTAAGCTTCCATGTATCTTTCTCCAACAACCCAACAAATCCACCACCCTCATGGGTATAACCCAAACAACATCAACCCTTTGAAAGATCTTATCCCACAATACGCTTGTTACCTCACACTGAAGTAAGAGATGATCCACAGATTCTCTATTCTTTTTACACAAGTAACACCAATCCATCACTACACATCTTCTCTTATTCGAGTTGTCCGTGGTCAAGATCTTCCCAAGAGTGGCATTCCAAACAAAAAAAGCTACTTTGGAAGGCACATGAAACCTCCAAATCTTCTTTCAAGGGAACGGAGTATGATCTTGTATTGTCAAGATGTTATAATATGCCTTAACTGTACATATCTTGTGATTATTAGATCTCCACTTCAATCTATCTTGTTGTGCTATAGGAGTCCCCTTGGAATATAGTAGGCTGAAAAAGTCTGGAACAATAGATAATTCCTAATTATGAAGATCCCTATTAAAAAGAATATTCCACTGATGCGAGTCATGAGAAAATAATCGCACATCCGCCACTGAAGCCTCCCTATTAACTGCAATACTATATAGGGCCGGAAAAGCCATTTCCAATACATGATTTCCACACCACATGTCCCGCCAAAAACTTATTCAATTGCCCTCCCCAACTACAAAACGAATTTGATTTGCAAAGTATGGCCACCTCTTCCTTATAAACTTCCATAAACCCACACCATAATCCCCTCTCACTTCGTTGGAGCACCAACCACCCTAAGCGACACCATATCTCGCATCAATAATTTCCTTCCATAATGAACCCCCTCCAAGTGATATCTCCAAAACCATTTCCCCAATAGAGCTCTGTTAAAAGTTCTCAAGTTATACACTCCTAACCCCACATTCACAACTAAGGCACAAATTGTCTTCCATTTAACCAAATGAAATTTCTTCTCCTCCCCCATGCCTCCCCATAAGAATGCCTTAAAAAATTTCTCCATTCTATTCCCCACTCTTACAGGCAAAGGAAACAAGGATAAAAAATATGTGGGGAGGTTAGTGAGAGTACTCTTAATAAGAGTGTGATGGCCCCTTTTTGATAAATACACCCGTTTCCAACCTGCCAACTTTTTCTCAATCTTCTCCACGGCCCCATTCCATATAGTTCTATTCTTGAAAGTTGCACCCAGTGGAAGGCTCAAATATTTCATTGGGAAAGAGGACACCTTACAATCCAAAAGGCTTGTTAAACCGAGGATATTAGAAACCGCACCCACAGGAACCATCTCAGACTTGCCAAGGTTCACCTTAAGCCCTGACACTACTTCAAAACAAAGTAACAGTGCACATAGAGTTTGGATCTGGCTATTATCCGCTTCACAAAAGACTAAAGTATCATCTGCAAAAAGAAGGTGTGAGATGATAATAGGGCCACCAGAGCCATTACCCACCTGAAAACCAGATAAGTATCCTCCCCCAACAGCAGCCTGCATCATCCTACTTAGAGCCTCCATAACTATAACAAATAGAAGAGGAGATAGAGGATCTCCCTGCCGCAATCCTCGCGAACTATAAAAAAAACCGCTGGTATGCCATTAACTAGAATTGATAAACGAGCGGTTGAAATGCAATGACACATCCATGAAATCCACTATCTCCAAAGCCACACCTCTCAAACAGGTATAAAAGGAATTCCCAGTTTATATGATCATATGCCTTCTCCATGTCAAGCTTGCAGAGAACACCTAAATCTTCTTCCCGTAGTCTGTGATCCAAGCACTCATTTGCAATGAGTACCGAATCAAGAATTTGTCTCCCCACGAATAAAAGCGTTCTGAGACATGGAAATAATAAGTTCCAACACCGGAGCGAGCCAGTTGGAAAACACCTTTGAAATAATCTTATAAACGCTACTAACCAGGCTTATTGGACAAAAGTACTCAATCGTTGAAGCCCCGTGTTTCTTGGGAATTAGAGCAATAAAGGTCGCATTAAGGGATTTTTCAAACTTTTGAAATGAGTGAAATTCACTAAAAACTTGCATCACATCACCTTTGACAATGTCCCAACAAGTTTGAAAGAAACTCATAGAAAAACCGTCCAGACCCGACGCTTTATCCTTAGCCATACCAGTGATGACCTTGTAAATTTCTTATTCAACGAAGGGTCTCTCCAAAACACTCCCACTCTGCGAGTCAATTGCCACAAAAGGCAAGACATCAAGCTTCGGCCTCCAAGAATCTGATTCTATGATAAGGATCTCATGGTAATGTACAATATGATTTTCTAGCTCCGTCGGAGAAGATAGCACTTGAGAGCCTAATTGAAGCGACTCAATAGCATTGTTACATCGATGTGAATTAGCCACTTTGTGAAAGAACTTCGTGCACCTATCACCTTCTTTCAACTTAAGGGCCCTAGATTTTTGACACCATGAAATTTCCTCTAACAACATAACCCTCTCAGAGTTTGCCATAACCATGCCCTTCCTCAATAACACCTCCTCTGATATATCTCCCAATAATTCTTTACTCTCTAGATCTTGCAGTTCCTCCAACAGTGTAGACTCTTGATTGTCAACGTGACAAAAAACTTTCAAGTTTCACTTCTTGAGGTCTTGTTTCAGAGCCTTCGACTTACCTGCAAGAATGAAACTTGGAGTACCAATAAACTGATATGATGACCACCCAGCATGCACCATCTTTACAAACTCATATGCTGTTAGCCATATGTTTTCAAACTTGAAATACCAGCGACCCCTGTGAATACCCCCACAATCCAAAAGGATAGGAAAATGATCTGAACTAACTCGAGCTAGCCATTTCTGACTTACTTCTGGATAGTGGGCTTCCCACGAAGGAGAGACAAGGAATCTATCCAATCTTGACCAAACCCGCCCGTTTGACCAAGTGTACTCACACCCTACTAGGGGAAGATCCAAGAGGTCCAGATCAAAGATGAACTAGGAGAATTTCTCCATGGCCGCAGAATTTTGATACTGCCCTGATCGTTCGCTAGGAAAGCGAGTAATGTTAAAATCACCCTCCATACACCACGGCACGTTCCATAAGGAATATAGGCCCGCCAACTCCTTCCACATCCTTCTCCTATCCCCGTCCACGTTAGGACCATAAGAACTTGCAAATGCCCATTTTTGAATAAAGTCGCAACCGAGAAATCTCTAATACACTCCTCAATTCCACATTAGTAACACTCCACCCGAGGCTCCCAAAGAAGCCAAATAAGTCCAGCCCACATGCGAGCACCCCCATAAACTTCGCACCATTCTTCTATCAATGAATCACAACTTTGTTTCTTGAAAACATACCACATTACCTTTCCACATCCGCAATAATTATCTGATACGAAGACATTTATTGCGATCATTGAGCCCCCGTACATTCCATGATAAAATCTTAGGCTTCATAAGAACATACTTTGCCCCTCCCTTTCGATCTATCCCTTCCGCCCCTCCCTTTCGATCTATCTCTTCCGCCACTCCCTTTTCTTTACATCATAATTAATGGAACAAATTAGCCGTCTAAGTTCCCTATCCTGCTTTGAAGCTGATTTCGAATGGCTAGCTTTGAGTGCTACGAGAAGAGCCTTAAATTGTTCTTCGTAACCTCCAAAAGAAACCTCAATAACAGCTTGAATCTCCTCTACCTTCTTGAAAACTCAATTTGACGGACAACACCCAAATTTAGAGTAGATTTGGTTCACCACCGGATACCACCAAATTTTCAGAACCACATTCTTCGAACTCATCCACAAACTTAGGCTTCGTTTGGTAAGTAAACTCATCTTAACTCATTATTACAACTTTTTCAAATCACAACACAAAATATAATAAACAATTCAACTTTTTCAAATCCCAAAATAATAGTAATATTAAAAAATAATAATCTAACAATATTTTTCCATCTCAACTCAACTTAACTCAACTCAGTTCAACATCTAAACGCAGTCTTAGACTCCTCAACAGCAACCATTTCCAATGGTATAGTGCCTAGCATAGTCCCCTAAAACGAGATGCCACGCTCCTACAAGACTGCCTGCACAGGGAGCACGCTTGGGCCTCTGACCACCACACACAACTGGGATTGTGCAATCTCCAATGACAACCCACACGACGGCAACGAGAGATCACCTCTCACCAACCCATCCTCAACCAGCTCCTCTACCAACTCGCCAACCACAACCTCCTCCTGTCGAGGTGGCTATACCAACTCACCAACCTCAACCTCCTCCTGTTGAGGTGGTTGTACCAACTCACCATGATGATCGACAGTGATCAGCCGAAGCTTTCTATACCGGTGTGGAGTCTAGCAAGACACTTAATGGCGCCGAAATGTGCTTCACAACACTACATAGACCCGAGTTTGTTTCTCTAAACTCTACCGACGCACTCCCATCAACCCAGACCTTGCTGACAATCCCACACCCATCGTCCCCTTATCACACGACTGCTTCTGTGTAGCTTTTGGCGACGAAGAGCAGCTTACGACATTACATAGATTAGGCTTAACAACCGTAATCCCTACCGACACCAACTCCGACACCCCATACCTCGCTGGCGAACCCACCACCACTCCAGACAACAACGTCAACCCCTTAGCCATTGCCAACGGTGGAGGATGAGGCCCACACGACGACAATGGGGCTTCGCTATTTGTAGCCCTACGTCTCTAGGCAGGTTTCGAAGCCTGGGCCTGAGAGAGAGGTTGGGCCTGCGAGTTGGGCCGCTGGATCACTTGAGAACAAACCTGTGGTTGAGGCCCACCAGCAGCCACACATTTTCCTTTATCCCATTAAGAGTCTCGCCAACCTCAACATCTCCTTGGCCCATTACGAAAGCCCTTTCTATCTGCAATCCCTCAACGTAGCGTTTTAAAATTCCCATATTCATATGCAAATACCCCGCTTGCGTCTCCATCTCAGCCAAAGCATACATCAAAGTTTCCAAACTTGGCCCCGATAGACGCCTGCCCAGACTTGCGTCTCCACAGAGCTACGCCTTCACCAAAGTGGACGTAGTGCTTGACGCCTTTGCAAGTTTTAGAGTAATAGACAAGGCCTCTTTGTACGAAGAGAAAACTTGGTTCCCTAGCGGCAGAGTAGGAGACCTCCATGTGCGGCTCCCTCTGTTATTCCCTCCCAAAACAGAGGAAGTTGCAGAAATTTCCTTCAACAACTCACCAAATTTCCTCCAACCTACCCTTTCCTCCTTCCGGTATCACTAGTAGGCCGCGCCATTTCTCTTGCCCAAATTCAGATAGGGTGAAAAAGCTCCCATAAGAGTTACACTACCTTTGCACCACCAGTACCTGAGAACCATTTCTACAGGATTTGAGGAAATCAGAGGGCCCCTCAAAAGCAATACCTTCCTTCACCATGACAGTCAGCCATCCAACGAGGCTTATCAATGAAAATGTGGTTCACAACACGACAACTGCTCTCAGTGATTGTCCACCACCTTGCATTCATCTTCTTGATCTGAAAACATTTTTGATCAATAATAACATTCCTACTAGACCCCATCACAACACAACTACTCTTAAAGAAACTGGAAAAACTGAGCTAAAAAAAAAAAACAACTGGTCTCAACCACCGTTAGCAGAAGAAACACCAACGGAGAGACATGACATTTTTTTTTTCTCGAGTGTACGGAGAGGGGGGGTTGTAGACTTACATTAAGCTAGAGTATAAAGAGAGTTTTATAAGGATGCTACATGATTAAAGGTGAGCTATCATAGTTTAGAGGTCATCTGCTACTGACTACATCCTCAAAAGTGTAGTCCTTTCTTGGGAATTCCACGGGCAAATATGGGGGAGGTTTGACATCTCTCAAGATCTTCATGATGCATCGAAGTTTTGTGGCTGACTAATGTGATTGGATTTAATTTAGCTATTTTGCTGGTTTGATACAAAAACTGTTCATGACTGCCCCTAGTGCACTAGTTCCGTATGGTGCATCTCCACTTCTCCAGTCTCCTATATATCAAGTTTCTCTATTAAATTGCGCAATGCCCACACCCCCCCCCCCCCTCCCTCTCTCTCTCATATATGTGCGCACACACAGAGTTCTCATTAAATTCTTTAAAAGTTATAATGATAACGTGGGTTATTTCAGATTAGTGTTCAGGAGTTCAAGTTCAGCAATGGAGTGGGCCCAGAGAAACAAATACTTCCATATCCTTTCCAGAGGAGTTGAGCGTGATGGTTGGAGATTTGTCCTGCTTGCCCGCTTCTCACCCATACCCTCCTATGTCATAAATTATGCCCTAGCTGCTACTAAAGTTGGGTTTGTTTTGGATTTTCTGCTGCCGACGGTTATCGGATGCCTGCCAATGATCTTGCAGAACACATCCATTGGCAGCCTTGCTGGTGCTGCTGTTGCTTCATCATCTGGTTCACAGAAATCTCAGATTTGGTCGTACCTTTTCCCTGCAGTTGGGATTCTATCAAGCTTTGTTATTTCCTTGAGAATCAAGAAGTACTCTACAGATATCTCAGTGGCCGAAGTCTCCCCCAATGAGCATGTTCATGACCATAAAAACGATGCTGACTCAGCTCAAACCTTGTCTAATACACAAGGAACTTAGGAAGCAAGTGCCTGTAAAAGAATCATAACAGTTTTGTTAAACCCGAGTTGTTATTCAATTATCTTTCTTTTGTTCCATCAACTTATGATTTGCCCTTTGAGATGCATTGTGTTGCTATCTGCAATGTCTGATTTCTTGAATGATGTGCTTTTAACATAGTCCCTGTCATTCTTGATACAGTCTGTCTTTATGCAACTCCCAGAATTACACAATTTTGGGAACCGGTGATCACATCTATGCTATGCTATGTACCCCGAAAGAACTATGTCATAATTATCCTTATCTGAATTACTTAACTGAGTTCCATTTACGACACTGCGAATTTAGAACATGGGGAGTTAACACAATACTTTCAAAATTTGGTGTCACATCTACTCTTCTGGATCAAAGTGTAATATCCTGTTAACTTCCTTCAAGTTTCTGTTTCAACTATCTCGTTCCAAGGCAAAGTTGTCAATAGTTTGAAAGCCTCAAACCCTCTTTGCCCTTGTCTACATTATGACGGATTCAATTATTCCAGCATCTTTGACATGAGTTTGCCTAACTTAATTCCAAAAGGACCTCGAAAAGCCGCAATCCCAAAGAGTGTATGAATTGGCTTCAACCTCTCTGCCTTCAAACAGGGCAAAAGGAGATGTCCAACGCGTCAAGGACGATCTTTTCCGGATCTAGAGCAAGAAAACGAAGCCTTGTACTTGTTTTCCCCGTCTCTCTAACTAAGCAAGAAAAGGAGATTAACATTTTTCTACATATATGATATATTTTCCTGTTGGGTCCAACCACCATTATTCGAATGGAAAAAAGTCATTAAGATCAAAGCTGCAACGTAATGACTGTCTTTTTATTTTATTTTTATTTTTTATTTTTATATTAATGGGAAAAAAGTCTAAACAGGGAGAGATTTATTTATTTATTTATTTAAATACGTGAGAATATTTTCGTCTTCGATTCACGTATACATATCGCAAGTTGACAACTGCATATCAAACAAAAATAAAATGTAATGTAGGTAATTGTCCCCTCACTTACTTTTATTTAATTAGTTTTATGGGTTTCAAATTCAATTGTCGACTGGTGACCACTGACCACCTTAGTGTTCCTTTTGGGGTCATAAATATTTGGTCGATTTCCTTCTAGAAAAAAGAGGGTTGGAATTTGGATTAGTCCGGTCTGCCTTTACGGCCTTACCATCGAATTGTCACCTTATATTTACCCTCAAAATAATGACCAACATTCCCATCAGATCAAAATAATAATTATATTAATTATTGTAATATAACTTTTTACATATATAAGTAAAGTCTAAGCGAGATCACGCACATATAAGACATGTGTTTAATAATAAAAGAAAAATAATAAATAAATAAATAAAGGTGGTATCGTTTGAATGGTAATCTATTGTCTACTTTTTTAAGGCTTGAACACAAAATAGTAAAACATGACTTGGATTTGATAAAAGATATCGCACTGAATCAATTGAAGTTAAAGAGAGAGAGAAAAGTGGATATAAATATATCATATTATTAATAATATATTATATCAAATTAAATCAATTTATAAATTTATTTTTTTTATACGCTTCTCGAAAAAAAGTATTAAAGATGATTTGACACTTTTTGACCGGAGGAAAACCAAACCAAACTATAGAAGAAAGATTTGACATCCATAATTATTAATTTGTTTTTGGAGCGTTATCCTTTTTGGTTCAATAACGCAATTCGTCATCGATCCATCTTTGCTTTCACACGGGAATATGAATATATTAAAATTAAAAAAAAAAAAAATTAGGTGAGTAATTTATTTTGGACAAAATGGGCACTTGCTTTCACATTGGGAAAGTGTGTCCTGCTTGCATCAGAATATCACAATGAAAGCACAACGGGTGGGAGATCTGGATGGCACTTCTTTATAGCAATCACAAAGAGATCAACTTCGTATTCCATAAATAATTCAATTCAATTCTCCACCTTCTAATGATCAGTGGCTTTCAAACTAGTTTAGGTTCATAAAGTACCAAGCTTTTGATCTCTTTCTCTTGCCCTTTTGCTTAAAAAACAAAAAACAAAAAACAAAGCATATTGTAATTGTATGTATAATAATTATTGATAATGACTTCTTATTACATACAGTTACTTTTATATATTTTATTAATGTGATTGATCAAAACAGTTATTTTATATTAAAAAAATAATACGATGAATTATGTTAATAGAGTACACAAAGAATACACAAAAATAACTGCATAATAAACTTTTTATAATTATTACTCTATCCACCCAAGACAATGATGGATGAAAAATTCTCTTTTTCTTTTTTTTTTTTCAGAAAACTAGCTAAAATGACTTCTTATTTCTTCTGAAAAAAATACACCTACTTGTCTATAAAAAAGAAAAAAAAAATACTCCTACTTTTTATAATGATATATGTCAAAAATCATCGAAGAGAAATGGTTAAAAAAAAAAAAAGAAAAAAAAGAAACAAATTCATTCTCTACACGGAATTAGGTGTTTGTGGCGCCCGCCACGAAACAACATTTTTATTTGTCGAAGCGGTTGGTCCTTCATCTTACCCTACACCTTCCTTGGCGGTGGATCTTACGTACTCAACTGATCCACCGTACGTATATATTTTTTTAATTGTAGAGCAAAGCCATCAAGACCGGCCCTGTACAAAAACAAAGACATCGATGGTTACTACTTTCACGTAGCTTTCTTCCATTACGTACCATCATCATCTTATTCCTCTTCTTCTCCTCTTCTTTTAAAAATTCTCCTTGTGAAATTCAAATTTGGTGGAGGTCTTGTGAGAGAAGTCCAAAGCAAGTTGCTTCAACTCCTTTGTTAGTGCTGGTGCCCCACAGTAGAATACTCCTGCACAAATACCAAAAGAAAGATAAGGACTTTCATCATTTATATATATATATATATATATATATATACAGAGAGAGAGAGTATTGATTTTCAACACGTGTTTGGTAAAGTACTAAAGACGTTGCGAGCAGCTAGCTAGGCCATGGAAGGTGGACTGGGTTAGGTGAGTACTCACCGACTCGAGTACCCTGGTGCTGGAGAGCAATCCTTTTGTAGACCTGTCGCCAGTTGGGCTTGGCGAAGTGGGATTTGACCCTGGTCCCAGACACCACGTCCACCCCATTCTTAGCGTGGTGCAGGGACTGAAGCATGGTTATCAATGCTGACCTGGCATCACCTTCTTCGTACACACTTGTACAGTAGTTGTGCAGTTCTATCATTCCCTTCTCGTCCATCTCCGCCACTTCGTTCATTATCCCTTTGAACCACTCGAAAGATCCCTGTTCCCTCGTCACCCAATAGTAGTATGCTTTCCTCGTCCTGAATCCTCTGTTGCTCTTGTTCTTGCTGTTGTGGCTTGATGGATTATTATTATTATTATTGGCTTTCCCACTTTCTAGAGCCCCTCCGCTGTGCTGTCTTCCTCATCCTTTGTTTTGATGTTGCTAATGATGTCCTTGACAATGCTGACCATCGGCGTGGCCCCGATCCCGAGCCCCACCAGCAATACCACATCGTATTTCTTGTAGTCTTGTGCTGGTGCTCCATATGGACCGTCTATCAGTATTTTCGGAAATCTGTTTTTCCCCCAGTAAACAAACAAGGCAAGATTAGATAATCTAAATCAATCATTAATGGTATCATTAGCAATAAAATATAGCATAGTTGGAGATCATCTAGATCATTTAGAACGCGTTAGTCGGCTGAGAAACGTCCCCATCTCAAGTAAATTACGTCATTCTTTCGAATTATTTAGGACAATGATCAATCATGATTGGAGTCATTAACACTTAAATTATACTAAATCTAGGTGCGAACTCAACGAACCCACTTGGGAAAGGTCGACAATGAACAGTGGCCGCTTTAGTGTGTATATATATATATATAATAACCTTTTCTTCTTTTTTCCTAAAGATTAGAAAATTCTATCGGAATACTTTTCACAGCTAAATATCAACGGATCGTCTTACCTGGGGTTGTCACTTCCTTGCATGAAATCAGCTCTGAGCAGTCCGCTCTTCCCGGCAGTTGGAGGCTGACAAACCTAAACCAATACAAACGTCGGACGTTCAATCTTAATCCTAAAGCAGAAATGGAAAAGGCATTTTGATTCGTAAGCAAATTACAAACAAATAAATAACAAAAACAGTGTGAATTAAACAAACCTCCGAGAAAACAGTTTTGAGCTGTCGCGTCCAATCACCAAGTGTTCTAATGTGAACACTCAGATAATCATCTGCTGGTGCTGAAGTAATGGAAAATGGGTGCCTGTTCAAAACCCAACATCAATTGATTCACATCAGCAAGCAATGATATCCGGTGATATAATTACTATGATTTTGGTCAATCCTTGTAAGCACTAACAAACCAGAGTGTGCATCCGCTTGTATAATATTTTTACCTACCATTCAAAGGGAGAGACCGCAGCACAGTTGACAAACATATACTGCCCACTCTGGTATCTAAAGCCCTGAGGCTTTGACATGTGCAATGTCAAGACATTTCCCGGATAAACAGCAACCTTGAAGTTTAACAAAAATAATCATCCAATCAGTTTTATGCATGCCTCCAGTAAAAGAAATGAAAATGAGAGAGATTTGAGCAATTGAGAATGGTTTTTTGGAGTGAGATAAAATGAACAATTTAATTACCTTAATAATCTTAACAGGCTTGATGCTGGATCTAAAAGCTCTAATTAACCTCTCACATGCATATAGGGACACAGGTACTGCCAAATACATCCATGTCTGCCAACAAGAAATAGAAGCCAAAATGTCAAAACACAATCGACAAAAGAGAAAAAGTGGGTGGAGGTGGGGAAGGTTGGTTAGATTCATGATTTCAAGGATAAGACAGGCACTAACCGTTTTCTGATACCATTCCTTGGTGAGGTAGAGTTTAATGCCATGGACGATGAGGAGAGCATAGACGATGACAAAAAGGTGGTGGGAATACCAGAAGGCATTGAAACCAGTAAACTTCTTGAGGGGCTTGGGGAGGTTGACCCTGTTTCGCCTAAACCAAGGGGTAGCTAAAGTGAAAGCTATGGCCATCAAGACCACCATGACTATACCAGTCCACCCTTCGACTCCTTCACAAACCACCAGTAGTTAGTTGGCTGTTCTTCTCCAAAATATGGCTCCATAGGCTCGTATTCCTCCTCTGTTGCGTGAAGAAGTCGTGGGAAATCACATGTTAAATGAGAAATGGCGTGCAGTCCAACCCCGACAGAAACTCCGACTGCAATTACCTGAATTTTGGATAAGAACAAGAACGTAAGCCATCTTTAGAAATTTGGCAACCAGAGAACGATGGATTACATGACTGTAAAGAATGTGAATGTAATACCATACCATTATACTATACCTTATGGAAATTGAGATTGTCATCAAACGGAACAATGGTCCCTAATTTGGTTTTGTTTCTGAGCCAAGTAATGGTGTTCCGGCATACTGGCAGTAATATCAGAGCCATGTTGAATTTCAGGGTCTCTGCCCCACCTTTGGCAACGCAAACACAGTACCCCATCACTTGGAAAACAGCCTTGTTTCGATACTGCACAAACTTGTACGCAAACAGACCCAGCATGATCCCAAGCCATAGCATCATTACCCAGACCCTTTGCCAGTTATCCAGTAGGAAGTACTTCATCTTCTGGTACCATCTTCTTAGTGGGTTGTCCTCCATTGTAGGCTTCAGCTTCTGGCTTAACATTTGACTCAGAATTCGGCTGTCACTTATCCTGACAGATTGGTTTGGAGCTTGTAATAGCAGCGTCTCGAGGTTGTATACCTGGATTTTGCCATCGAGTAGTAGCAGGGATTAAGTCATTGCAAAATGGGAACCCATATATGATTAAGATTGAAGTAGCTCTTTTCATGCAAATATGTACCATGATATATCCGGCATTTTCCGGGTCTAGTTCTTCCATAATCAATGCTGCATATTCCTTTGCTTGTTTCTGAATATTGGAGAGTTTGTTTGCAGAAGCACTCAAGCTGATGATCTGGAAAGGGAATTTTTCAGATTTTTAATATTCGACTTCTACATATGATGATCAGTTGAATATTGCAGAGTTTGTCGGCATATTATACCTCTGTGACTTCTTCTTCTGTGATTCTTCCGTCAGCGTCTTTATCAACCCTATATGATCACACATGAATTAGTTCTTACAAGTTATAATAGATTAACATGAGAAGTAGTAAATAAGTTTTCGGTACGAAAGAATGATAGGAATTGGGAAAAAGTCATCATGACAACGGAGTAAATACGAAGCAAGAAGACTCATTCTTTAAAATAAATTATAAAAGAAAGGAAAAAAAAAAGATTTTATATGTACATGTCAAAGAAAGTTTGGAGCCTGCTGTCGAAGCTTTCATCAGATATTTGCTCCCAGAAACCTCTGAGCTGTTGCTTGTTAATTGAATCGCCACTTATGTTATGCCTCCTAGCAAGTGCGCCGAAAAGCTCACCTGCGAATTCCTTTGACTCCTTGTTCATTCCTGTCACGAATATAAACATTGAAAAGATCAATATAAATAAACATGCATAACCAATTTCTATCTATGGAATATTAAATGTCTGTGTTGTTCTTTAGTCAGATTGTTGGGATTTGGTGAATTACACTACCTATGCATTCGCCGAACAATGAAGAGGCAAGAAGTCCGTTGGTAGAAGCCGTCAGCTCGTCGAATCGCTTCTCTATGGCCGGCCATCCAGCGGCTCCGCCACTCTTGGCGGCTGCGATAAACTTTAGGCCCTTCAAGGCATGTGCAGCAGCCGACTTGGTCCGGTCGAAACGTCTAGCAGCAGACGATCTTCTGGAAAGGGAAGCAAAACGTTTGAGCTCCTGCGAGACCTGCCGGATATGGGCCGAAGTGCTCCGTAGCATGGAGGATCCCAAGGACGAAGAAGACTTCTTCTCGAGCGCCCTCTTGGCCAGCAAAGCCAGCTCCGGATCTTCCGTCGCCGTCTGAACGCTGTGTACCGCCACTGAGTCGTCACGGATATCCAGAGTGATCTCAACGTAGCCATCATCCACATCGCCGGCGCCGCTATTGCTGGTGCTAGTTAGGCTGTGCTCAGGAGGCAAATTGAACCTGGCGCTCTTCCTGCTCTTGTTTCTGTTAAACTGATTATGAGGTGGCGGAGCTGCACCGGCAAGAGGACCGCTAAATGCTTTCCTCCTTTCGTTCCCTACGATCTCTATGCCGTCGGAGTTCCTTTCCCAAGCTCCTCTTCCGTCCCCAGTTCCCATTTTTTTTATGCGAATTCTGCACCTTAAACAAACGCTTTATGATCCGAACACAAAAAAACAGACGTATATATATAGTACCACTTGGGAAGGTTTCAGAAATGTCAGAGATTTGAATGATTGTGAGAACTGGAAAAGTAGTACTACGATAGATTGACAATCGAAGATGTATATTCTAAAGCATTTTAGCTAAATATTCTCAAACAGGGAGCGCTACTAATCAGCCAATGCCAACCCAATATTATATATATACACAGAGGTCGCCCCCCCCACCAAATCAAGAAACGATGGCATGATCAGGATAACGGTCAAAGAGTAACGATATACAATTGCATAATATATTGTATAATAATATTATAAAATAAAAATATTTTTAGAAAATAATATTATTTTTATAATATATTTTATAAAAATATTACTCATTTAAAATATAATTGTGTAGAGTATTATAAAAAATATTGTGTATAAATCGGGTGAAACGGTCTGTCTCTTTATTCATTTGGGCGGCGATCCGACCTTTATAAGACCCATCAATCGAGACCAAATCTTATTTCGCATTCAAATGCATGGTTGTTGATATTTGTTGAAAAAAATGCACTAACCGCGTAAAATCTTCCTCCTAATTGAACGAGTTTTTTCATTTATGTAACACGACATAACATCACTAACTTAGTAAACATCGCCATTTTTGTTTAATCGATTATAACAAAAATAATAATTAATTTATCATTTAATAGAGGTTAGATAAATGATTTAGTTACGAAGAGATTTTATAAAAATAAATTTATAAATTAACGTGCGTAATTTGATATAGTACGTTATATTGTAAAATTAATTTTATTACAAAATAAAATCATATAAAGTCATGTCAATTTATGAATTTACTTATACAATATATCATGATGAATAGCATATAATTACTCTCGTCAATTAAAAACTCATAGCATGGATTCTTATATGTAATTGCAATATTTTTTTTTTAAAAAAAGTGTTTTAGTAGTTATAAAAAGTCATACCTTTTTAAGAAGATTGATGAGTAATGATATATACAATAGTGAAGTGTGCAAACGTCGTGTAATCGCTTTAAAATATAGTGAGGTACACAATTAAAAAATTAATTTTCTTAACATATGGATCCCGTATTTATTAATTTTTTTAAAAGTGATTATGCAGTTTCAAAGTAATTATGCGGTACTTGTACATTCACGACTGTAACTATCATTTCTCTAATATATATAGATGAGTATGATCTAATCCATATAATATTAAAAAGGAAATTGTTGCTGTTTCTTGGAATTCAATGGACATTTTATGACTGTTATTACGTTTGGATGTTGAGTTGAGTTGAGATAATAAAATATTGTTAGAATATTATTTTTTAATATTATTATTATTTTAGAATTTGAAAAAGTTGAATTGTTTATTATATTTTATATTAGAATTTAAAAAAATTATAATAATGAGTTGAGATGAGTTTGCTTTCCAAACCAAGCCGAGTGAGAAACATGATCTTGTAATGTTCTTCCAAACAATTATTCAGTTTATAATCCATTTTTCACCGCACTAGTGACTAGCAACCATGGTCTCAAGTGGAAATCAAGACAAGAAATACACTCATGAAATCTTTCGAGAAATTAACAAAAATAGTACAAAATCAGAAGTTGGGCTGACGAGCTGAGTCCTTACTGCATTAATAGATTTTGATCGATCCTGACTTTACGACCTCCGCTAATGAAGGCGTGCATTTCGTTTCATTTCATATTTATATGTTTTTTTGGGTGGTTGACTTGACGGCTTTTGAAGGTGAATTAGCATGACGCGATATTACCTACCACCACCTCCCTAACACACGAGAAATCAAGCTATAAAATCATCAAAGCTTTTAATTTAGAATTTTTCTTTAATTTAATCCATTTGCAAAATCAAAGTGATCAGATTGAATTCCTTTAAGGATTTTTTATTTTGTTGTTTTATTTTTGGAGTTCTATTGAGGATCCTCCTCTGATCCATCATTTCAGCCACGGGCACATTTTTTTCCTGCCTTAAAAATTTGTGGTCTAAATGTCAAAGGATATTCTAATAAATAGAATTTAATTGAATGGTCATGTAAATAAGATATTTAAGGCCCAGTTTTTCATGTATTGAGAATACCACATAATACATCTCTATTATTTATTATTTTATTATTATTTTTTATCTATTTTTTACTACTATTTGATATCCTATCATTATTTTTTTATTAATATTCACAAAATATTTAAGAATGTATCACTACCCAAATACAACCTAACATTGTTTAATTAAAATTTTTATCGGTGAATTTAAAAAAAAAAAAAAAAAAAACACTCACACTATGACTATAAAATGCGGCGAGATCCGCCATCAAATGTCCAACCAACTCAAGGAGATTCTTCAACCAGTTTTGCAAGGTGAAGGTGACTATGCCAAGGATTATGGGTGTAAATTGGTCCGGTTTAATCCTGAGAATGATTGATTGAAACTTTCTGTCTATTTTTTTTTATCGGACCGATCACTCTTAGTGGACCAGACCGGACCGTTAGCTAACGGTCCGATCAGTCCATATCGTTTCGGGCCAGTTTTAAATGGAGGCCTAATTATACAAAAAAATCCATCATTCTTGAAGTATACAAAAAAAATCCGCAATGTGTATTTTTGGCCTGTTAGTATAAAAAATCTACAATGTTTATAATTTTGAATAATACAACTATTTAACTTTATTTACACATTTTTACTTAAAAATATCTTTAAAAAAGTTGTTCAAATTATCAAAATTAATAATTATATATTAGTTAACTGATATTAGTTAATTAATAATTACATATTTGACATTTTATATTGTCAATAGTCATAGGTTAGATGAAAATTACGTAATTCACTTATATAACTACTATATAAATTAATATATAATATATAAAAAATATTCAAATATATATATTTGTAGTTCGGTAGGTCCAGGGGAAAAAATCTCACCCGAAATCCATTCGGTCTCATAAATGGAGGACCAAAACCAACCAAACAAGTTTTCAGCCTGGTTCGATCCAAGCCAAAAAATTTTACACCGCTACCTAGGATTAGGGGTATTACCTGTCCCTTCCCCTCCCTCCACACCCGCATGGCCGGGGTGGTCATTTTTCACCCTATCCTGAGTTGCTCGTCGTCCGCCCTTGTCTAATGAATAGGCGGATTTTTCAATCGACTGCCCGTACTTCGACCAACAAAACTCCAAATAGACAAACCCACATATAAATTCCAATCCTTACATTCAAATCTCAAAATATAGATCAAACTTCAAATACGTAGATTTAACCATAAATAATTAAAAAAATAGGGAAGAACAACTTACGCACAACCACATCTTAATCGTGAGTCTCGTAAAGATACAAACGATCAAATCATAGTTGGGAGTCGCAGA
The DNA here is from genome assembly GCF_004785595.1 of Juglans microcarpa x Juglans regia. Taxonomy (NCBI): domain Eukaryota; kingdom Viridiplantae; phylum Streptophyta; class Magnoliopsida; order Fagales; family Juglandaceae; genus Juglans; species Juglans microcarpa x Juglans regia. Next base: position 7,592,250 of record NC_054598.1, on the reverse strand, counting down.
AACTCACAGTCATGGCATGGTTCTGGGTCTATGTGCATACCCGATTGTAAAAACTCATGGTCACGGCTTGGTCGTGGGGCTCTAAAGACTCATAGTGCAATCCACAACCAAACTATCGTTGTGGGTTGCAGAAACTGATGGCTATGGTCGTGGCCTATCTCTCGGCCACAATTAGCTCAAGTGACCCACAACCATGGATCTGTAAGAAGAAAGCTAGAAGAATGTGAGGAGGGGGAGAGATAGAAGAATACAAGGGCTAGAGGAAACAAAGAACAAAAAAAAAAAAAAAAAAAAAAGATGAAGGCTGAGTTTGGTTGCAAGATTCAGTTAAGTTCAATTTAATTTTAAGCTGAATCTAATATTTAAACACTCAACTCCAAATTAGTAAACTCATCTCAACTCAAAACCTCCTTACATGTATAATCCACAACATTTTTTAACTTAACACATATTTATACGTAGGACTCATGACCTTTTTCAACTTCTTATAAAAAGTACTAAACTTATATTATCATCCAAACACACTTTAAACTCAGTTTAGATAAGCTCTACATAACTCACTCCATTACTCAACTTATTACAATTCATAAAAAATTGTGTTCAACTGAGTTCAATTCAACATTCAAATGTAATCGAAGAGTATGGGAGAGAGAATAAGAATGAGCTTAAATTAGGATTTCTCACTTCTACGGTATGGGGCGGGCATGTACGTTATATATGTGCGGGTGGGTGCCCATGTCCGCCCTCGTCCTCTTTATTAATGGTAGTCTGGTTTTGATAACTTGCGGGTGTGGGTGGATGGGCCAACCCGGCTGGGTATGGGGCCATCCCACTACGCCTACCTAGGATGGCCAACCATCTCCCATGAGATTGGTGGGAATAACCTTTTAGATATTTAATTTAACTTTAAATTTTTTAGATTTAATTGTAAAGTATGTGCTTAAATTTTACCTTTTAAAACAAAATTAATATCATAACTTTAAAAAACTCATTATCAAGTAATTTCGTTAATCTCTCATTAAAAAACTAACTGCATGCCCCACGTGTTAGCAAATCAAAGATGCACATGTGCAATCTCTTTTTAATTTTTTAATAAGAGATTGACAAAAGTATCTAATTATGAATTTTTGAAATTTAGATATGAGTAATGAGTTTGGAGAATATTGAAAATATAGGTCTTAATTTGCAAAAACCTGAAAGCCAAAATACTTATTTTACAATGAACATTTTTTTGTTATTAGAATTTTTTAATAGGACGATTAAATACATTCCATTCTTTGAGAAAAAAAATAATAATAATGAGAGAGATTGATACGTCAACCTCCCATCTCATCAAATGATGTAAGATCATGACGGTAAATGCTCTCTTATAACATATTTAATTGGTAAATTGCACCGATAAAGAAATAACCAAGGATTAGCTATAAATCAAACTTCTGATCATAAAGGTCATGTACTTGGTCGGGCAACGAAACTTGCATTCATAAATATAGTTGGATAAACTGGACCGTTTGTAAGTTAAGCTGAATTAAATTTTTTATAAATAGTAATTAGTTGAAATAGTAGAATGAATTTTTTAAATTCTATTTAAAATTAGATTCAATTTAAAATTAGACTGAATTAAAATTCTAAACGAGACTAAACGATTACAAGTCCTCTTCGTTACATGACGTTTGAAGACAAAGACTAACACCTAGCAACAAAGAAATAGACATTAATCGACCGACCTCATTAAAAAGCAAAAAACAAAAAGCCAGGGTCAACTGGAGAAATTTACATGTGCAAAACCAGATTGTTTTCCTTTTTTAGGGTTGGTAGATTGTTGATCATGACTTGGTTAGCTGACATCCATATCTCGATTAATACAATAACAGCAAGCATGAAAACATTAAAGATTGGAGGCTGAATATAAGTGAGAACGGGTTGACTGCGTATATTTTCCAGCAGCGCCCAAAAGAGAAGCCGGGGGGGATTGAATTTTTGAACGCGGATTCATAGTAGCCTGACCTTTTTCACCAGAAGACACGGTCAAACTGTATTTCTAAATTATAAGTTGGACCAATGACAGCATTTTTCTAATATTTTTCCGTTGACCAATCTGGTGTGTACGAGTCTCCTAATGCCAACGAGTGCTTGGAACTTCCGCGAAGGTGACATGTATTGTACCCTGTTCCACACTTCCAATCTTAATGGCATCTCAGGTTGTTTTTCGTTCTACACAGGAAATTTTACATGTCTGTCTGTCTGTCTATCTGTCTGTCTGTGTTCTTCGGGCAATTCTTTGAGGCATGCTCTACGTTATGACTCGGCTTGGTTTGAAAAATAAATTCATCTCAATTTATCATTATAATTTTTTTAAATTTTAATATAAAATATAATAAATAATTTAATTTTTTTAAATTTTAAAATAATAATAATAATAAATAATATTCTAATAATATTTTATCATTTTAATTCAATTCAATTCAATATTTAAATACAATCTTAATAACGATCCAATAGATATATAGTCACATCGTTGCAACAATGACAATGAACATGGAGTTCATGGAAAAAGAATCTGGCTTTTCTGAGATTCATGGTCGAGTTCACTACGTACGATATCGATATGTTGATGCCACGTGCACCAACGAACGTTCGTCTCACTGTTTTGGGTCGGGGAGAAGGGTTTGTGAGAGGTCGAGAGATTCCGAACTGATTTAGTTATATAAAATTAAATTATTTTATTTTATTTTATATAATTTTTATCATTTTTTAAAATTATTATATAAAATATAATAAATAATATAATTTTTTAAAAATATTATACCTCATTTCATCGTAACCAAAGTCAGACATTTTGTCGCACTTGGAATTTGAGGGAACATCTTTTGATTTTTTTGGCTCCGCCACGTTAATTTCGCTATTTAATTTGGTTAAAATTTAAAGGGTCAGCCATCAGTGCAATGAGTTAGCCAGCATTCATTCCCTTTTCCTAAATTATTTCACGATTCGATTCGTTGATGTATGACTTTCGTTGTTGGCACTTTGTGGAAATCAAATGTCGATCCAAGAAATTCATTCGACAGAAAAATGTTCATGAGAAGGTACTTGTACAAAAGAAAATGATTTTGATGATATAAACGGGTCAAAAATTGTTGTGGGGATATGTCATGTCGAAACGCTACTCGTAAAAATATTTCATAAAAATAAATTTACATATTGTTATGATTTTATATAATATGATTTAATTATAAATTTATTTTTTTAAAATTCTTCTATGATTTAAATATTTTTCTATATCATGATGATTCAAGTCGTTCAACCCCACATAATATTCCACTTTTCTTGAAGTCCAAAAAAAAATAACAAAAACTTCCAAACTAATTAAGCCATTGATTAAAAAATGGTACATCCTAAGTTCAACAGCTTCTGTGGACGTACCGTGGACTGTGGAGCGACTATAATTTTATTAGTAAGAGCTAAACTTCATTTGCAATGTGAAATTTTTTAAATTTCCACTTTATTAATAATATCGACCCTATAATGTATTTGAAATTTTTATTTTTTTAAGTATTTTTTAACATCCTTAATTATTAAGAAAAAATTAAAAAAATATACAATTTTATTAATAGTCATTTTCTTAATCATTATGTAAAAAAAATTAAAAATAAAAAAATAAAAATAAAAATAAAAAAAATATTAAATAAATAATAGAAAATAACAAACCTATCATTATTGCATAAATATTATAATTTAACACAAAGCTTCGAGAAGAGCTTTGACCTCAGGCATTGGGCTTGTCCTTTCTTGCTGGTTGATAATAGACTGAAAATCTTGCTACGAACCTCCCATCTGATCACCTCCAGTCACCCTTGATTTCCCGAACTCTCGATGAGCTTAATTTGTGAGTGATACAAGAGATGGGAAACTCGGGGAGGGGATAAAATTATTTGAAAAATTATTTACATCAGCTGCTGTAGTCGCAGCACATCGTGTTGAAAAAAAAAAAATATCACTTTGAGTGTGCGGAAAGTGCGGCTGATGCATATCATTACTCAAATTATTTTGTCCAAGAAAAAGATTTGAGTGAGTGTTGGTGACGAACCGGATTTGAGAAGGCAATGCTCACTTTAGACCTTAATTTGTATTGAGTGGCCCGGCCTATTATATTCATGTGTCCCTTTATCATACGACGTAATTATAATATAATAAAATATAAATTATTATATAGAATAATTTTTAAAATTTCAATAAAAAAAGATTTTATTTAAAATCTTTAAATAAATTTTTTTGAATTTATTAATATAACAACTAAAATGAAGCCTCAATACGAATTTTGTACTTCAATTTAGTAAGATCTTAAAAAAATTATTTAAAATATAAATAATTTATTGTATTAAATATTAGCTTTAGTATTATGAGGCCTTGTACTCATTAAAAAATATTAAGTTATTTAAAATTTTATTTAAGAAAATGATTTTTATTTATTTATTTATTTTTTAAAATACCTCATTTTTATTTTTTGAAACCTTATAAAAGGTGGGGCGGCCTTAGCATTGAGCCGCCGGCCCTGATAGTATGAAACATGGCAGCATGATAAGAATTTGAGATTTGATGAGAATGTCTGAAGAAAACCCATTACCCACACGCAGGTTGGAGTCGGCTTTAGATTCATGAACTTTGGGCCTTTATCATCCTAGAATTCTGACCTGCACGCTGAAAAAGCCCAAAACTGTATTACGATAAATATCCATATTTTCCATTGAAGAGAAATTAGAGTTTTGAAAATAATATTAGATATACTTATGAATTGTTTTTATTAAAAAAATATATATAATTATGAATTGTTAGAAATACCGCACATTTTTTTTTTAAAAAAAGTGAGATCTTTTAATAAATTTTTGATTTTTTTTTTTTTTTTTTTTATGTAAGTCTCATATTTATTTATTTTTTAAAAAAAAATGTGTGACACTTACAAAATTTATGACTATAAATATCATTTCTCAGCATATATATTACTGAGAAAACCCATTACCCATGTTTATCCCTTCTAATGGTTACGTGTCTTTGTTATTTTTTTGGCATTATTTTTTTTATTAAAAACATATGGATTAAAAATAATGTCTTAATAAAAAAACTTAATATAAATGTTACTTATCATCCACATACTACACACCAACATGTGATGTATTATTTTTATCCTTCTATTTAAACATTATAAATAAAATGATAAAAATGATAAATTATATATTGATATGTAGCGAAAAGAATTATAAGTATAATTTTTCAAAGAATAATGCTAGAGCCACTGCTAGGGCACCCGTTGGGCTCTAGTATGTGTTTTTTTTATATAGATTTTTTTAACAATTTTAAATATTTTGAAAAAATAAAAAAATTCATAACATCATTTAAGAATACTTCCTTAATCATGAAGTAAAATAAAAAAATCATAAAAAATATTTTTTATTTTACTTTGTAATTAAGGAAATATTTTGTAATTTTTTTTTAAACTTTTTATTAAAAAAGTATTTTTTAATGATATTATAAATTTATTTTATTTTTTAAAAATAATTAAAAATATTAAAAAAATTTATGTAAAAAATAACTTAAAAAATACATGAAAATAGAACCAGCGTAGCCCCAAACAGTAGCTCTAGCATTTGACCTTTTTAAGAGCGTAAAAGATATTGAACTGGAGCATTCCAGTTATGCGGATATTCGGATATCGGCGACTAATCCACTCGACGGCAGGGATATATGCGTAAACTCACCCAACATAAATTGTTAAAGTTAGACATGCAATAAATTTCATCCATATAATCGGAACAATAAGATTTACAATATAATTATTCTATTATCGAGTTGGTATATGAAGTATACTATTCACATAACTCAAATGCTAATATTTAATTTGTAAAATTTAAAATTTAAAATTTATCTTTTAAATTAAATTATGTTATGTAAGTAATTTTACTGCCCGTTTGAAAATATAGTTTTTCTTCATCATATCACGTATTAGTTTTCAATCCACCTAATTATGTGCATATCATAGATTAGATTATGATTTGAAGAAAAAGAGGAAGTAGAAAAAGAATAATTATTTACAATAATAAGAGGGAAAGGAAAAAAAAAAAAAAACTGACAAATTTTCAAATAATAAAATAAGGGTAGTGCTAGTTGTGCCCACTAGTACAAATTTTATTTTTTATTTTTATTTTTACATTTTTTTAACAAATTTAAATATTTAAAAAATAAAAAAATTAAACCAATACACTAATAGTCACTTTTTTAATCAATAAGTAAAATTAAAAAATTAAAAAAATAAATAAATACATGAACGGTCAAAATGAGGCGACATAGTAGCATTATTTATAAAATAAACACCATAGAGAGTTCTTAAAGAGATTAAAAATTAATAATAAAACCAACATATAATTATAGTCTAGAAAGAAAACATAAGTAGTATGATGTGAAAGAAAAAGTAAAATAAAAGTATCAAAACGAAGTTGTAATTGTATTTTAAATAAAAACAGGCATATGCACTAATACATATGCAAAACTAATGGCTCTAAGATAAGGTTAATTCTATTGTCTACAATTAGGTGTTTCGAGAGTGATATTTGAATTTGACTTATCTATACTTGTTAATTGATTTTTTAATTCAAAATGTCGTCTTGGGAAGTATTATAGTATTTGGAATGACATTCTTTCTATCATTTTCTGTTCTAACCAGAGTTTGACCTCACGAGAAATGGCCAATTCATTAAAAACCAGACATGTATGTTTGGATTTTGGGAATGCCCAAAACCGAAGCAGACGCTCCTTTGATTTGGGCTTTAGTCTCTTTGAAAGCTGGGAAAAGAAAAGCCTTTAAGCGTACTGTACATCTACTCCAGATGTAGCTAGCATTCAAAGCCTGCATTAATCGACCGCGTTCTCGGCCGCTTGCAATGGATTTGGATTGATTTTCAGATTTGAAACCCTGACCCCAGACTGCCATCCAATGACTGACACAGCTAGCAGCAGCAGCAGCAGCAGGAGGTGCATGAAAGCAATGAGAATAACCCCAATCCTGATATGAAAATGATCATTTTGGGACACGTTCACAAATTTGACAGCTAATAACAAAAATCTCCGGGAAGGGCAGGGCCCCCTTGGAAGATGATTTTAGCCTAATCTTATGCACAAATTACCTGTTGAAACCTGTCATGACATTAATGCCACATGTTTTTGCTGGTTCAGAAGCTGGTGGGAGGGGCGAGAATTTCTTTATGTTGCCACTAATTTGCAAATAATGGGCTTCAACCCTTAGACATCTTTGGTGGGCAGTCTTGTATATGTCCTCCTAACTAATATGCTTGAAAAGATGGTTTCAACTTTAGAAATGGTTTAACTTTTGAAAGATCCCACAAAATGGGTTTATCATTTACTTGAAAAAAAATATAACAATTAATATCATCACAGAGTCGGTAACCAGGGAACAGTGGAAAAATTAATCAATGGAAAATGACAAAAATGAGAGAGAGAGAGAGAGAGAGAGAGAGAGAGAGAGCGTTTAAGAAAAAAAAGATGAAGAGAATTAGAAATAAATGGCTGGCGAAGAATAAAAATCTGCCAAGAATCTGGAGCTGTGGATTATAAGAGAAATGGGCAGGTTGGATAGAGCTGGAACTGGAACACAGGACACGTGGCCAGTTCAGAAGCAGTTAGCAACTAGCTTAGCTTCTCTTAGCTAGCAAAGCAAACCCTCCTAATGACGATATCCCATCACAATTATTCACATCCACCAGAATGAATGGACCATTGCTCTCTTTGTGCTTTGTATATCTCTATCTTTCTTTCTCTCAGGTACGGTATAAGAGCTTATAATTTCGATGGTTTTATGCAGATTGCAGAGCATTCAAGGGGCATGTGCCCAGGTTTACACTGTTGGTGTGCACTTTGCAGACCAGCCTCATGTTTAATGTTCTCTGGATCCCACCTTCCTACCTACACTTTTGAAGATGATAAAATCTATTTAACATCTTAATTTTTATCTTTTCATCATTTCATAATATAATATTAAATAATAAATTTATAAATAATTTTTAATTATTTAATATCACATCACAAATTAATAAAAAAATAATTAAAATTAAAATAATAAATAACATTAGTCTCTCAACACTGCTGATTCTTTATAGATAAACTTTTTGACCTCTATATTGGTCAATACAATCAACCTGTGCACATCCATCCACGTAGATTTTTTCCAATATTTTTGTATATTATCCGTTATATATATAGAAAACTCAAATATAATTATATAAGTAAGTTAATTTATTTAAAATTTATTAAATTTGCACGTACATCTCAAATTGAACACACTTAAATGTTTGTTTTTTGGACCATAAATGGCTATTTCCAACGAAATTTATGGGTAATGTAAAGAGTGGCTGGTGGGTAGTTGTGCATCGCCATGGCTTTTCAATTTATTTTGTAACTCAGAACTAAAAAAGAAATAATACCCATCTTGGACTGATTGCAATCGAGTCTTTGTACTCGAACAAAAGAACTAATTGTTTTTTACTATTTTGATCGGTTTGTATGGAATGGATGACCAGTGATATTGTAGAATGCCTGTTTCTTTGAATGTGGGGAAAATGCCTTTTTTTGCCATACCCGTGAGCTGTGCTGAAAGAGAAAAACAGAGACAAACACGTACATAAAAAGACAAAAGGTAAAAGAAAGTGCAGATCTTTAAAGGAGGAACGGGTGGGGGCACCGGGCATAAGCAAGTAAACAAAGGGTGAAGGCCGACGCTCTCATGTGACCATGACCTTAACTGAGAGAGACTGCACCCTCCTCGATTTGTCAAAATTTTTACGTGCCTAGAGAAAAACAGAGTTTGTAACACTAGAACCCCTCAGCTCAGATTAACAAAATTAAAAAGGAAAAGAAAAGAAAGTTACTAGAAAGCCTGCACCAGTCACCACCGCCATTGATAAAGCTCTATCAACACCATTATATCATCATCATTATTGTTATTATTATTATAATAGTTAAGGATTATTTCATTGTTCATGGGTTAGTAATGTTGTCCAAGAGGATATCAGATAAAATCAAACACAGTATATCAGATAAAATCAAGAGTCTACAAAAAGGGCTTCCCCTCCTCCACTTTTCCTCGTAACATCCTCGAAGACCTACCTCTCTCTCTCTCTTCCTCTTTCTCTCTGTCGCTGGGTAATGCTTCAGAAGAAGGATACCCGGTCTCATTTGTTCATTCGCTTCTTTTGTTATTAGAGATATCTCAGTTTGCTTTATTTTTATTTTTTTAAAATTGAAGTAAGCTCAGTTTTGTTTGGTTTTTTTGTTTGTAGAAAAATGGGTTCTTATGTGTGGACTCTGTTACTGGGTTTCTTATTTATTGTCCCCGGAACCATGGGAGCTCCTCCGAGGAAGCCTGTTGATGTGCCATTTGCTAGAAACTACGTGCCCACATGGGCTTTTGATCACATTAAGTACTTCAATGGAGGCTCTGAGATTCAGCTCCATCTCGACAAATACACAGGTACTAAAGAGTTAGAGAAGTAGACTAATGCCATCTGCTCATAGAATAAATGCTTGTACATGTCTCATCTTAAGCTCCTGTCGCTCATATTTTCCTCCAACACATGTTTGATTCTTAAAAGGTACTGGCTTCCAATCCAAGGGTTCGTACTTGTTCGGCCACTTCAGTATGCAAATCAAGTTGGTTCCTGGGGATTCTGCCGGAACAGTTACTGCCTTCTATGTGAGTGATTCTCATCTCATTTGTTTTTCATCTTTCAATACACTTCGGTTATAGTGTTATCGTATCAATTGTCTTGGGAAGTTTATCCGATTGGAAGAAAAAAAAAAAAAGAAAGAAATTTCAGTGGTCGCAAAAACAGAGTACTTGTGGCCAACGACCCCAGTTTAGGTGGGATTTTACTTGAGTCCGCTTGATTTTACAAAAATCCGAGATTTTTACGCTCCTTTGCGCTTTTCTTCTCAAGTGTCCCCAAATCCTGTTTTGGTACAGCACTGATCTGTTAATGTTTATGCTACAGCTATCATCTCAAAACTCGGAGCATGATGAAATAGACTTCGAGTTCTTAGGTAACAGGACGGGGCAGCCTTACATTTTACAGACAAATGTCTTCACAGGAGGGAAGGGCGACAGAGAACAGAGGATATATCTTTGGTTTGACCCAACCCAAGCTTACCACTCCTACTCCGTTCTCTGGAATCTGTATCAGATTGTGTAAGTTCCTCTTTTTATTTATTTCTTCCTTTTTTGGGGGAAGTTCTTTTTCTTCTTCCTCTCTTTCTGCATTTGGTTTGGAAAATACCTAATCAGGTTTGTAGTTTATGATTCTCGTATCTAAGTGTTCATAAAAAGGGGAGAAGAATAGGACTGAACAAATTTTCTCAAGTCTACAGATTATTTTTGCTTGCGCTCTTTGGAGTAGATTTTCCTTAACATTCCTGGCTCTACATGAGTGGGGTGGTTTCCAGTTTAGTTGTTGATATTAATGACTTGATAGAAATAGATTCTTCTTACCCAAAATCGTTAATTAACCTATAATTATTTTTCATCCCTATAGGCTATAACCGATGATCAACAAATTATCAGATGAAATTTATGATGACCCTCTATTACCTTGAATATTTCCTGAAGAAGGAAAAAAAAAAAAAAAATCACCTTGACGAAAATCCTACCCTTGACTAGAGATTCTTTCATTCTTTCTTTCTTTTTTTGAATCCAGTCTCACGGGTTCTTTCAAAACTACTCTAAACCGGGATAAATAGATGATATCTCGTAATTCATATCCATCAACATCCAATAGTTGGCCGCAATCATGGGATATACGGTTGTCACGTATGTAAACAGGATTTTCCGACCAAACAGGAACATAAATCAAACAAAGCAACGACTAATGAAGTCGGTGTGTCCATTAGTGTCAACTCTGGTCACCAGGAACGAGGATTGGTTTCATCATGGGGCCTTACTTTGTAAACCGTAGAAGCCGACAGAAGTCTTTTGAAATCAATGATGAGAATCGGGAGAGATTCAGTACCTTTTTTAAAAAGTGGAAACACTGATTTGTCTGCATGTGGACATTGGGGAATGGAAGAGATAATGCTGTACTTTTTCACTGTGTCAGGTTCTTTGTGGACGACGTACCCATAAGGGTGTTCAAGAACTGCAAAGATTTGGGACTGAGATTCCCATTTAACCAACCCATGAAGATTTACTCCAGCCTCTGGAACGCCGATGACTGGGCTACAAGGGGCGGCCTCGAGAAGACAGACTGGTCCAAGGCACCCTTCATCGCCGCCTACAAGAGCTTCCACATCGACGGCTGCGAGGCGTCGGTGGAGGCTAAGTTCTGCGCCACTCAGGGCAAAAGATGGTGGGATCAGAAGGAGTTCCAAGACCTTGACGCTTATCAGTACAGACGCCTGCAGTGGGTCCGTACCAAATACACCATTTACAACTACTGCACTGACAGAGTCAGATACCCTTCTATCTCACCAGAGTGCAAGCGAGACAGAGATATATGATTGATTCCTGAAGCCTGATACTACTGCTACTACTACCATTTGTTATATTTACCATATTAAATTATGGGGGATATCTCTTGCTCATTCGTTATTTTCCATAATGTTTGATCCACTGTGGTTTATTATTACCTGGGTTTCCGATATTTAAATGGGGTGTTTGTGTAATCTGTGTAAACTACTGGCAAGATTTATGTTGTCCAGCTTGCATGTGGACTAAATCCCAGTGAGTTTTATCGTCTTTATATATTTTATAGTGAAATACTTCGATGAAGATTTCCATGTAGAAAATTCGGGTATTCGCATGCTTGGCCATTTAGGTTTTTTAATGCTTTTGCGTGATGCAATTATAGATGCACGAGAAAGTGGTCCATGCAGTTTGCATGTGCATTAATAAGAGCACTGGCATCGATTCTTCAAATTTTGAAAAGATGTAGGTAAAATGATTTATACTTCTTTATAAAGTAAAACTAGAAATACGAGTTATAAGTACATCTTCAAATTATTTCTAATTATTTCTAGTATATCTTTAAATGTATTGTTTATCTTCAAAAATTATATTTTATTGTAAAAATTATCTTCATTTTTTTTTTTTACTTTTCACTTTCTTCCCTTTCTTTCTTGCCGAATACTCCATTTTTCTCTTTCCCACTATTTCTCTCGATTTTTCTCTTCTATTAGTTTCTCTCTCCCTTTTCTTTCTTCTCATTTTTCTCTTCTCTCGCTAAACACCCCTTCTCTTCCATTCTCTCCATTTTTAGCATAGGTAGAATTATTGCACACGAGTGGTGCGACCGAGTAAGACGGTTTTATAATAGAATAATACTACTATGTCTCTTTAATTTGTCTCTCGTTTTGATCGTTTATGTATTTAATTTTTTTTTAAAAAAATTTCTTAATAATTAAGGAAATGACTATTAGTGTATTAATATTCTTTTAATATTGTAATTATGTAGGTAATATTTATTTTTTAACAATATTCTTTCACCTTTTCAAATTGAAGAGATAAAACTTATGTATAAAGAGATAAAAAAGACGAACTTCACAATGGAGTGAGACACCAACTGAAATGACAGCAACACATGATGACACTAAATACGAGAAGAAGGCCATACTGTAAACATCTAGCCAATGAACAGTCAAGTAAAGTTGCTGAAGACGTTGGGGGGGAGAATGCGAAGGTTTTTGCTGAGAGGCCTTGAGGCAAAAAAGCTAAGAAAGAAAATTTGGGAAAGTGGAAGACCTAAGAATCATGTGATGCATGTTGATATCAATATGGCATTAGGTCAAATGATCGAGGATAGACGGTTGCGCATGGTAGAAAAAAGAGTATACATGAAGGCAGATCGTGATAAAAAAACATAACTGGAACTTGATACAATAAAGTGGGAGGCAGAGATGATGAGCAAGGATCTTGCTGGCATGAATGCCATGTAGCAAGCCTAATTCATTAATATTCAGAGGGAAATTTATGAGGCATCTCTAAATAATTCTGAATGTATATCCGAGAAATCTCTATCCACACCTCATGGAAGTGTGTAACTATTAGGTAGATTTGTAGTTAATCTAATTTTAGTGACTGCCCAACCACATGTGAAGGAAGAAATATGTGGCTGAGCAGCAACTATGAGATCTCAATTTATTTTTTGAAATGGATGATATTCTTTTGAAATTGTGATATGATGAAAACAATAACAAGGGAGGTTTTGGGTTGCTGATTTGGGTTGTTGATGGGTTGCTGCTTTGTCTTGGAACAATGAGCAAGTTTCAATTTTGTAATTTTTGTGTTCAGTTTTGTTGCTGTTGATGGATTGCTGTAATTGCTGTTGATGTTGATGTAAGAAATATTATTGTAATTGCTTTGTCCTGGAACAACGAACAAGAAATATTATTGTTGTTGATGTGTTGCGAGAATTTCATTTTTGTGTTCAGTTTTGACATTCGTGAAGGAAGAAATATTATTATTAATTAATATACAGAACTGTTTTTAAGCGTTCGGGCCAATTTTCCTCAAATAACAACCTTCCTATTACATGCTGCCACCTCAAAAATTACATCAAATTCAAGTTACTCCCGTTCACGTGGGAAAAGAAAGGCAAACAAATAGGAAATCGATCTCCACTTCACGGGAACCTCAACTTTGCTATGCTTCCAGTTTCACCGCCGAGTAGAGTTCCACCGCCAGTAGTCCATCACCCACTACGCCCACATGAAAATTGTCTACAAATTCTAGGGCGAAAGTACCAAATCTGTAGAAAAAAAATCCAATAAAGAAAGAGAGAAATACAACACAGTTAATTAAACTTGCCTTGATATTAACGTTGAAGACGAAAATGAGAGAGAGAGAGGGAGGGGCTATTACCTTCCTGTGTTGCCGATCGAAAAAGAGATGACCAAATCTAAGTATCTATTGCATGTGAAGAGGAGAAAAAAACACCAGCAAAATGTAAGAAAAAGATTTCCCTCTCAAATCTGTAGAAAAAAAAAAAAAGATAAAGAACAAGAACAAAATCCTTAAAAAAAATTCACTTACAAATTTTTAGATTCATATTTGTAAAAAAATTCAACTCAGAAAGTAAAACACTTCAAAAAATTCCCATGTAAATCAGAAATCAAAACACTTTGAAAAATTTATACTCAAATCTATAAGGAGAAAAAACCATAACCAACAACAGCAAACAACGAAAATATAAAGCCTTACCAGAATCGTCGTGGTGGGGTTTTAATAAGCAGGTTCATGATTGCGATTGACTAGAAACTAGAAAGAGAATTTGGGTTTTTTTTTCCCTTCGGTGGAGAGGGCCGTGGGTGAGAATGGAGAGCAGTAATACCTTGGGTTCCTGGGTTCCGTGGGAGAGAATGGGGAGAGAGAGAGAACGCGTGCGTGATTCTATGCAATTGGGGCACAAGATAGTGGGATTGAGTTGGCTACGTGGAAGTCACTCATTGGAGATTGGAGGGCTGTTGGTTGGGAAAAAACAGATGGACCGATTCTAAGGATTTCTCTAACATAGTTAGTGTAATTGTAAAATATAAAAAAAAAAATAAAAATATTATTATTATAAAAATAATATTATATTATTATTTTGACTAATCTAATGTGTGATTATGGTTAGAGAGATTTTAGATTTAAGAAAAATATGTACTTTTCAATAAATTTTGAAAATGAGTTTGATGAAACTAATGCTAATGTTCTAAAACCCCTAAAATGTTTGTTTTACCTGAGTCTTGTTTTTCCATCATCTTTCAAGCTCGAGATGAATAAACATGGTAGAACTTGAAACCAACCAGGTTATCTATATTAAATTAAGGGGATTTACCTGAAAAAGAGGAGGAGGACGGAGGACGGGGAGGAGGAGGAGAAGAAGACATGCATATAATAGTTTCACAGATTTTCAGTGTTAGCATCAGAAACTAGTTTTCATGGGCTTTACAGAGTTGATAGCAATTCTATTGAATTTCAAACGGGGGATGAAAGCTATATCTGTTTAAGGCTTTAAAAGCAAAATAGACCAATATATCTTAGATTTTTGTAGAACAGAAATTCTAATCCAACCTAAACAAATACGGATCCATATCTCTCTATAAATCATTGGATGACTGACTTTGTGTGATAAAGTTGAGCTATTCGGCCCAATCGAATCCACCTAATCATACAGGGCTTGCAGAAGCCTTAACCAAGCGTCCACATCATATAAGGCAGGCCTCCAAATTGATGTTTTCTTCTCATTTTTTAGATTCTACCAAATCTTTGTTATTTTTTTATTTATTTATAATACTAATAATAAGATTTCCCTCATACATTCATGTCATAGATTTATTTGATTGCCGTTCAGATTTAAATTGCCCTTGGAGATCGTCACAGTATCAGGCTTTATTGCAACAATTATTTCAACTTTGATTCAATTTATCTACCGATTATAGCATATCAGTTATTTTCTAATAAAAATTATGAATAAAATTGAGATACCGTTCTCTTCTTAAAAAATATCAGCAACGCTAGGCCTTCGACAAATTGACCAAAACGGAGCTTATTGTTTGTACTGAGCCAATAGTTGGAGTTTGAATAATTATTTTAAGAAAATTTGTTGTCCTTTTCGTTTTTTAGTGTCGTACGGAATCAACAAAGACTTGGTGCAGATCTTCTGCCATTATAGAAGAAGCAAACATCCTAGCATTTGTGTTCATATCAATAAAGTATAAAAGCAAGATTATTATGCTAATTTTGAATAATGGGATTGCTTGTTTTGAATAAAAATAATACTCATCGAAAAAAAAAAAAACAAAAGGTTCGATCACAACTGATTACATATCTTCAAAATCAGAAATCTACAAGAAAACTGGGAGAGAAGTTCATAAACAGCATGAAAGTGGAGGTCACTTCCAGTTGTTGGCAACAATATCAGCAAGATCAACTACCCTCTGTGAATAACCCCATTCATTGTCATACCAAGCAATCACCTTAACCATGTCATCTCCCATAACCATAGTTAGTGAAGAGTCAACAGTTGATGACACGTCACTGCACCTAAAGTCCACCGAGACAAGAGGCTCATCACACACAGATAGGATACCCTTGAGTTCGTTTTCAGCAGTATCCCTGAAAGCTGCATTTACCTCCTCTGCAAATGTCTTCTTTGACACTTGAACAACAAGGTCCACAACTGAGACATTAGGTGTGGGCACACGGAGAGCAATGCCATTCAGCTTCCCTTTCAGGCTAGGAAGAACAAGGGCCACAGCTTTTGCAGCACCAGTGGAAGTTGGGACTATGTTGAGAGCAGCAGCTCGTGCTCGGCGAAGGTCGCGGTGGCTTGCATCAAGAAGCCTCTGGTCTCCAGTGTATGAGTGGGTGGTCGTCATTGTACCCTTAATGATGCCTAACATATTATAATAAATGTATCAGCATAATGGACATGCCTTACAACCACGCTAGAGGATTTGGAAGTAGTGATGAATATTCATGATTTAAAGTTTGATGACATAACCAAAGGGAAAACTACTTCTTCAAGCATAAAGTTTGCCAGAAAAAAGAGCTAAAAGAATCAATCAATTATAGTCAACTCTAAAGACATCTTTAATAAATGCGCAACTATTGCAACTGGTGCCCAAGCTCAAGCCAAGAAAGCAGAGAAGTAGATAAAATATCATATACACAACAGAACAACATGCTCTCAGTAGCATTCTCAATGACTGGTTAAAAAAACAGATAATATTCTTATTCCTCACAGTAAAGAAAGCCATCAAAATATGGTGTTGGGGAGTTAGGGAGGAGGCTCGATAGCAAGGCCACAAAGATGCCAATAACAAGGCTAGTGGACAGCGAAGAGGTGATTGTCGAAAGATTGAGAAAACTGTGAGGCCAATTGGCGAGCATGCAAATGACATTTTAGGCCGATTATTAGGGAAGACTTGTTACTTTGTCAATACAAGTGAAAGAAAATACTGCGATCATGAATGCGAATCGGACAAACTATCGCGTTCATGAGGCAGAGAAAGGGTCTTAACAGAGCTGAAGGTTTAAGCAGTGAAAACTGTGGAAGCAACCGCATGCTCTTGAGCGGTAGTTCTGGCAACCAAAATATTGAGGAATCGTTCTCAGCCATATAGATATAGTTATAAAAATGAGAAAGGCGAGATGCAGAGAAAGGAGAAGTACTGAGAAGAAAGTTACCGAATTTCTGGTCGAGGACCTTGACAAAGGGGGCAAGGCAATTAGTGGTACAAGAGGCATTGCTGATGATGGTCTCGTCTGGGTTGTAAGCGTCGGCATTAACGCCGACCACGTATGTTGGTATATCACCTTTCCCAGGAGCAGTGATGAGCACCTTCTTCGCCCCTGCCTCTATGTGCTTTCCCGCACCATCCCTGTCCACAAACACTCCTGTCCCTTCTATCACCAGGTCTATCTCCAAGTCCCTGCAAAAACCACCCTCTTTGGTTACTACTCCATTTACGTACCACTCCTCCCTACCCATAATAGAATAGAGGAAAATGTTTTGTTTTTGAGCCATTCAGAAGCTAAGAAAAAAAAAATGAACCTACTTCCAGGGAAGGTTGACGGGGTTGCGGTTGGAGACAACTTTGATGACCTTCCCATCAACTGAGATGGCAGCATCGCCTACGGGCTTCACGTCAGCCTCGAAGATACCGAGGGTGGAGTCGTACTTGAGAAGATGGGAAGCTTGCTTGACACCGCCAGTGTCGTTGATGGCAATGACGTCCAGCGGGGAGTCCTTCCTGCCATGCCAACATCTCAAGAAGTTCCTTCCAATTCTCCCAAACCCATTGATCGCTACCTTCAGTTTGGCCTCCACCACACCCTTCCTGTAACCACCGTTCCTGCCGACCTACAACATTGCCCAGTAAAACGTTGAGAAAATCCGATTCTGACTACTAGCTAGGTCGCCTAGAGTTAATTAAATTAATTAAGGCATTTATATTCCTAAATGTACTATGAAATCCCGAAATCCAAAATGGCACCCAAATTTCTTTTACGAAGATTTCTTATGTCGCCTAACCCATTTATCTGAAACGACATTTTCAGTTGCCTACCATCTTAAGTTGATCCAGAACCAAAGCCAACGATAATGATCAATCAAATTATTCATATTTAAACCACATCAATCCCACTCTGCAGAAAGCAGATTGATCACCCAAATCGATCCTTGTCCTGGTTGTCCAAATGATCATACTAGTGGAGACAGTTGGTCGTAAAAGTTAGTATGTGTTATGATTCAATCGAAGAACAATCCATGCACGCATTATGAAGTGTCAGCTAAATCAAACATGTTTCCTATCGAGTCTTGGGTTTTGAGATTGCATTATGATTCATTGATTCATACAGTAAGTAAGAAGCTCAAACTATGTCGAGTATGTAGTAGTCCTACATAAGGGATCCCTCGGGGGTGGGAAGTTCAATTCAAACTCACAGCAGAGGTCTGGAAGGCAATAACAGAAAGCAAGTCTTCGGAGGTTTTCCGAGCAAAGGGAAGAGAAGCTACTGAACTGCGAAGGCCAGCGAATTCGGAGAACCCTGACCCGTGACCTGAACACAGAAACTAATCTATCACGTCAGTGGGCGTCACAATAACAAAATAAGACAAAGGAAGCTAAATGTAGAAGAGACGAATGGGTATTTGAAGAGACCTTGAGAGATGGCTTAGGCACAGAGAGAGTAGCAGAAGCCATGGTTGTTTACTTTACAACGTCAGCAACAGTTGCAGCAGCCGCAGCAGCTCAAGTGGCCAATGTGAGTTCAAGAAAGGGAGGTGGAGGGTAGATAATATGGAGAGGATGAGATTCTTGATAGCCTCTCGTTCAACTTATGGCTGTGGTTCCGTAGCATGTTATTTCTTCCACATCGTCAATGAACCTGCGTTCTTATCTCTCTTATACCAATGCCATTGATTTTCTGGGTTCCGGGCCGAAATTTGAGCCCAGTTTAGGTAATGGGGTAATTGGGCTTTATGCTATGAGCCGAGCCCGATCACAAACAGTTGTAATTGGGAGAAAAAGACAAACTCTATTCATGGATTTGATTATTGTTATGAATCAAGTTTTGATATGTTAGCGATGTGAAGGATGTGATCACTTGCAAATATAATTTTTCTCCAATTTTAATTTTATGATTTTATAACGAAAGATCAAGATATTGATTGAATACTACAAAGAGTGGTGCTACTCTGCCGCCTATCCACTGTGTGCCGCCTAGTGCAATTTGTACTTTTTTTTGCTTTTTATTTCAAATATTTTTTTAACATATTTAAAAAAAATTTCAATATACTAATAGTCAAATCCTTAACCATTAAAACTAAATAAAGAAATAAATATATATAAGTTGTCAAAATAAAGAAGCACACAAACATTATTCATATTACAAATATATTGAGGGCTCAATCGGGGGAGCCTTTCTTCTATGTCCGTACACGTCCCTTGAGGCCTTGTGGGCTTTCTGGGTTTGGTGTAACTCCAAAGGCCCGAAATTGTGAGTGGCTACGTGGTCGGGTCCTTCCGGAGCCGTAGGCCGCAAAAAGAGCGAACCGGGACTAATGAGGAGTCGGTCGTGTCCATGTATGGGCCAGCACCACAGCAATCAAATAAATGAAAAAAAAAAAAAAAAAAAAGTATATTGCAATGTTTTTTTTCTTTGTTGATAATGGTTGGTGAGATGGTCATCCTACAATCATCTGCTCTAAGTAAAGATATAATACTCAACATTATTTATTTATTTATTTATTTATTATAAAAGATATTTGGGACAGGTGAAATTGCAGAGAAACTTTTATGTACAAGTGGGCCGAGCTATGGAGTGAGAATCAATTAAAGTAAGATGCATGCATGCTTGAGATGCATGTTTCTGATCCTCAATTAATTAATTAAAGATGCATAAGTGAAAGCGGGGAAGGTGCTTGCATGTTTCGATCGTTCCGTTGGTACTGCATGCACGCAGATCAGCACCCTGAAATGTAAGTAAAGGGATGAAATGGAGAAGTTGAGCTAGTAGATCATACGGTGAACTTCATAACATGATGAGGCACCCTTTAAAGTGCAGAAATGGAAGATGTTCTCTTGTACTATTTATTATTAATTGGAGCCCACATTGTTAATGTTCTTGAGCTATCGTGTAAAAGTGGTAAATGTCCTTTTTTTTTCGTTTCCTCTGATCATCTTCTTGTTGAAGATCATGCAACTGGGAAAAAAGATGCAACTTTTGTCTATTGCTCGTGTTTACATCACAAACAGCTTCGCATGTGATTAAGGACAAAAGCTGCCTTTCACTTATTACAAGAAAGGAATGTTGCAAATGCAGAGCATATTATATCCACTGAGTAGAGCAGAAAGGTCTAGATCTCCACTTGGCCCCAAGCGTTTTCAGCATTAGGAATACCATAATGGGTGCTTATTATGACGTGAGAATCAATCAATTGCCTTGTGAGTAAAACGTCCAAGAAAACTTGGATACTGGAGATAGATATCTGCATGTTTCTGATCCTCAAGGATGTATAAATGAAACCAGAAGGTGATACTAAAACAGGAGAGGGAAAGGTGCTTAATTGTTTTGATCATCTTTCCCGTTATTACTGCAGACATTCTGGACGGTAATGGGAGATTCGAAATGGGTCATAGACGTCAACGATGGAGTAAAAAAAATGGGGGATACTTCAAAGGGGAGACAGCAGTGGGAAAAGCATTCAATCTATGAAGTACCTGCAACCGTTAAAGATCTAAACAAAAAGGCCTACATGCCGCAGACAGTCTCCTTCGGTCCTTACCATCATGGGGAAGCACATTTAAAGCGGATGGAGGAGCATAAGCACAGGGCATTGCTCCATTTCTTAAGGAGATGTGGAAAACCCGTTGAATCGTGCCTCGACGCTTTAGATAAGGTCGTGCAGGATTTGAAAGACTCGTACGAGCCGCTCGATCCCAAATGGGCAGACGACACAGCCGGATTCTTAAAAATGATGACTCTCGACGGATGCTTTATGCTGGAAATCCTTCGTGCCAGTGTAGATGAATCGAATGACTATGATTCCAAGGATCCAATATTCAGCAAACACGGGAAACTGTATATCATGCCCCATATCAGGCGCGACATGTTGATGCTTGAAAATCAGATCCCAATGCGGGTTCTTGAACAACTGCTTGAAGTTGAGAAAGGCTTCAACGACGTTAATAATCCAGTGAAGGTGAAATCTCTCCTCTGTCTACGTGAAAAAATCTTGCAATTTTTTCTCAACTTTCGTTATATTTAGATTTATAGATCACAAAAAAATTATATAAAAATAAATTAAATTTATAAACTGATGTGATTTAATACATAAAATTATTTTTAATGTAAAATATATTTAAAGGATGACGTAAAACCACATCATGAGCAGGATAAAAAGAGTGTCAATCAACTCGTACTCAAGTCTTGGTTCCCCAAACCCCATTACTCAGATATGGGCGATTCCCTGCACGTATTGGATGTTTATAGGAAGAGTCTGCTTCAGCAAAAGGGAAACCATAAAAAAAAACATGAGGGGAGACCACTCGTACAGGACAAGCCAAGTGGTGACGAGATCGTAAGATCTGCAACAGAGCTTAATGAAGCCGGAATCCGGTTCAAGGTAAACAAAAATGCGAGCCTCAAAGACATCACTTTCGCCGGCGGGGTGCTTAGGCTTCCACTCATCATCGTGGACGATGCCACCGAGTCGATATTCCTGAACTTAATAGCCTTTGAGCGTTTCCATGTCGGGGCTGGCAACGAGATTACCTCTTATATCTTTTTCATGGACAACATCATCGACAATGCAATGGACGTTGCCCTCCTGCATTCGAGTGGCATCATACAGAATGCCATTGGAAGTGATAAAGCTGTCGCCAAGCTCTTCAACTCTCTCTCTAAGGATATAACGCTCGACCCAGAAAGTAGCCTCGATGTAGTGCATAAAATGGTCAGTGAATACTGCAAGAAGCGCTTGAATAGGTGGCGGGCCAATCTCATTCATACCTATTTCAGAAATCCCTGGGCTATTCTCTCCCTTATTGCTGCCATCTTCCTGTTTGCGCTCACCATAGTACAGACCGTATACACAATACTAGGTGTCAAATGATTCTCCACCGCCTTCTCATTACTATAAACCTCCTCTTCCTGACCTCAAAACGCCTCGCCATCGAAATCGGTTGCATACGCAAAGGAGTGGATCCCATTCCTAGCCCCTGTTTCTGTGGTTTTACATTGAGTCTGCTTTGGGTTTTGGAAAATGTTCTCCTTTCCATAATAACTTTGAGTGATCTCGTTTCATTGAATGGTTTCAGCTGTGGGTTTGACAATGGGCTTATTTGTTTTTTTTTTTCTTTTTTCTTTTTATTAGCGATAATGGGGCTGTTTGATAATCTTCCCTTCCTCGATGTCATCTGAATAACATGCCATACATATGTTCCCAATAATGTAATCCCAGCTTTATTATGATAGACATATTTCTTTACCATTCTTATGTGCCATCATAAAATGTTGAGTCCTAATGGTGGGAAAAAGACATCTTTTGAATGAGATACCACGAAAAGTTCCAATGAGATTTCCCTGTTTAAAGCTCTACCTAAAAGTTTAAAAAATACTTAATTTAAACTATCTTACTACTATTCACAAAATTCCCATCTCATATCATTCTCAAACATCTAGTACAAATAGGCCGAGCCATGGAGAGAGAATCAATTAATTGCAAATTAAAAAAAAAAATTAACTAATTGAAAGAAAAGTAAGATGCATGCTTGAGATACATATTTCTGATACTCAATTAATTAATTAAAGATGCAAAGCAAGAGTATTCACATTGACTTAGCCAAATGTAAATGTAAACTAAAATTTGGCTAGCAATCCCTTAAAATGGTCTACATAGAAAGAGGTAAAAGGCAAATATTTTACTTTCTAGCTACAGTAACTCTCTAGTAGATAGGGTGAACTTCATAACACGATGCAGAGGCACCCTTTAAGAGAATATAAATGGAGGAAAGAAAAAAGCATTCGTCTAGAGTTTAAGCCTAGTTTGGATACTGAGAATATTTCAATGCTATTCATTATTTTATTATTACTTTTCACTAGTATTCACTATTCTATTATTACTTTTTCACTACTATTCACATAATATTCACTATTATGTATTCACATAATACATGGAAGATGTTAACCTACCTCATGTATTTATTATTAATTGGAGCCCACATTGTTAATGTTTTGAGCTATCGTGTAAATGTGGCAAATGCCCTTTCTTTTTGGTCCTCTTCTTGTTGAAGATCATGCAACTTGTCTATTGCTCGTGTTTCATGTACTAATTCAGGCGTGAGCTACTTATATATATATATATATATATATATATATATATATGCAGATTGTTATTCTAGGAACAAGGGTAGAATATCACAAACAGCTTCGCATGTGATTAAGGACAAAAGCTGCCTTTCACTTACAAGAAAGGAATGTTGCAAGTGCAGCATATTATATCCACCGAGTAGAGCAGAAAGGTCTCTCCACTTGGCCCCCGAGTGTTTTCAGCTGTAGGAATGCCGTAATGGGTGCTTATTACGTGAGAATCAATCAATTGCCTTATGAGTAAAGCGCGCGTCCAAGAAAACTTGGATACTTGAGAATGATATCTGCATGTTTCTGATGCTCAAGGATGTATAAATGAAACCAGAAGTTGATACTAAAACAGGAGAGGGGAAGGTGCTTGTTTTGATCATCATTCCCCTTATTACTGCAGACATTCTGGACAGTACTAATGGAAGATCCGAATTGGGTCGTACAAGTCGATGATGAAGTAAAAAATGCGAGGGATACTTCAAAGGAGACAAAGCAGTGGAAAAAGCATTCAATCTATGAAGTACCTGCATGGGTTAAAGATCTAAGCAAAAAGGCCTACATGCCGCAGACAGTCTCCTTCGGTCCTTACCATCACGGGGAATCACCTTTACAGCGGATGGAGGAGCATAAGCACAGGGCATTGCTCCGTTTCTTCAGGAGATGTGGAAAACCTGTTCAACCGTTCGTCGACGCTTTAACTAAGGTCGTGCAGGATTTGAAAGACTCGTACAAGCCGCTCGATCCCAAATGGGAAAAGGACACACACGGATTCTTGAAAATGATGACTCTCGACGGATGCTTTATGCTGGAAATCCTGCTTGCCAGTGCTGCGAATCAATTGGAGGACGATGATTCCAAGGATCCGATATTCAGCAAACACGGTAAACTGTATATCATGCCCCATATCAGGCGCGACATGCTGATGCTTGAAAATCAAATCCCAATGCAGGTTCTTGAACTACTTCTTGAACTACTGCCTGAAGTTGACGAGAAAAGACCCAATGTTAATAATCATCCGGTCAAGGTGAAATTCCTCTCATTATTTTATTATTATTTTTTACTTACTATTTATTACTATTAAATATTTTTTTTTATTTTTTCACTACTATTTATAGAATATTTGAGATGACTCGCTACCCAAACCCAATCAAAATCTTGCAACTTTTTCTCAACTTTCGTTATAATTTAGATTAAAAGTTAAATATAAAACTGGTCACTGTGAATTTGCTTAATGCTATTTTTATGTTTTATTTATAAAAAAAAAAAAAAAAATTCTTTTACACGACACTTGTGTGACTTCAAGTGAAATCGGCGAACGGTCATTAATTAGTGCTAATATGACGACGTTCCTGAATTAACAAAGAAACCATAACTCTTGAGCAGAAAAAAGAACGTGCCCATGAACTCATAGTCAAGTCTTGGTTCCCCAAAGCCCATTACTCAGAGATGGGTAACTGCCTGCACGTATTGGATGTTTATAGGAAGATTCTGCTTCAGCCAAAGGGAAACCAAAACAATCCAGAGGAAACACGCGGACAGGACATTAAGCCAAGTGGTGACGATGTCGAGATCATAAGATCTGCAACAGAGCTTAATGAAGCCGGAATCCAGTTCAAGGTAAACAAAAATTCCCATCTCATATCATTCTCAAACATCTAGTACAAATAGGCCGAGCCATGGAGAGAGAATCAATTAATTGCAAATTAAAAAAAAAAATTGAGAGAGAATCAATTAATTACAAATTAAAAAAAAAATTAACTAATTGAAAGAAAAGTAAGATGCATGCTTGAGATACATATTTCTGATACTCAATTAATTAATTAAAGATGCAAAGCAAGAGTATTCACATTGACTTAGCCAAATGTAAATGTAAACTAAAATTTGGCTACCAATCCCTTAAAATGGTCTACATAGAAAGAGGTAAAAGGCAAATATTTTACTTTCTAGCTACAGTAACTCTCTAGTAGATAGGGTGAACTTCATAACACGATGCAGAGGCACCCTTTAAGAGAATATAAATGGAGGAAAGAAAAAAGCATTCGTCTAGAGTTTAAGCCTAGTTTGGATACTGAGAATATTTCAATGCTATTCATTATTTTATTATTACTTTTCACTAGTATTCACTATTCTATTATTATTTTTTCACTACTATTCACATAATATTCACTATTATGTATTCACATAATACATGGAAGATGTTAACCTACCTCATGTATTTATTATTAATTGGAGCCCACATTGTTAATGTTTTGAGCTATCGTGTAAATGTGGCAAATGCCCTTTCTTTTTGGTCCTCTTCTTGTTGAAGATCATGCAACTTGTCTATTGCTCGTGTTTCATGTACTAATTCAGGCGTGAGCTACTTATATATATATATATATATATATATATATATATATATATATATATTTATATAGATTGAAGAAAAGGTTGAAAAACCTGATCCTATTCCTTTGGTTTCAAATACAGATCAACCAAAGAAAATAATTGAAAAACCTTTGATTATCTTACCTGAAAGTCGAGCTAAAATTGATTTCAAAATCCCGACTTTAGATAAGATTGATCAAATGCTTAAAGATCTGAAGAAAGAACTTCCTTCTACTAGTGCTTTGTCTAACAAAGAAATAGAAGAAGAAGTTTTAATGGAATCCACAGATGAGTCTTCTGACGAACACTCCTCTGAAGAAAAGGATCTTGATCTTCTTGAAAACAATTTTCAAGATATTGTTTTAAAACCTGAAATCGCCAGATTTTCTTCAAAAGGACCTCAACCAATGAGTCTGACGAAGAATTGGTATTCCAGGCCTACTCCCCCTGATTTACAGTTTGAAGAAAAAGTTTTTCAAAGCCAATCTTCTTACTCTGCTGACAAAGTTTACGAATGGAATATTGATGGTTTCTCCGAACAAGAAATCATGAATACCATGAGTAAAATGTCATTGATTTCAAATGCTTATGTTAATAATAATATCAGACAACCTGATATTATTAAAATTTTAACACAAGGTTTTTCCGGTGTTTTAAGAAACTGGTGGGATAAACACCTAACCAGAGATGCTAAGGAATCCATTCAGAACGCTGTCAAGTGTAATGATGAAGGATTTCCTATTTTTGATGAATCCATTGGTTCTGCTCAAGCTGATGGAGTTAATACTTTGATTTATACAATTTTAAAGCATTTTATTGGCACACCATCTGATATAACCAGTCGTATCAGCGACCAGTTAAATAATCTTAGATGTCATCAGATGTCTGATTATAGATGGTACCAAGATGTTTTTATTTCAAAAGTAATGCTTCGTGACGACAGTCAAAAGCCTTACTGGAAGGAGAAATATATTGATGGTTTACCTCGCTTATTTGCTTACAAAGTGAAGGATGAACTTACTGTTGCTGGGTCTCTAAATTACGATGCATACACCTATGGTGATATATGTGCAGTAATAAAGAAACTTGGTATTAGTATGTGTAATGATCAAAGAATGCTCCGAGAGCAGATGAGAAATAGCAAGAAAGCCAAATACGAAATGGGAACATTTTGTGAACAATTTGGACTTCCTGCTATAGCTCCCTCTAAAAGGAGACACAAGTTTTCTAAACCTCACAGGGATATCAGGAGAAAACCCCGTGATGAATTTTACAAGAAAACTTATAAAAAACCATTTTCTAAGCCATTTTCTAAGAAAAAGAATTCGAAAGAATCCTCTGAAGGAAAATGTTATATCTGTGGCAAGAAAGGACATTTTGCCAGTAAATGTCCCCAGAAGGCCAAAACAGATAAAAAACTTAAGAAAAAGCTTAACCAGTTAAACATTGGTAACAATGATAAAGAAGAACTATTTCGACTCCTAGAAATAGTCTCGTCTTCATCATCTGATACCCTCGAGTTCAGCTCTAGTGATTCAGAATATCACTCAGAATCTGAAACTCCCGCTATTACTGGTCCTAAGCTAGGTTGCAATTGTAATGACACTTGTTGCCAGATGAAAGGAAAGACAATCCATGTCTTATCCAAATCTGAAGAACAAGAAAATCTATTGCTAACCTTGATTTCCCAAATTACAAATCCTGAGCTCAAAGAAGAATATCTTCTTAAGTTAAAGAGACTTCTGGGTCGTCAAGAACCAGAACCTTCAAAACACAGGATTAGTTTTCAAGAAACCTTGGAGAGATTTCAAAAGAAAAAACCCAAGGATATTTCCACAAATGATTTGCAACACGAAATAAATCTTGTTAAAAAAGAAATCGTTGAACTCAGATCTGAGGTTAACAACCTTAAGTCTGAAAATGAGATTTTAAAACAAGAATTTTTAGTGTTCAAAATTGATAAACAACTTGATCAGGACATTCCTTCTGATAATGAGCAAACGAACGACTCTGATTCTAGCCAACATGTGTTAGCTGCTGATAATCAGATTTGCTTAATCCATCATACCATTCCTCCGAAATGGTTTTCAAGAGTGACTATTGTAGTTGCTCATGATTTTCAATTTTCTGTTGTTGCTATGATTGATTCCGGATCAGACCTGAATTGTATTCAGGAAGGACTCATCCCTAGCAAATATTTTGAAAAATCTTCTGAGCGTCTGTTTTCTGCAAATGGTTCTAAAATGCAAATTACTTTTGAACTTAACAACGCTCATGTTTGCCAAAATAATGTTTGTTTTAAAATCCCTTCTGTTTTAGTCAGAAATATGTCTGACAAAGTGATTTTAGGCATTCCTTTTATTTCGGCTTTATATCCCTTTTTAACTGAAAAAGACGGTATCACTACCGATCCTTTTGGTCAAAAAGTCAAATTCAAATTTGCATCTCGTCAAGAGATTGATCAAGATAAAGGTTTGAAATCTTTGCTTTTTGCAAAACAAAAACATCTGAATTTCCTCCAACAGGAAATAAGATACAAAAAGATTTCTGATCATTTATCTTCCCCAATTTTAATTTCAAAAATTGATGATTTTAACAAGCGTCTTGTTTTTGATGTTTGTTCTGATTTACCAAATGCTTTTTGGCATAGGAAGAAACACATCGTTTCTCTTCCCTATATCAAAAATTTTGATGAACGCACAATCCCCACTAAAGCCAGACCAATTCAAATGAATAGTCAGACTTTAGAGTTTTGTAAACTAGAGATTAGTGACCTAATGAAAAAAGGCATAATTAGAGAGAGTAAGTCCCCCTGGTCTTGCCCAGCTTTTTATGTCAGAAAAAAGGCCGAACTAGAGAGAGGTGTCCCTCGTCTAGTCATTAATTACAAACCCTTGAACAAAGTCTTACAGTGGATTAGGTACCCTATTCCCAACAAAAATGACTTGATTCATAGGTTGACTGATGCTGTAGTCTTTTCCAAATTTGACCTCAAGTCCGGGTTTTGGCAAATCCAGATAGCTGAGTCAGATAGGTACAAAACAGCCTTTGTTACTCCCTTTGGTCATTACGAATGGAATGTAATGCCATTCGGTCTCAAAAATGCCCCCAGTGAGTTCCAACATATCATGAACGATATCTTCAACTCGTTCACTGCTTTCACCATCGTCTACATAGATGATGTTCTTGTTTTTTCAAAATCTATTGATGAACATTGGAAACATTTAAATTCGTTTCTTGACATCATTAGATTCAATGGTCTTGTCGTTTCTGCGAAAAAGATCAAATTATTTCAAACCAAGATCAGATTCCTTGGTTATGATATTGCTGAAGGTAAAATCAGGCCCATCCAAAGAGCCATTGATTTTGCTGATAAATTCCCTGATGTCATTCTTGACAAAAACCAGTTACAGAGATTCTTAGGATCTCTTAACTACATTGCTGATTTCTACAAGGATATGAGGAAACAATGTCGTCCTTTGTTCAAAAGACTTCTTTCCAATCCTCCTCCTTGGACAGAAATACATACTAAAATAGTGAGGAAAATCAAAGCACATGTCAAAACTTTGCCGTGCCTTGGTATCCCCACTTCTGATTCATTTAAAATTGTTGAAACAGATGCCTCAAACATTGGTTATGGTGGCATTCTGAAACAATGTGTTTCACCAGGTTCTTCTGAACAAATTGTTCGATTCCATTCTGGAACCTGGAACCCTGCACAAGAAAAATATAGTACTATTAAACAGGAAATATTATCCATAGTACTATGTATTTCTAAATTTCAATCTGATTTATTAAACAAAAAATTTTTACTTCGTATTGATTGCATGAGTGCTAAATTTGTTTTAGAACAAGATGTTCAAAACATTGCATCAAAACATATTTTTGCACGATGGCAAAGTATTTTAAGTGTTTTTGATTTTGATATTGAATACATCAAAGGCACTGATAATTCTATCCCTGATTTTCTTACCAGAGAATTCTTGCAGACACCCAACCATGAGCGTCAGCAAAAAGAAAGGAAAAGAAAAACAGAGAGCGAACCCCCCACCTCCAATACCTAGTATAAAACTCATCAAGAATGAGTCTAGGACATCTACTGTTCCTGCGCCCAGTGCCCCTTCAACGGCATTGGATATTACCAATAGGTTTACACCTCTTGGTACAATTGTGCAACCGTCGACCTTCGCGTCTACGGTTTCTACCCCTTTTGATCCATATGCGAAAGCAATTGCATCAAAAGGACCTGCTTTAATTACTCCACAGTTTTTCCTCCCAAAAGGAAATTCTTTGTATATGAAGAAGCCAATTTTGACCCATCTGTTTCACATAGAACCTTGTCGTTCTAATACCACAGATCCATTCAAAATAGCCTCTTCCTATTTTCCAACCAATTTCCACTGGATACCTGAAGATTCCTCCAAAAATCTTCAATTCTATTCCAGTATCCTGATTCTCACCAACTCTCTTATCATTAAACCAATTTATGATAAGAATGACTCCACCAAATTAATTTACCACAGTGCCTACATCTTGCGAGTTATTACAGAAGACGAATGGGCCACAAACCCATCAACCCTCAAAAAACTCCATGACTCAGCACTGAGTTATAATTACTTTGATTATATAACTGCCTGGAGACGTTTCATGTTTTTTCAGGTACCTGATATGAGCCATTCATGGTTCTTTAATTTTGATAAAAGATTCAAAGGAACTTTCCCCTACTGGTTTCTCCAATGGTGGGACCTATTTGGACTAATTCCTGAGAATCTCCCTGAGCAGCTCGCCAGAGCTTTTGAATTTTACAAAAAATTTGCTGGTACAAAATTGAATCGGCATAATCAAATGTTCCCTCCTGAGCTCCAATTTTGCAAGACCTACAAACTACCGTGGATCTTCAAATGGACTTATGAGAGAAATGCCAATTTGCTGGATCGTGCTTATTTCACAAAATGGTGGGATAGGTATGGTTATACTGAAAAAGTGATTGACCAGATGATTAAGGACTTTCCCCAAGCCGCCCCTGATCTAGCGGACAAAAAGGAATTCCCTGCAATTACGACTGGTTTAGTAATACCTGAATACCCCCTGGTAATTCAGGCCCCTAATTCACCAACAGCTTCATCAAGAGGAAAAGCCACTAGCTCATCCTCTAAGAAATCCTCCAAGTCTTCCAAGGATAACATCCTCAGGAGACTCGGTAAAAAAGATTTACTGAAACTGCTGGAACAACAACTGTCCAAGTCTTCAAGTGATAATTCTGAAGAAAATTCAGAAGCATCATCAGAGGCTTCATACAGTAATATTTTTGGTCATGATTCGGAAGGCATTCCAAAGTAGAGACAGCTGGACGTCACAGAGTAAACCGAACCTTAATTTGTCGTCTTATGCCCAAAGCAGCCGCCCACAGAGACAGCTGGAGGACAGAATGATGACACCCCTGTGCCCCGTGCTTAAACAGTTCCTACTGTGCACTCACGGGTTTTACTTTAATGATTGTAAACAGGAACTCCTTATGTTATAAAAGGAGAACCTTATTGCTGAGATAGTCAGAGCTCATTTAAGAACTCACTCGAGAGAAACCCTTAAATCCTCTCAACCTTGTTCTTGACTCTCCCTATCTATCCCAATACCTGTAAGTGCAAATCTGCACTACCAACTGCTGCCTTGTAATTACTTTAAGCTTGTTAATTTTAATAAAGCTTATATGTTTATTACAATTATTTGTGCATCTGCATACATGCATATGGACGGTCTAACCGCCTACTTATTTTGTGCTTGCATAATTTAATTATTGTGCAATTCTCTGATCTTCTGCTGTTCTTCCTCCCCTTCCTTCTCTTCTTCTTCGGTCAGGCTTCGCCCTTTCCTTCTTCTCGCTGTCTTGGTATCAGAGCCAATCTGGTATCTAATTGTTGTGAATTGCTACTTCTTTATTGAACTTATTTTGTTTTTTGACAACCCTGAGACGAAGTTTCTACTTCGGTTGGTTCAGGATCATCTTTCGACAAGTAGGAGAGTCACCCAGGTAAGTCCCGTGTTAAGCCGAGGTAGGCGTTGAGGGCAGTGAGTGGTGAAAACCCGAGGGCCGAGAGTGGTAAGTTCGCAGACCCCTGAGATGCGACGGTCGGTGTTGTCCTAGGACAAAATGAGTTGGATAAATAGATCCAATTCAACAATTAGTTCCAGGTCGGCTATGCCGCCTGACATAGTGAATGAGGAAGACTGTGCCTTCGAGGCAGTTGAGTCTTCTAAGTTTGGGTCTTGGAAGATCCCAAAACTTGATGTTGATAAACTGTATCGGACCAACTGGTTCGAAAAAACCTTGCACACACAACACTGCGTGCGTACTATTGAACAAGACTATGCTATATCTAAATCCCAAAAAAAATGTTATTTGTTCCCTCAAGAACAAATGACCAAGTTTTTCCAGGAAGGATTCAGATATATTCACATTGGATCTGTTCAAATCGCTGCCAAACCTTTAACTAGGCGAGGTATCGATGCATCCGTTCTTTTCTGTCTAAGGGATGCCAGATTCAATCATTTTGAAACAAGTATTCTCGGAATGATCCAATCGTCTTTAACGAACGGACCAGTCCATTTTAATTGTTTCCCTGATTTAACTCTTGCTATTAATGATGGTCATATTTCAAAATGTTTAACTTTGAATATTTTGACTTCAGGTTATGACATGCTGGAGGGATCCAAACCCCTCACTTTGATTTCAAGGATTTATTATCGTCTTTTAAAAACGAATTTAAATCCCCGTGCTATTGCAAAACCCATCCAGGGAAAAACTCTTCTGATCCAGAGTTCTACCCCAGATGCGGAAATTACAACCCCAAGAATGATTTTTTGGAAGGACATTACTCTTCCAAATGAATGGATCTTAGAGGAAGAAACACCCCCTGTTTTAATCCCTCGAAATCCTGTTGATAGTTACCCAAGTAACATTCAGCAGTATCTAGATGGAACTATTAAAATTAGTTTTGAGCAAAAGAATAGATCTCCAGGGCTAAGAAGAAATTCTTATGCTGGATCTAGTTCTTCGGTTGAAGGGTCGGAAATTCCAGTAAGAAGAGACCAAAATCTCAAACAATTTCTGGAAGATTCTGTTAAAACAGCCCAACCTATTAAACCTGTTTTAAAACTGAAAGGACTCTCTACATCCTCTCAGGTTACTTCTGCTTTTTATTCGGCAAAGGATGTTGGTTCTTCTAAAGACCAACCTATTCAGAATGAAGCTGAAAAGGATGATGATTCTACTTCATCCCCGACAGCCTCAGAGATGGTAGCTCCTGTTGCCCCCCAAATTCACCACAGTTTAACTGTGCTGAATAAACCATTTGCGTTTGATCTTGTTTATCTTTTTGAAGAATACAAACTTTCAAAAAACAGTGCTAGGCGTAAAGCCTATCATACAAAGTATTCAGAAAAAGAAAAACAACGTGTTAAACGGAAATGGAAAGAAGAAATGAATAAGCAGCAGATGCATATTCTTTTCTTTGATTTTGTTGAAAATATTTATGTTTCAAACAACACTTTAAATGTTGTTAAAACTGATTTTGTCCAGGAAGAAGGCAAGATGGTAGTTCAGTCAAGCCATCCACCTTTGGAGACTGTTCTCATCACCCACAAGGGAGTTGAGATATCTGCTTCGCCTTTCAAAATCTCGGAAACTGTTTCCAGAGATCCTGAGAAGGACAAGATTCTCAAAGAAACAAAAAAGGTTATTTCCCAAAATAACTTTGTGAATCTTGCTCTTCATACGATCGGACAACAGTTGGATCGGATTGAAGAAAAGGTTGAAAAACCTGATCCTATTCCTTTGGTTTCAAATACAGATCAACCAAAGAAAATAATTGAAAAACCTTTGATTATCTTACCTGAGAATTGCACAATAATTAAATTATGCAAGCACAAAATAAGTAGGCGGTTAGACCGTCCATATGCATGTATGCAGATGCACAAATAATTGTAATAAACATATAAGCTTTATTAAAATTAACAAGCTTAAAGTAATTACAAGGCAGCAGTTGGTAGTGCAGATTTGCACTTACAGGTATTGGGATAGATAGGGAGAGTCAAGAACAAGGTTGAGAGGATTTAAGGGTTTCTCTCGAGTGAGTTCTTAAATGAGCTCTGACTATCTCAGCAATAAGGTTCTCCTTTTATAACATAAGGAGTTCCTGTTTACAATCATTAAAGTAAAACCCGTGAGTGCACAGTAGGAACTGTTTAAGCACGGGGCACAGGGATGTCATCATTCTGTCCTCCAGCTGTCTCTGTGGGCGGCTGCTTTGGGCATAAGACGACAAATTAAGGTTCGGTCCACTCTGTGACGTCCAGCTGTCTCTAGGGGCGGCTGATTTTGGCGCAGAGTGTCAATTATCTTCAAAGAGGACTGTATCGGTCTTCTTTGAACTCAAGCAGTAGTCAATCATCTTCTAGCTTTGGAATGCCTTCCGAATCATGACCAAAAATATTACTGTATGAAGCCTCTGATGATGCTTCTGAATTTTCTTCAGAATTATCACTTGAAGACTTGGACAGTTGTTGTTCCAGCAGTTTCAGTAAATCTTTTTTACCGAGTCTCCTGAGGATGTTATCCTTGGAAGACTTGGAGGATTTCTTAGAGGATGAGCTAGTGGCTTTTCCTCTTGATGAAGCTGTTGGTGAATTAGGGGCCTGAATTACCAGGGGGTATTCAGGTATTACTAAACCAGTCGTAATTGCAGGGAATTCCTTTTTGTCCGCTAGATCAGGGGCGGCTTGGGGAAAGTCCTTAATCATCTGGTCAATCACTTTTTCAGTATAACCATACCTATCCCACCATTTTGTGAAATAAGCACGATCCAGCAAATTGGCATTTCTCTCATAAGTCCATTTGAAGATCCACGGTAGTTTGTAGGTCTTGCAAAATTGGAGCTCAGGAGGGAACATTTGATTATGCCGATTCAATTTTGTACCAGCAAATTTTTTGTAAAATTCAAAAGCTCTGGCGAGCTGCTCAGGGAGATTCTCAGGAATTAGTCCAAATAGGTCCCACCATTGGAGAAACCAGTAGGGGAAAGTTCCTTTGAATCTTTTATCAAAATTAAAGAACCATGAATGGCTCATATCAGGTACCTGAAAAAACATGAAACGTCTCCAGGCAGTTATATAATCAAAGTAATTATAACTCAGTGCTGAGTCATGGAGTTTTTTGAGGGTTGATGGGTTTGTGGCCCATTCGTCTTCTGTAATAACTCGCAAGATGTAGGCACTGTGGTAAATTAATTTGGTGGAGTCATTCTTATCATAAATTGGTTTAATGATAAGAGAGTTGGTGAGAATCAGGATACTGGAATAGAATTGAAGATTTTTGGAGGAATCTTCAGGTATCCAGTGGAAATTGGTTGGAAAATAGGAAGAGGCTATTTTGAATGGATCTGTGGTATTAGAACGACAAGGTTCTATGTGAAACAGATGGGTCAAAATTGGCTTCTTCATATACAAAGAATTTCCTTTTGGGAGGAAAAACTGTGGAGTAATTAAAGCAGGTCCTTTTGATGCAATTGCTTTCGCATATGGATCAAAAGGGGTAGAAACCGTAGACGCGAAGGTCGACGGTTGCACAATTGTACCAAGAGGTGTAAACCTATTGGTAATATCCAATGCCGTTGAAGGGGCACTGGGCGCAGGAACAGTAGATGTCCTAGACTCATTCTTGATGAGTTTTATACTAGGTATTGGAGGTGGGGGGTTCGCTCTCTGTTTTTCTTTTCCTTTCTTTTTGCTGACGCTCATGGTTGGGTGTCTGCAAGAATTCTCTGGTAAGAAAATCAGGGATAGAATTATCAGTGCCTTTGATGTATTCAATATCAAAATCAAAAACACTTAAAATACTTTGCCATCGTGCAAAAATATGTTTTGATGCAATGTTTTGAACATCTTGTTCTAAAACAAATTTAGCACTCATGCAATCAATACGAAGTAAAAATTTTTTGTTTAATAAATCAGATTGAAATTTAGAAATACATAGTACTATGGATAATATTTCCTGTTTAATAGTACTATATTTTTCTTGTGCAGGGTTCCAGGTTCCAGAATGGAATCGAACAATTTGTTCAGAAGAACCTGGTGAAACACATTGTTTCAGAATGCCACCATAACCAATGTTTGAGGCATCTGTTTCAACAATTTTAAATGAATCAGAAGTGGGGATACCAAGGCACGGCAAAGTTTTGACATGTGCTTTGATTTTCCTCACTATTTTAGTATGTATTTCTGTCCAAGGAGGAGGATTGGAAAGAAGTCTTTTGAACAAAGGACGACATTGTTTCCTCATATCCTTGTAGAAATCAGCAATGTAGTTAAGAGATCCTAAGAATCTCTGTAACTGGTTTTTGTCAAGAATGACATCAGGGAATTTATCAGCAAAATCAATGGCTCTTTGGATGGGCCTGATTTTACCTTCAGCAATATCATAACCAAGGAATCTGATCTTGGTTTGAAATAATTTGATCTTTTTCGCAGAAACGACAAGACCATTGAATCTAATGATGTCAAGAAACGAATTTAAATGTTTCCAATGTTCATCAATAGATTTTGAAAAAACAAGAACATCATCTATGTAGACGATGGTGAAAGCAGTGAACGAGTTGAAGATATCGTTCATGATATGTTGGAACTCACTGGGGGCATTTTTGAGACCGAATGGCATTACATTCCATTCGTAATGACCAAAGGGAGTAACAAAGGCTGTTTTGTACCTATCTGACTCAGCTATCTGGATTTGCCAAAACCCGGACTTGAGGTCAAATTTGGAAAAGACTACAGCATCAGTCAACCTATGAATCAAGTCATTTTTGTTGGGAATAGGGTACCTAATCCACTGTAAGACTTTGTTCAAGGGTTTGTAATTAATGACTAGACGAGGGACACCTCTCTCTAGTTCGGCCTTTTTTCTGACATAAAAAGCTGGGCAAGACCAGGGGGACTTACTCTCTCTAATTATGCCTTTTTTCATTAGGTCACTAATCTCTAGTTTACAAAACTCTAAAGTCTGACTATTCATTTGAATTGGTCTGGCTTTAGTGGGGATTGTGCGTTCATCAAAATTTTTGATATAGGGAAGAGAAACGATGTGTTTCTTCCTATGCCAAAAAGCATTTGGTAAATCAGAACAAACATCAAAAACAAGACGCTTGTTAAAATCATCAATTTTTGAAATTAAAATTGGGGAAGATAAATGATCAGAAATCTTTTTGTATCTTATTTCCTGTTGGAGGAAATTCAGATGTTTTTGTTTTGCAAAAAGCAAAGATTTCAAACCTTTATCTTGATCAATCTCTTGACGAGATGCAAATTTGAATTTGACTTTTTGACCAAAAGGATCGGTAGTGATACCGTCTTTTTCAGTTAAAAAGGGATATAAAGCCGAAATAAAAGGAATGCCTAAAATCACTTTGTCAGACATATTTCTGACTAAAACATATATAAATATATATATATATATATATATATATATATGCAGATTGTTATTCTAGGAACAAGGGTAGAATATCACAAACAGCTTCGCATGTGATTAAGGACAAAAGCTGCCTTTCACTTACAAGAAAGGAATGTTGCAAGTGCAGCATATTATATCCACCGAGTAGAGCAGAAAGGTCTCTCCACTTGGCCCCCGAGTGTTTTCAGCTGTAGGAATGCCGTAATGGGTGCTTATTACGTGAGAATCAATCAATTGCCTTATGAGTAAAGCGCGCGTCCAAGAAAACTTGGATACTTGAGAATGATATCTGCATGTTTCTGATGCTCAAGGATGTATAAATGAAACCAGAAGTTGATACTAAAACAGGAGAGGGGAAGGTGCTTGTTTTGATCATCATTCCCCTTATTACTGCAGACATTCTGGACAGTACTAATGGAAGATCCGAATTGGGTCGTACAAGTCGATGATGAAGTAAAAAATACGAGGGATACTTCAAAGGAGACAAAGCAGTGGAAAAAGCATTCAATCTATGAAGTACCTGCATGGGTTAAAGATCTAAGCAAAAAGGCCTACATGCCGCAGACAGTCTCCTTCGGTCCTTACCATCACGGGGAATCACCTTTACAGCGGATGGAGGAGCATAAGCACAGGGCATTGCTCCGTTTCTTCAGGAGATGTGGAAAACCAGTTCAACCGTTCGTCGACGCTTTAACTAAGGTCGTGCAGGTTTTGAAAGACTCGTACAAGCCGCTCGATCCCAAATGGGAAAAGGACACACGGATTCTTAAAAATGATGACTCTCGACGGATGCTTTATGCTGGAAATCCTGCTTGCCAGTGCTGCGAATCAATTGGAGGACGATTATTCCAAGGATCCGATATTCAGCAAACACGGTAAACTGTATATCATGCCCCATATCAGGCGCGACATGCTGATGCTTGAAAATCAAATCCCAATGCAGGTTCTTGAACTACTTCTTGAACTACTGCCTGAAGTTGACGAGAAAAGACCCAATGTTAATAATCATCCGGTCAAGGTGAAATCTCTCTCATTATTTTATTATTATTTTTTACTTACTATTTATTACTATTAAATATTTTTTTTTATATTTTATTATTTTTTCACTACTATTTATAGAATATTTGAGATGACTCACTATCCAAACCCAATCAAAATCTTGCAACTTTTTCTCAACTTTCGTTATAATTTAGATTTAAAGTTAAATATAAAACTGGTCACTGTGAATTTGCTTAATGCTATTTTTATGTTTTATTTATAAAAAAAAAAAAAAAAAATTCTTTTACACGACACTTGTGTGACTTCAAGTGAAATCGGCGAACGGTCATTAATTAGTGCTAATATGACGACGTTCCTGAATTAACAAAGAAACCATAACTCTTGAGCAGAAAAAAGAACGTGCCCATGAACTCATAGTCAAGTCTTGGTTCCCCAAAGCCCATTACTCAGAGATGGGTAACTGCCTGCACGTATTGGATGTTTATAGGAAGATTCTGCTTCAGCCGAAGGGAAACCAAAACAATCCAGAGGAAACACGCGGACAGGACATTAAGCCAAGTGGTGACGATGACGAGATCATAAGATCTGCAACAGAGCTTAATGAAGCCGGAATCCAGTTCAAGGTAAACAAAAAAGCGAGCCTCAAAGACATCACTTTCGCCGGCGGGGTGCTTAGGCTTCCACTCATCGTTGTGGACGATGCCACCGAGTCGATATTCCTGAACTTAATAGCCTTTGAGCGTTTCCATGTTGGGGCCGGCAACGAGATTACCTCCTATATCTCTTTCATGGACAACATCATCGACAATGAGATGGATGTTGCCCTCCTGCAGTCGAGCGAAATCATACAGAATGCCATTGGAAGTGACAAAGCTGTCGCCAAGCTCTTCAACTCTCTCTCTAAGGATATAACGCTCGACCCAGAAAGTAGCCTCGATGTAGTGCATAAAAGGGTCAGTGGGTACTGCAAGAAGCGCTTGAATAGGTGGCGGGCCAATCTCATTCATACCTATTTCAGAAATCCATGGGCTATTCTCTCCCTTATTGCTGCCATCTTCCTGTTTGCGCTCACCATAGTACAGACCGTATACACAATACTAGGTGTCAAATGATTCTCCACCGCATTCTCATTACTATAAACCTCCTCTTCCTGACCTCAAAACGCCTCGCCATTGACATCGGTTGCATACGCAAAGGAGTGGATCCCATTCCTAGCCCCTGTTTCTGTGGTTTTACATGAGTCTGCTTTGGGTTTTGGAAAATGTTCTCATTTCCATAATAACTAGTGATCTCGTTTTATTGAATGGTTTCAGCTGTGGGTTTGACAATGGGCTTATTTGTTTTTTTGTTTTTTTTTTTCCTTTTTATTAGCGATAATGGGGCTGTTTGAGAATCTTCCCTTCCTCGATGTCATCTGAATAACATGCCATACATATGTTCCCAATAATGTAATCCCAGCTTTATTATGATAGACATATTTCTTTACCATTCTTATGTGCTTACCAATTACCATCATAAAATGCTGAGTCCTAATGGTGGGAAAAATACATCTTTTGAATAAGATACCACGAAAAGTTCCAATGAGCTTTCCCTGTTTAAAGCTCTACCTACATATTACAAATTATTAATTAAAAAAAAAAAAAAAAAGGTCTCTACCTTCATATTTATACAGAAGCTACATTGGAGTTTGTTGTTCACATTAGAGAAGAGTAAGTTTGCCTCCATTTCTATAAAGACCTGATTCCAAAATTCTCTGGTGGCACTAACAGCAACCACCCAAAATCAATAAGATAAGTTGAGCGATTCAGAGCCCCAAGACCTTGAAACTGAAAGTGCAGCTGGGGGGAAAGTGTAACCAGTTAACCCTTTCATCTTCCTATTCCAATTAACCCAAGCTGTCGGTGATGAAAAGGGGTTATCAGAACACAATTTAACGAGTCACAGATGCATGTAAGACTCAACAACAGGGAGTAGAGAAGATTACAATATTATTCCGAGGCCTCCTCCAATAAAATCCCTGGAGGAAAACTGGCAGGACATTGCAGGCTGCAAGGATATAAAGCATCAGCGCATGCATTCCCATCCACTCCATCACAAAGGTGGGACGTCTACAGCCACATACATCAACCTGTGGAAAACTTCATGATCATCATCTTCTCTAGCAAATTAGACAAATTATTCTGCCATTTATAGTGTGGAAATAACATTTATATGGAGATCAATGATGAGCAATAATGATGAGTAAGTGAGCAAAGTAAAAGTAATTCGTTAAACGGGATCGATCATATAAGATGACTAGAAATCCTACCATGAAGTAAATTCCAGCAAAGAGAATGCCAGCAACACCAGCAGTGAAACACATGTAACTGAATGTGTAGAGAGCCTTGTTAAAATGCATCCCTGCAACAATGGAGCATCTATTGGAATAGATTGCAAGTAGGGTAACTAACCACTGCCATATATTCCTTCTTAATAAAAATGTACAAAGACTAGTTACCACATAAGTTCAGGCCGAGCCCCAAGACAACAAGACATGATGATGTAACCATCCAGTGAAAGATCCTATCTCTATGGTCCTGAATATGGGGAGAAAAACTTGTGAAAAAAATATAAACCTTTGGTAAGGGAAGGAAAGCAAGCTCTGTCGACATTGTTACCTTATAATGGACAATAATGTGCCCATAATGCAAACCAACAAAACAGGAAACAATCGCCATCACTGAACTACAACAATAAAGAAGGCAGTCAGTCAAAAAGAACAAAATTGAAACACAAGAGAATCAAGATTAACACAATAAATTATAAAATCGATCTCATATTTTCTTACAGACTAAGATGATGTGTTTCAGTCTGAGAAATAAGGTCATCCAATGGCCATGTTTACAATGGGAGGGAAAAGTTGTGAACAAACCTTAGAAGTCCTTCAGGATCAAAAGGGGCTTGGCACCATGATGGGGCATCAGAAGGTAATGGGCCATTACTTGGGGAGTTAATACTGCATTGCTGTGAACGAAGGAACAAAGAAAGTATGAGACCTAACAAAGCAACCAAAAAGCAATTATAAGTAACTCTAAAATAGGATACCTGTGTTCGTGCATAGACCGGTCGTTTATATAAATGTTGTATACCCAATATCTTGCGGTCGATCATTCCAACAGAATTACAAGCTGGCCCAGTGTCACCATGCACTCCACATTTCACCTTCCAAAGAGAACCATTCAGTCACCAGTTTTATATGGAAAACCATAATTCAGAACTCTTTAACTACATATAACATAATTAGAAAGGAAGAAATAGAGATCAAATCTCACTGAAAACAATTTTGGTGGAGAAGAGGAAGTTTCAATTGGAATTCGATACTCCCAATCAGGCACATACAAGCCATATAACAAGGAAAGGTACAGAGTGCTAAGCATCAAAACCAAAGCCCTGAGAAAGAAAGAGAAGTAGCGTGTTTGTTTAAGGACAACAAATTAACAAAGCACTATGAAAGTGCAGATGAAAATATAAAACAAACAAAAAATCCAATCTCTGAAATAAGGGAAGAAATGCAACATTGGCATTCAATGTGTTCAAGGGCTTTGCAATGACCTCACTTCCAGCATAATAATAATGACCAATCTTTCCCCATGCTTCACCATATCACAGCTAGTTAAAGCTTTGAAAATCATGGTCAACAGAGTCCTAATCAGACTATTTGCCCTTTGAAGAGTGAATTCTTTCAGGGAGTAGGGGGGATACACTTTCCACCCTACGATTAACATGTCTTTTACACTTTGCACCTTAAACTACCAAAATGACACCCAAAATGACACATTGTACCCTCAAACCATAAAAAAGTTGTGATGTACACCCTCCATTAAGATTTCGTCTAACAAGATTGAACCACTTCACCTATTTTTTACATATTTTCTTCTACCTTAACACTTAACAGACATAATTGGATGAGGGTGCTATTTGTCAATTTTGGACGTTGAAATGTAGAATGTATCAGTTTGGTAGTTGAATGGTACAGTATCTGTTACTTAGTGGGCGGAAAGTGAACTTTCTCTTTTGTTCTCCCTATAATAATTTAAGGCCCTTCGTACTTAACAAAAATAATTTAAGGCAAATCAAAGACATCATGATGATCTACTGAATTAACAAAAATTCAGAAGCGTGATCCCAATTTATCTCCTTGTATAAATTAAATCCACCTAGCTCTACAGAGAAATAGGTTCATGGAAACAAGAAATCCAAAGTCAGTAGATAAAAAGAATTTAATAAGAAATACTGCATAATCAATAAAACTTACCACTGGAATCGATATTGCCTAAACAGAGATGACACCAAATTAACATTACCATCACCCTTCAGCCAAATCTCACACAATGCTGCCAGCAGATATGCTATTGCAATTCTCTGGGGGCGCGCCGGGGGGGTGGGAGGGGGCAGAGAAGGAAAAAAATGTGTTATTTTAAAGATGATGAATGCACTGCACATAAGAGCTAAAGGCATTTCCTGTGTGAATACACCACTGAAGTAGTAAGATTCTGCTATCAAGTTCAACTAACATATTTTTGAATAAAACTTTTTTTTTATAAGTATATGTTTGAATAAAACTATAATCCACTCTTAACTAAACTTCTTCCTTATGGTGCCTGGCATAATGAACATTTCAACAGGAGAAACCTAGCCACACACGCAAAAAGAAGCATACCTGTAGTATACCCATCCATCTCATATGTTCAATATCCACCCCATAAGTTAAATCATTAAGGCCATGGAAGAAGCCACCTGGATGGGACACAGAGAATAGCCATTCAGTAAAAACAAATGAAATATACATTTCTGATGAAACAAGCCAAAAGATTATTGAACTTGAAATACTCAGGTTATGCAACACACTCAAATCTTATTATTAGTAACACTGCTGCTACTACAACTAGAGCAGTTTGCTTTCATCTTCAAGGTAGCTTAAAAGAAATCCGGGTACAGAGAAGGATAAAACTAAAGATCTGGTAAAGCACCTTGAAGAAACAGGCCTAACATTAAAAGCTTTAGAGCCCGTAGTATTGCTTTTCTAGTTGCAACAGCTCTGCATGACAAATTCTGTGGAGGGCAAAATCCTTTTGTTAGGCTCAGAGATCAATTGTAGTAAAATTAGCATCCATTTAATAAGATTATTTTATACAATATATCGTGAATATCTAAGTAATCTTCTCTTCATTGAACAGGAATACAAGAAAATACTCAAATTATAGTAAGAGAAATGAAAGAAACACTTCATATTGACCTCATTGAATATTAATTAACTACTGGGATGTCAAGGATAAAAGCAATGCATTCCCAGAGCAAGAGATACCTTGTAGGTAAGTGCAAGTGAGATACCAACAATAAAGAGGAAAAATGGCATGACAAAATCTGCAAGTGTTAAACCATCCCAAGGTGAATGATTAATTGCAGGTAGGATTCCACCAGCATCATCCACGAAGATCATTAGCTGCATCAAGAATGAGAGAAATTTGAAAACAGAACTAATGTAGAGAGTATAGACAAGATAAAACTCGGAATTTTATTTAGCATGTACATGGAGGATATACATCCTTGTCAGTACATAAAAAAGAAAAAAAAGAAAAAAAGAGGCCTTATGTCTTGCCTTAACATCATATTGCTAAAAGACATGATTTGGACATAACAAAGAAAATTGGTGCAAATTTCAAAGAGTTAATAAATTTTGCCCTTTCAGTCTACCAAGTTCAGGAACAAAAAAGTCCATACAAGCTTCATGCTGTAGAACACACTGCAAGTTTTCCATTTTATCAAGAGCTAAGCAAGCATTACTGGACACAATCATTAACCAAATGACAAACCAATTACAGTTAGTTTTTTATTTGTCTAAAAGACACACTAGTTAATGTGAAATCACCACTTGTCCCAAAGGTTTAAGCTGATACGAAGAGGTAGATTTTATTATTTATTTTATATCTTTAACACTCCCCTCACGTGTGGGCTAGACTCCCCTTCAATGGGTAGCCCAACACGTGGAATATTAAATTAAATGAGATAGAGTGTAGAGTCATGGTTCGAACTCAAGACCTCTGCTCTGATACCATGTGAAATCACCACTTATTCCAAAAGTTTAAGCTGATGCGAAAAGGTAGATTTTATTATTTATTTTATATCTTAACAGTTAATATAGGGCAAACTAAAATCAACAACTATAAAAGCCTTTTATACGCATTTCCTTATTTTCTCTGCCTTCAAAGGCCTCAATGATATTTAAAGGTATAGAACGTTAGCTGTTTTCCACTAAGGACATGGGCATCATTGGTAGTATGGTATGAACTATGAACTACGAAGTCTTCACGTACTAGGTTAAAACTCATGGCGGTGTTAGCTACCCAGCATATCTTAACCAAGCCAAAGATTTACACGGCCAGCTGTTATCAACCGGCTTGAAAGAGGATGGAGAAATGCCATAGGACTAGTACTCGCTACGCCAACATGGTGGTGAAACGGCGGCCGTCTGGGTGTCCCGCCATGACTAACTAACGAAAAAAGGACAGTGGTGCATTGATTCTTACGTGCTCGGATTGTGGTTGTTGATTTCTTTAGCGTAAATATTCATAAAGGAAGATCGTTG
This sequence comes from Juglans microcarpa x Juglans regia, assembly GCF_004785595.1. NCBI lineage: Eukaryota > Viridiplantae > Streptophyta > Magnoliopsida > Fagales > Juglandaceae > Juglans > Juglans microcarpa x Juglans regia. The sequence goes on along the minus strand of NC_054598.1, from coordinate 7,547,361 downwards.
AGTTTTTCCCAATCAAGCCGTCGTAAGCATAAAAACCTCTCGACCTTTAACTCTTTCAAGGGCCAATGACTTTTCTTTTCTTTTTTCTAATATAAAAAACAACACCTACGACGCATCTCTAACCCACTTACCATAAATACAGAACAAATAGAGAAATAGATCTTACGAAAATAACTTTGCAAACAAATATAGAATTCATTATGTGATATAGCAAACTCAAACGCAGCTGAAAGATGCGTGTTTATTGGAACGTACAATGCGGCCGATTCTGAATTAATTCAATTCATTTCAACTCATTATTATAATTTTTTTAAATTTTTATATAAAATATAATAAATAATTTAATTTTTTCAAATCTAAAATTAATAATAACATAAAAAATAATAATTTAATAATATTTTAAACAACTTATTTAAAATTATTTTAACTTATATACGTTGCAGACGGAATTGCAACCGTTTGGAAAGAAGGAAATAAATGTTAAGAAGATTTATCCAGATGAATGGAGCTGAAAATACTTTAAAAAATGGTCCCTTTATGTATTGCAAACAATAATTGATTATTAGTACGTAGTCAATTAAAACACAAGTCAAACCGTCGAATTCTTAATTCCTCCTCGGACTTCAGAGAATTGAAGCCAAAGGAAGACGACGTCGTCTGATCCTTGACTCCTCTGCATCTGAAGTTTGAACTCCCATAATTTTGATTGGAGAGAAACAAATAAAAAATAAATGAAAAAGAAGAAGAAGGAGACTGTGCAGTGCCGGTGCGGTGCAATTCCAGTTTCCCAAAAACCGTACGTACATGAAGAAAAAAATAGGAGAAACAGACGAGGAAGATTACCGCAACAGTCACGCCACGAAAAACGTCCAGCGAAACAAGACGTTGTTGCTGGTGACGCTTTTGCTTGGAACTTTCCTCTTCAATCTTATTAGAATCACGACCGGCATTGGGAATGGCGGTACCGGATCTTGCATGAACAGCCATTTCAACATCATCTTCACCTTCAACCGAATGTCTCACTCCACGCTTCTCCTTCTCCTGCTCCTTCTCAACATCATCGTGCCCTCTAATAGGCTCGTACATCCCCATTTATCTCTCTCTCTCTGTTTATCTCTGTTCCACAGATTTATATCCCGAGTCCCTGACACTTTTGTTCACTCAGATGTCAAAAGCAAATTCCCATCAATATAATGCGAGAAACAACCTGACTGGAAAGCGAGATTATGATTACTAGTATTTTGTGGTTTCTTCTGAATTAAAAGAATAAACTTTCTCCGGAAGAAGATGGATCACCTTCCCCTTTCCGTTACCCGATTCTTCAAATGACGGCTTCGTTTTTATGTAAGTTTGATTCTCGAGAAAAGAAGACAAAGTCTCTACTGGAAGACCCTCCTCTTCCTACTCTCCATTTCTTGTTTCTTTCTATCTTCTTCCTTTCCTAGCCAGTCATGGTGTTTTGCATATTTATAGGAAGAAGAGTTTGGAGATAAAATAAAATAAAATAAAATAGAATAAAATGGATATAATTTACGGTATAGAATAGCGTCGATAGGATATAGGAATAAAAGAACAAGAATCGGAGAATAATCTTCTTTCGGAATGCTTTTATCACCACCTCTGAATCTATTCAAATATTTACAGAAATATAATTAAAAATTTTAATACTTTATCAAAATTATATCTTTTTTTTTGAAAATAAACCTCCTTTGTATTAATTATGAATATTGAAAATAAAAATTATATCTATTTTTAGTGATTATAGAAAAGAGATTTAATGATATGATGTGAAGTAAAAGTATCTAATAATTAATTCAATATTTTCATGACAATAATTTTTTTTTCAATATTTACCTAAATGTTAGAGTTAACCATGCAAAATAGATTATTGAGTTTTTATAAGGTTGAATAAAATATTTAGTAATTTTTATTTCATTAAAGAAAATCAAGTAATGAATTGATGTTATTTCATTTTCTGCGTTTTATTCCTCCAATTTATAATAATAATAATAATAATAATAATACAAGTATTCAAGCAGAAGTCCCTTACGTTAATGGAACGGTTACAAAGCTTTTAAAATAGAAAAAGGAAAAGGTACCAAATAGCATGCAAAACGCCGCATATGTTTGTTAAGATATGCACCATATAATAAGGGAGACTGGGAGGCACTCGTTTGCCATCCGTCAGTTTCCACTCGTTTTCTATTAATTAATCGATTATTTATCACCTAATTATTTGTTATATCTTAAAATTAATAGAAAAATACTCTAGCCAAGTAAGAATTTTACAAAAATAAATCTATAAATTATGTTTTGATGTGATACATCATATTATATAGTTATTTTTATTATAAATTATATCTAACAAATCTTATAAAATTACATTTATTTGTTGAATGAAAAATTTTATTTGTAGTCTCCACTTGATGATTGTATGTGCAGACCCTTTATTAAATGAAAAAAAATATCATTTTAGGAGGGATATTTTTATAATTTTAAAAAATTTTAAAGACAATTATCTAGATTTGTATGATAATTCTTAAATGAAAATTGTACGTGATATTAATCTTTATAAATTTATTTATATATAATCTCTATGCGTCAATATCAGGTCTTATCTTAAAATTAATAGGAAAATTGGTATGACAAAAGAATTTAAAACTAAAAAAAGAAAGACGTAAAACTTAGGTGGCTCTACAGTTACAGCTAGAGCCTCCACTAGTTTATTTTGCTTTTTTTTTTTTGAACACTTTTAATTTTTTTTAAAAAGTTTACAATATTATTAAAAAGTACTTACTTAATTATTAAGTAAAAAAAAATGAACACCGACGAGAGGGACTAGCGGGATGGGTAGCTTTTTCCGTAAAACGTACCCTAAAGTAGGCATGAATCATGCCCTGTAACATGAAAAGGTAACTAAAAATGAGAACTGCATGCACTTTTGGAACGTGTTCCAAGTATTGTCATCAAACATGTTTGTATGTTTGGAATTTGTCGTTTTAATTAAATTGCTCTTTGGTACTAACTACTGAGTGGTGTGCATGGTAAACTTCTTAAAATGCATTATATTCTACATGGGAAAATAACAATAAATTCAATAACCATTCTTTTTAATTCAAATTCAATAACCATTTGAGCTAAATTCTATTGACGTCACAGAAAAAAAAGTTAATTAAGAAAGAGACTGTAAATCATACAACATTTGTTGCTCATTGTAAATTGCGTGATCCTAAGATTGAAGGAAGGCAACTTCTAGGAAAATGCTTGGATTTATCAAGAGGTGGTCTCGAGATCATTTTTTGGGTATTTTTTTTTATTTAATGATTAAAAAAATATTTTTAAATAATATTATAAATTTTCTTCTATCATCGGATCTATGCAGTTCCTATGTTCCATTTTTTCATTTTCAATGTGTTTTCTTTCACCTTTTGAGTTTTTTTTTTAACCAAAAACAGTTAGATTCTTATTTGTAATTTGGAAACGAAAAAGACAAAAATAAATCTCAACTTTTTAAGTTTAAGGAAAGTTTAAGGAGACATGTCGAAGAGAAATAGCCATGAAAGATGTGGGTGCCATAAATATTATTAATTGTGACCCTAATTTATACCTGCCGTTGCCAATGACAACCTACCTAATTTTTCTGCAACACGATATTTTCTAAAACACGATACGCGTACTTCAATAGCTTTACTTTCATGCTTCCACATGTCTAAACCAAATTAAACAAAATCTCACCCAACACAAGAGTAGACAGGGGAGGAGCGGAGATTACGCGAGGTTTGGATTGTGATTTGAAATGAATGAAATAAGATGAATTGGGATAAAAATCGAAAATTAAATAAAATATTATTTTTTTAACATTATTATTGTTTTAAGATTTAAAAAAATTAAATTATTTATTATATTTTATGTGAAAATTTATGAAAGTCGTAATGATGAGATTAAATGAATGGAAAGTATTTTTTAATTCAAATTGAGCCTAACTACATGTTGAGATGAATTGAGTTGAATTATAAATAATAATATTTTGTGTATTTTATTGAGATGAATTTAATTTTTTTTGGATTGAAATGAATTTAACTTTTTATGTTATAATATATAAAATAAATTGAGATGAATTTAATTTTTTTTATAAAAAATTTTAAAAAAATAACTCACACAAATAATTAATTTAAAATAAATTAAATTGAATTGAGTTAAATTAAGTTTATCTTTCAAACACAGCGGATTGGTTGAAAAAAACCCAACATGTCATTTAATTTGCAGAAAAAAAAAATTACAAATTGCAAGTTATACTGTTACTTTTAGGTGATTATTGTATATAAATAGTGCTCCAAAGCAGCCAACCTGGGAGCTGTCAGTACTGTAGCTCCAGCACAGAAGCATTTATTCTTGAGTAACAATGGCAATAGCCAATAGATTTTGAAGTTTCAAAAAAAAAAAAAAAAAAAAAAAGAGATTTTGAAGTTGCTTTCCGTAAAGCAAAGCGGCAATCGATTGCCTAGCCATAGGTACAACAATCCCACGTCGCTTCACAACAAACAAAGCAAAGTAAATGTTCAAGCCATTGCTGACGACGATACACTGATTTACGCGTACGCGTTAACTGATAGGTAAAAGATAATGATATTGCTCATGTAGTCAAGAATAGCTGGATAGACAAGACTTCACTCCACCTCTGTGCAATAAAGTTCTCCCTCACAAGTTTGATTGACAACTCACTATATGCTTTTTTGAATACATAGAAGGAAGAAAAGTTTTCTTCAGGGTGTGGTGTTAGTTAAAGCAGATAATCTTAACATGTCATACTTTAATTTATTTTTATTTAGACGATTAATGTATCAAGTTATTTAAATTATATTGTGTGTTACTTAGTATGATTGATGGCAATAAAGTTTGAAGAGTAAAATTGCTATTTCTTTTTGTGATGCATTGGATTAAAAGTTTCATGCATTTTAGAGAATACATGTGATACCCCAAGCCATCTTAACAGAGATTTGGATCGTCGGAACATGTAACATACAGTTGCATACTTCCGTTCATGATATTTAATATGCAATGCATCCTAGTATGCAACTAGTAATATGCAATAATCGTAGTTAAAATAAAGTTGACAAAGATATTCAATGCCAGAATGAACTAAATATTCCAATGATTAATAAGTCATAAATAAGTACTTCATCACTTAAGAGGTCCATAAAAGTTCAACGTAAAATGAAAGATATAATCTCTATAATATAGAAAACTACAAAATCAGATCAACTCTCTCTTCCACTCTATAGTATATACAGTTAATGCTATGAATGTTAATATCAGATCCAACCTTTTCTCCAAATCGGGCTCATCCTCAACTATCTGAAGCCAGTGGTACATCCTGTTCATCGTAAGCTGGTCCTGTCACAACTTTTACCATTCCAGTGAAATGGTAGTGGGTCCATAAGGGTGAGATTTACTTGAAATCTCAGTAAGTTAAACAACCAACATGTACAGAGATAAGATATGCATGATTAATGATAAACATGAGATACATAATAGAAAAATCCGTATTGTCTCCCATTGAGATTCCTCATAATTTTCTAGAGAAACTTTAATGCACATTTTATTACAAAGAACATTTTTCACTTTGTCTTTTCAAAACATAACTTTCATCGTTATTAAAGCCATCAATAATAATAACATAACGTATAGTTAGTGGCAAAACCATGAATTTGTTTTAGGGCGGCCAAACAAAGCTAAAACTATAATAAGAGTTAATTACACTTTGCCCCATTGAGCTTTCACTCAACTCACAATATGTCTCCGAAACTAATAATTGTATCAAAGTGGACCCTCGAAATTTCAAAACTTCTCAATCCCCCATTCTATCTACCAGCAACGTCAAATCTAACGAAAATTCACTGCAAAGATATAATTTTTATCTAATTTATTATCATTGACCATATAAAATATAAAATAATATATGTTATCGATTAATAATAAATCATTAATAATTAACCATATATAAAATTATTTTATACCTAAATTGTAAGCAAATATGAATTATTTACATACATAATCAAATTATTTGATATTCATTAATCATATATAAATTAATAAAAAAATTATTTAATGATTTATAATTTATTATTAGTTGATAGCATATATTATTTTATATTTGATACGGTCAATGATAATAAATTAGATGAAAATATATTTTTACAGTGAATATTATGCACATGAGCAGCACGTGTAGTGAATTTTTGTTAGATTTAACGTTGCTGGTAGACGGAAAGGGAGATTGAGAAGTTTTAAAAGTTCGAGGGTCCACTTTGATGCAATTATTAGTTTCGAAGATACATTGTGATTTGAGTGAAAGTTCGAGGAGGCAAAGTATAATTAACCCCCATAATAAAATATTTTTTGTTCTATTTCTATACAATTTTTCTTGTAATATAGAACAATCTAATAGTAAGATCTAAAATAAAAATAAAATACGTTTAATACAACCTATATATTAAAAAAGGATATAATATGTCAAGAACTAAGAACAATATATTATTGAAATAACATAAAGACACTCATACAAATATATCAAACGAAAGAAACACAGAGTGTCTAAAATTGTAACTTGCGTTCTTTTAAAGAAACAAAATCATCAAGTATTGAATCTAAATCAAAATTCTTAGTTATTTCTCTTTCAGTATAGACAACTAAGGGTTCGTTTGTTTTAAGAGATGAGATGAGATTAAAGTTAAAAAGTTGAATAAAATATTGTTAGAATATATTTTTTAATATTATTTTTGTTTTCGAATTTGAAAAAATTGAATTGTTTATTTTATTTTGTATTAGAAGTTGGAAAAATTGCAATGATTAGATGAAATGCGATGTTTTCTGAAAGCAAACGAGGCCTAAATTATTTGCTAAAAAATTATCTTCAATTTTATTGTGAAGTCTTGTTTTAACAATCTTCATAGCTGAAAATACTCATTCACTGGTCGTTGTAAATATTGGAAGAGTAAAAACAAAACGAATTAATCTATCAATAAAATAGTATGTCTTTGATTTCTTTATCTTTACCAATCTTCGACATAAATCTACAATGGATGACAAATTTTAAAATTTCGGATTAGTAAGCACATAAATTTCAAAATGCTTCAATTGAAACCTTAAATTAATTTTTTCATTCTCAGAAAAATCAAGAGGATAATACTTTTCTGCAATACAACAAATATCATCAATATTAAAGGATTTATAAGCATCATTTGGATCCAAAACTGAGCTAAGGGTTAAAATTCTTGTCGCTCCTTCACCAAACCTGCTGTCAAACTCTTGCATGTGAAAATCTATAGTAGCATTAAATATTTTAAAATGATAATAATGCTCTATCGTAATGTGATTTCGTTGATGATGACCACGACCTTGTACATAACGAGAGTTCAATTCTAGAATGTCAATATCAAATTTCTTGGAGAAAGATATAACATTCTCAAGCACATTTTCTCAACCTTCATTTTTCAACTTTTGAATGAGTCATTTTGTAGTAGAAACCATATTCATGGCATTCAAGATGTCTTGAGATTTTTGCTGTAAAACTTGACTAAAAAGATCAGTAATACTCATGATTTCCTGCATTAAATGTAAAATAAATACAAAAACTTCATTAAATGCAAAACTTTATTTTATAAGCAGCATTTGCATCCCCGCGTTGAGAGTAAGTGAATCCTTCTTTTATTATGTTTTCAAGCATCGAGCAAATGGCTCCAAACATTTGTAGTAGACTACAAATAGAATAAAAATGAGAACTCAAACGAGAATTACAGATTCGTTTGATAGTGCCAATTTGGTTAGCCCATTTTTCACTTTCAAGTTCATCAATAGCTATCATATGTGCAATTTGTGTTATCTGAGCAGCTTGCAATTCATCATGACGTTTACACGAAGCACCCATCACATTAATAATGAAATTCAAATTTGAGAAAAACTCATAAATATAAACTACATCTCTAGATACAGCAACTAATGCTAACTGTAATCGGTGAACAAAACAATGAGTATAGTATGCATATAGGCAATTTTTAAGAAATAAAAGTTGCAATCATTTCCATTCACCACGCATATTACTAGCACCATCATATCCTTGCCCATGAATAAGTGTGACATCAATAGTTGGGACATCCGCAAGCTTTTACGCTTCATGTTCTACGTTCTAAATGCTTTATTCAAATTTTAGGCAAGAATAAAGGCACATATCTTTGTGAGAGTTGCCAATTGGAAAAAATGAGCAAACTTCTATTTTTACCTTCTACCAGTTCTGCTCTTAATATTTTTGATAAACTTTATTGTGATTTATAGGGTCTTACACCCGTTCAATCTATTGGAAAATTTATGTTCTATGCTTGTATTGTTTATGCATTTTCCAAATCTATGTGGTTTATCCCTTTGAGAAAGAAATCGGATTTTTTTAATGCGTTCTTACTTTTTGAAAAACTAGTTAATCGTCAGTTTAATAAGCAAATCAAATTATTTCAATATGATGGTGGCGATGAATTCGCCAGCAATGACTTTAATTTGCATATTCAACAACGAGGTATTCTGTATCAATACTCTTGTTCGCATACACCCAAACAAAATGGTTTGATGGAAAGGCATCATCGCACCATCCATGAACTAGGTATGACTATGTTTTTTCATAGTGGCATACCCAAATGTTTTTGGGTTGAAGCTTTTTCTACTGCCATTTTCTTAATTAACCAGTTACCATCTACGTTCATTGAACTTCAATCACCATTTCTATACTCTATGGTCACTATCCCGATTATACCTCCCTAAGAGTTTTTGGCTCGAAATGTTATCCTTACACTTGGCACTTGGGACACCAAGCATAATAAATTTGACCCAAAAACACTATCATGCATTTTTATAGGCTACAGTGATAAACACCAAAGGTATAAGTGCTATCATCCACCTTCACATAAGACCTTTATTTCTTGGCACATTGTTTTTTATGAAAATAGTTTTCTATTCAAACAACCTAGTAATCTCCATCTACCCTTTTCTGATACTCAATTTTTATCAACCTTCATCGAATGGCGTTCACCTATGACTAACGTTGTTAATATCCCTAGTGCATCTTCTTTGTAGGAATCAACTCCACCAACTCCATCAACATCCACAACTATTGGTTCCATTCCATTCTGTCATTGGCATCTGCCACTGAAACCCCCTCACACCCTACCATCACTGTACCTTTATCCACCATTGAAACCCCTCCCACCCCTTTACTCACTCCATTCAACACTTCCATTTCCCCTCAGGCTCTTATTCCTCATCCCATGGTCACTCGTGCAAAAGCAGGGAACCATAATCCTGATCCTAAATACGCCAATATCCATACGCCTATTAACCTTCCCAAAGAACCAAAAACCGCTCTGCACTGAACCATGCCGAGTGGTCTAAGACAATGCATGATGAATCATAAGCCTTTCACGACAACCACACTTGGACTCTTAGTCCTCGGACTCCAAATATGCAAGTTGTTTGATGCAAATGGGTCTTTAAGACCAAAATCAATGCTGATGGCACCCTTGACCGTCTGAAAGCTCGACTTGTTACAAAAGGCTATCATCAAGTCGATGGCGTCGATCACAATGAGACTTTCTCTATTGTTATCAAACCTGCCACAATTCAAATCGTCATCAGCCTAGCACTCATAAATTGTTGGGACATTCGCCAACTTGACGTCAAAAATAATTTTCTTCATGGGGACCTCAAGAAGTCTATCTTCATGGAATAACCCCCAGGTTTTACCGATCCTGCCTTATCTTCTTATGTTTGCAAGTTGAATAAAGCTTTATATGGTTTAAAACAAGTACCTCGTGCATGATTTGATAAGTTTAGTACCTTGCCCATTACTTACGAGTTTATATGTAGTATGGCAGATCTCTCACTTTTTATCCATCATTCCTCTTGTGGTATGCTTATCTTATTATTATATGTTGATGATATTCTCTTAACAAATTCTAACTCTTCTCTTTTGCATGAATTTATGTGTACCCTTGGCACCCAATTTGCTATAAAAGATCTTGGTCCCTTACATTATTTTTTAGGCATACAGGTTCACCATACTTTAGATGGCTTCATTCTATCCCAAACCAAGTACGCCATTGACATCCTCGAACGTGCACAAATGCAAGACTGCAAACCATGGGTACACCTATGATAGCCCAAACAAAAGGACTCACTAGTGATGTTCGCTTTCCTGATCTTTTGCACTATCGTAGCATTGTTAGTGCTCTCCAATACTTCACTCTTATACAACCAGACCTAGCTATAGTGTCAATTTTGTTTCACAATTTATGCATGCACCAACCTTTTCTCACTACAAAATGGTAAAATGCATTCTTCGCTACTTACATGGCACCGTTGAACTCGGTATTCATTTCGGTCTCCAATCTACACTTGCCTTTTCAAATGCAGATTGGGTAGATTGTCCTCAAACACGATGCTCCACAACTAGATATTATATTTCTCTAGAAAACAACTGTATCTTGTGGTCTGCCAAGAAACAACATATCATATCTCGCTCAAGCTTTGAAACTAAGTATCGCGCCATGGCTCATACTGCTGCTAAACTTACATGGGTTTTATTCCTTCTACAAGATCTTGTTGTTCATCTCATCCACTTCTCTTCTATGACAACCTTAGTGCTCTGTACATAACTATCAATCCGGTTTTTCATGCTCGTAGTAAACACATCAAGATTGATTATCACTATATGCGTGAATGTGTTACTCTTGGACTACTTCAGACTCAGCATGTTCCCGCTACCATACAACTATCTGATATTTTCACCAAGCCTCTTGGACGTCCGTCCTGCTTTGTACATATATATTATCATCCAAACTTGTCATTCTACCTTAGCACAGTTTGAGGGGAAGTATTGAAACTAGGAAAATAAACATGTCCAATAGCTAAGAAAATCCACCATATATGGCAACTCTACCGCATGTCGTCCCTTCACACTACCCAATGGCTACAAGAAACACAAATATGAGAATTATACACTAAGCCCCATATTTTCCTTCTATATTTATTTCGCAAAAAATCTCTTTTGTAACATTGCTATACTTTACATTTCTCCCACATAGTGTATATAGTGAAAGACTCTCAATGGACTCTCATGGTGTGTGAGATTTTTTCACAAACACCTTCTGTGCAATCTTCTTTACAAAAGATATAAAAATTTATTCTTAACAAAATTATAGATCAGGCTCTCAATTGATTAAGATTATTCTAGATAATGAGAAAAACATTATTGAACTCATATAAAAAAATTTATCTTTCTCAATTGATATGAAATAAGAACAATATATCTTTGAACACATAAATAGTTGGGGGGAATCAATCTCATAAATAATACTAATAATCTTCAATGAAGTTTCATCCTCGACTTAGTGAGAAAGAGAAGAGAAGAAGGAGAGAGCTTATTGATATTTTAAGTTTACTTCTAGAAGAAGAAGAAAGGCAGAAGCTTGAGGGGATGCGAGAGGTGAATGACGAGTGAGCTATAGTTACCACCATGTTTCAGATTTCACCCCACTGATCAGGGTCAAGCTTAATCTCTTTCAATTGGCTTAGAGTTGCTCAATTTCTTCATATAGATAGTTATGAGATTATGTATCCTCCTTTCCAGTTTTTGAAATCGAGAAAACTGAGTAACCCTCTTCTTTTGATGAATTTTATGATCCAATCCCAAAAAATTTCAATGCCTTCTTCAGTTTTGGTAAATGGGTTGGTTGAATTTGAAAAGAATTTGCTTCAATTTTTCAGTTTTAGTTTTGATTGCTGATAATAATAATAATAATAATATAATTTTTCTTTTAAAAAAAAGTGGGTTAAATGAATGTTATTGAATTATGGATTGAGTTTGTTGTGTATTTCTCTCTCAATTCTCATTTTCGTTTAATTTCTTTATTTTTGTTGATTTGTGCATAACTGGCTCTGTACGGTGAAAAGGAATGGCATTTGTTAGGTTTTTGGGTTCCATTGCAGCTTGATGATTGGGTCTTATGTCGAATCTACAACAACAGAGGCACAATGGAGAAAATAAATACTATGACAGAGCAAAAGATGGCATTTTTCCTGGAAGTCGAGGAGCAGAAACCAAAAATTATGGTGTCGGCTAGGCTAAACATAGCACCGTTGCCGATGATCGGTGGCTACCAATTACATACGAAGACAATGTTGGATTCTGCGTTGAGGTTACAAATGAAATCAAGCAGCTCGGAGCAGGTGGTGTCACCGGATGTGACCTGAGAAAAAGAGGTCCAAAGCGAGATGGAGAGTGGCTTCATTTTAAAAAAAAAAAATCTTTTTTGTTTTAATTTAAAAAAAGCCACGTGGCTACTGCCACCTCAGTTAGGAGCCATCCTCTGCAACACGCCTGAAGATACTTGATGAAAATGTACTAACAAGTAGCTAACTTCGAGGGGAGCAACCTCAAACAAAGAAGAAGAAGAAGAAGAAGAAGAAAAAGATAAAATGAGAATAAAATTGTATTCAGATTCTGATTGCCATTACAAGAGGGAAGTTCTCTACATATATTCACAGACATCTTCTAACTCATATGGGCCAAGGGCCAACCTACTAAAACAAAAGGAAGATAAAATAAGACTAACGTGTCTATCAAAGTAATAAGTGGGCATGACCCAATCAACTAAAACATGCAAATTAAAGCGATGAACACATGCCAGTACATAACCCTCAGGTTACGCCCAACTATTAAACTCTTATTATCCAACCTAAGCCCACTATGAATTTGGCCCCCTATTGTCACTATTACAGACGTATGACAAACCCTTCCCCTTCAAGCACCTTGGGTGTTGTTAAGTTCCAACTCTTCCTTTGTAAGTGAGACAAGTTTCTCATCTTTAACTGTCTTGAGCTGACCAACAACATACTTATTGATTACATCACACTTCTTGATCAAATTATTGTAGATAACCCTTAAGATTTTGTCTTGTTGTAGCCTTTCCCTGGACTTATTGAGTGGGACGTTCTCAAAATGCACAAAACCCTTGACAACTCCCAGGTATTCGGAAGTCAGCTCCTCACTGCAGTCATTGATAAAGAAATATTGAATATACAGCTTAATATCGTTATGCTTCATCCTTGTATCAAAGATCTCGCAAGGTGACCTCTTGGGAACAAGGAGGATAGCCTTAAAATTGAATTGACCTTCAACTGAAGAATGCTTCATAGTTAAGTAGCCTTCCCAAATATTAGTAAGACTCTTATAAACTACCACATACTATCTTGCAAGTACTTTCACTTTTGCTAATTCATTCCCACTATCTCCCAATCTCCAACAAGTTGGGATCAAATTCAATCATTGGGTTAGGGAGATAAATGGTCTCATCATCATCATCACGAAAAACCCCATTAAGATCAGACTCGAAACTAAAAAGATGAAAAATATTATCCCAAATTTTGTTTCCTCAACGATTTCCCTCAACTCAGTTTCCTTTATCAAAAGGCCAATGAATTGATACTTGAAGGAGTTAGAGTTTTCATATTCTTACCCCAAAAATTCTCCTCAAGGAGGCAGGTCTCCAAACTCCCATTATTGACAGTAATATGCAAGGGGTTTGCTCTTCCAATGCCAAAATTCATTTAGTACCTTCTTACATTGACAACTCTAAGGATGCCAGTGACCTAGCTGCCACTTTTCTTCCTTGACCACCAGTCCAAATTAGCAGAGTACCAACCTCGTCTTGTGGGTTAACATCAACTCCCTTGAAGGGAAAAAAAAAACTCAATAGCTCATGCTGTGAATCTTGAGACTTGAAGGCTTTTGGTATTACATCAACGCTCAAGTTTCCTAGTATCAAGAACCCAAGAGTATACTTTATCATTTCCTCAACCCTTATCTTGTATACATGACCCCCATAACTAACATGTTCATCTGGATAGAAGTGTAAATTCTCTGAAATTTTAAATTCCATGTTCCCACTATCTTGGAGTCCCTTAAATATCCCCTATTGAGGAGCAACTTCAAATAACAACTTGGGATATTGATAGGCAAAATCAATGGTATCAAAAGTCTTTCCCAATTGATCATAATTAGGCCCAAAAACTTCTCCTCACATGCAAAAAATTGCTTTCAGAATAGTAAAGTACGATATCTTGCTTCTCTGAGTGAAATACCATCCTCAAATCCACCAATAATTTTGAAAGAAGATTTCAGACGACATAGAGCATTACTATTATTACATTCTACAAGAAATTTTACCACCATCGCTACTAGCGACATTGATAAGAATGCACCAAGAAATTCACACTCAGACAAGTTTCTTCCACATATTGGAAGGGACCAAAAATCACCTGAACTACCACATCTAGCCTTCACTAACATTTCCACAAACAAGTGAGGCACAATTACTGCCTCTTTCAATTCCATTTTGATAATTTCCAATTTGCAAAGTCTTTTCAGGCATATCATCAAACAACTGAGGGACAAAAAGTTTCTTACCCTTATACACGAGATTTGTGACTGCTTTCTCGGCATGCCCCCTGTTATACACAAGGTTTTTAACAACTGTTATCCGGTGCCAATGGACCACAAAAATCCAAACAATCCCAATGTCATGGCAAATGGTGAGGGAGTTGCAATTGTCAGCAACCAAGGAGCGGACAGATTGCGTGGAGTTGACAAATTGTGCAAAGCAGCGACTGAAGAGCGCTCCATTGATGAATCAACCTTGGAGTCGAGAGTGAAGGGTGCATTGTGACTGTGAGATGAGACGGAACGGATTTGGTTTTAAGGTTGAGCTTGGTGAATGCCGATTTGAGGAAGGATAGGATTGGTTCCGAGATGGATCTACAACAAGAGGTCATCGGTGATGGATATGATAAGTCATTTCTCTCACTCGATTCTTTGCACTGGTGTGCTCGATAAAGACACCACCTGGGTCAAACTCCCATCTGGGCACAGGAAAACAAGGGTGCCAAAATCCTTACCATTGATGCCAAGAATGGGTCCTATCGCTGGTTTCACTTTGTTTTTTGTTTTGGCTTGATTATGGCCCAGTACAATCGTTGGAAAGGGAGGAAATGGAAGAACCGAAGAATTTTTTAGAACAAAGAAGAATTCTCATTGAGACTAAATTCCTCCTTTTCTTTCATCATCTTTACATGTCCGTCTTCCTGCAACGCATAAAATTGATGTTCCAGGTAAGTTAAATTTTTATCGAAGTTGCTGGTAAAATCTTCAAATTCGTTCCTGACATCCTTGAATGTCTGCAGGATAATTTCAAAACGTTGTTATGATTGTTCAAGTTGCTCCTTGATTTTGAGCAACAATAGGAGAATTTCTTTCATTTATATGGATTGATGAAGTTGCCAATGAAAACCTAGCTCTAAATACCAATTGTAACACGCTTGAAGATGCTTGATGAAAATGTACTAACAAATAGCTCACTTCGAGGGAGGCAACCTCCAACAAAGAAGAAGAAGAAGAAGATAAAATGAGAATAAAATTGTATTCAGATTCTAATTGTCATTACAAGAGGGGTGTTCTCTACATATATTCATAGACCTCTTCTAACTCATATGGGCCAAGGGCCAACCCACTAAAACAAAAGGAAGATAAAATATGCCTAACATGTCTATCAAAGTAATAAGTGGGTCATGACCCAATCAACAAAAGCATGCAAATTAAAGCGATGACCACATGCCAGTACGTAACCCACAGGTTAAGTCCAACTATTAAACTCTTATTATCCAACATAAACCCACTATAGATTTGGCCCCTATTGTCATTATTACATACATATGACATCCTAGGTACCCAAAGTCGGTCGCAGTAGCTTTTTCCTACAAATAAACTTCAACGTAAATAAACATTAATGCAATATTAGAAAAAGCTAAAAAGAAATAAAAAAAATTATTTAGAACGTAAACATATCTATAACATAATCGCTTCTAAGCGGTCGGGCCATTTTTCCTCAAATAACAGCTTTCCACTTACATGTTGCCATCTCAGAAATTACACCAAACTCAACTTACTCTCTCTCGTTCACATGAGAAATAAAAGGGCAAACAAAAGGAGATAGGAAACCGATCTGTGCTTCTAGTTTCACCACCGAGTAAAGTTTCACCACAACAGTCCACCTCCACCAGTCCACCACCACCTGTCCGACATCCGTTGCCCACCTCAGAAATTGCCCACCATTTGAAAACAGCCTTTATCCCAACAATTCCCAAACATATAACAATCAAGTGAAATAGCATGTGAATGAACTTCCGCACTTTTCTTTCTAAGTAATTTGGATGTTTCTCTGCTAGCTTCTTAATTTTTCCAATCATTAAAAAGCACAGATAAACTATACAGATACCTTCACCAGCCGTGAAAGTAAAATCAAAATACATGAGAAAAGAGTGAACCTGCATCTAGAAAAAGAGAGGAGAGCAAGATTTCAAAATTTCATCAAAATTATGGGATGAAACAATTAAGCAAATAGCTTGCAGGTGATCATGGCGTTCTCACATTGAAAGCTTGAGATGTTTCATCAAAATCATATTCCAGGCCTCCCTCAAAATGCAACAACCAAATAAGGATGAGAACTAGAGAGGGGTGTTCCGTGCAAGAGGGGAGGGGGGGGTGCAAAGGCAGCCTTGCGAGAGGGGGTTGCGAAAGGGCAGATCGTGGGAGGACACTGAGAAAACGGTGCAAAAGGGTAAAGGACATTCCAATCTTATGCAATGCATCACAAGATTGTTGTGGTAAAAAGCCTATGTGTCACTACAGGCGTCCCCCCCCCCCCCCCAACCTTCACTTTTTTTTTTTTTTAACGTACCCTCGGTAGTACGTGGTCTGTTACATGTGCCCAGAGTTCCGTTTCGTACGCTGCTTTTTCTTTTCTTCTCTTTTCTTTTTCCTCCACGTTAACTTCACGTCAGCCATTTTCGTGAGTTTATAGTAGTACGGTAGTACCCAACCAGCCCTCAATGCGCAGCACCTATTTATCTTTTTATTTGTTTTTCTTCCTTCGCTTTAATTCAACGCCAACTGCTTTGTTTATCTTCTTTTTTTCCTCGTTCAAAGCTTCTTCTTTTTTTTCCTAGTCCGATAAAAAAAAAAATCAAAATTAATAAAAATATAAAAATTAACACTACATAATTATTATAATGCTTTATTTAAACTAATAAAATTATGCATAATTCGACAATAACCCGTCTTGACTGACATAAGTATTGATAAATTGTTTCCGTGAAGCCTGACACCAGGATTGCAACACCAATCTATGTTTTCACTCCCCGGTAATTTCTGCAACGAGTCCTCGTAAGTTTCGAACCAGGAACTACTAGATATTCGTAAGTTTCGAACTAGGAACTACTAGATATTCGCTGACTTTCTAAAAAGAGAATGACTACGTACACAAAAAATTACAAAAAAGATAAATTCACAAATTGACATGATTTTATAAAATAAGCTAGATTTATTTTACAATAAAAGTTATAATTTTACAATCTAACGTACCTATCACATCAAACCACATCATTTTGTATAATCACTTCGTGTCTAAAGTATTTCCTTTCTAAAAATAATAATCACTCTTGCCAAAATGTATTTAATGATATTGCCATATGAAAGGTATTCAAACGAAGCTAAGGTTCTCTGCTGCCACTCCACCGACCCAGAAACTCCTAGGTAAGTTTGCTGACCTTCTAAAAATACTAACCAGTATTGACAAAATGTAATTAATGATATTGCCATATGACAGGTATTCAAACAAAGCTAAGAGGTTGGTTATCCCAAACCATATTATCTAAGGTTCTGTGCTGCCCCTCCACCGACTTTCTCTCTCTTGCCAATGCACATGAACAATTCACCAAGTTGATTTACTTCAATAAAGCAAAGCTTTGCTCTCAGTTTCGTAGGAAATAACACAGAAAAATCATCTATGTAACCAATAGATCCACACCAGGTAAACCCTAGTAACATGCTTTGCCTCGTGATGAAACATGGTTGGATATGCAAATGCATGATAGGGTCATCGTTTTTCATTTCAAGAACCTGTTTTTCTTCCTATTTTGTTAAAAACAAGGATGGTATATCCATGAGTAAAACCATCTCTATGGCCAAGCATTCCAAGACTTGACTGATAGTTAAAACCATTTCTATTGCCAAACTAAGACTATCGACAGGATATTTTAATATATATTTTGTACACAATTCCAATAAGCAAAGCGGAAAGCAGTGTAAATTGCTATTTATTGATTGATGAATGGAAACGCATTGCCTTGTATTGGAGCATCTGTAATTAAAGCAGCGAAGCAGCATCCGTAACTGAAGCAACCGAAGATCAAGTTGAAGATAAAAACTATAACCAAGTATCCTATGAAGCAATCGAAGATCAAGGAAAAAAACAGAGTATCTGAAACATGAGGAGGAGTTGCGTAATCCTGGGTTTTTGAATTTTGAATTTGAATTTGTATTTTAAATCTATACGATTACTCTCATTGTATTATTTAACGGAAATCGTTGCACTCATACACATCATTTAAATGAAATTAAGACTTCAATCCTATCCTTTTTAGAATTCTTCATGGTATCAGACTGATCGACCAACGTCCTTACCCTCTCCTTCTCCTTCTCTATCATGTCGGCCTTTCCTGATTCATCCACCTCTGATACACAACCCAGCCAACTTCCTCTCTTCAATCCAACCTCATCTCTTAATATCTTAAACTTAGTCGTAACAATTATTCTACTTGGAAGGCTATTATGCTTCCATATTTGAAAGGCCAAAAAGTATTTGGCTATGTCGATGGTACTCTCAAACAACCACCGAAGGAACTTACTGATGCAAATGGCATCAAAACTCCCAACCCCCATTTTGACACTTGGGAAACTCAAGACAACTTAATTCTCAGCTGCCTTAATTCCTCTCTTACTGATGAAGTTCTTGCGCAGGTTGCTCACTACACTACTTCTCATGTAGTTTGGATAGCTCTCACTTCAGCCTTTGCTTCCCAGTCCAGGGCTCAAGCAATCCAAGTGAGATCTCAGCTATCCACAGCTCGCAAAACCACTCAAACGGCAAGTGAGTATTTCATGCATATCAAATGGCTGGCATATAATCCTGCTATTGCTGGACAACCCTTGCACTGTGATGATATCATCACCTATCTACTGGCTAGCTTAGGGCTTGAATATGACTCCCTTGTAACCACGGTTTCTGCCCGTGACGAATCACTCACATTGGAGGAAGTCTACTCTATGTTACTAACCTGTGAGGCCCAAATCCATCATCATTCCCACTTTGTTCCTTTGTCCCCTGTCTCGGCTAATGTTGTTGCGCAACAAAACTACTCTGGAACCCATAGCTGTGAGAACTTCTCAAATTTTTCTAGTAGGAGCCGTGGCTTTGGAGGTGCATCACGTGCATCTGGTAGAGGTAATTCTTCCTCTCACAACTCTGATGTTTGGTGTCAATTATGTGAAAAAACTGGCCATGCACCTCTAGATGCTATAAGCGCTACGATCCTCATTTCCTGCCACCGCCTTCACGCCGAAATGCCCAAGCCAATCTCACCACCAAACCAAATTTGCAGACACTGATCAGGAATGGCATGTTGACTCTGGAGCAACGCATCATCTGACGAACAATTTAAACAATTGTCTGTGGTGATGAGTATGTTGGCACTGATCAAATTCAAGTTGGTGATGGTTCAGGTTTGCATATAACTCACACTGGCACTGCTACCTTACCCACATCTTCCAAATTTTTTGTTCTTGATAAAATTCTTGTTGTTTCACAAATCACAAAAAATCTCATTTCTATTCAAAATTTGCTCAAGATAATAATGTTTATTTTGAGTTTCATGACACTTTTTTTTCTTATTAAGGAATACTCGGGGAACATCCTACGTAAAGGTCATAACAAAAATGGGTTGTACTGCTTTTCACAGCCTCTCCAACAAATTGCTTTTTCCGCTTTCATTGGTGTTCGAGTTTCTCTCTCTGATTGGCATCGTAGACTAGGACATGCCTCTTTCTTACTGTTAAACATGTTTTAAGTTCAAATAATCTTCCTGTTGAATTGAATAAACGACAATATGTTTGCCTTGATTGTGAGATGGCTAAAAGCCACAATTTGCCTTTTTCAAAATCTATTAATCGTGCCACTAGGCCTTTAGAACTAATTTTTTCAGATGTATGGGGACTCTGATCTATTCTTTCAAGTTATAATTCTCGCTATTATATTTGTTTTTTGGATGACTGCACAAAATTTATTTAGCTTTTTCCATTAAAGAAAAAATCTGAAGTAGAAAATATTTTCCTACAATTTCAAAACTTTGTTGAACGCCACTTTAATACCAAAATTAAAGTTGTTCAAACTGATTGGAGTGAAGAATTTCGACGTCTAAATAATTACTTTAAATCTTGTGGCATTGATCATAGAATTGCATGTCCCTATACACATAAACAAATGGACTCAGTAGAAAGGCGTCACCATCAATTGTTGAAATGGGCCTTGCTTTATTAGCTCACTCAAATCTTCCACAACCTTACTGTGAAGATGCTTTCCAAAAACAACTTACATTATTAATCGTCTGCCTACAAAGATCCTGAACAATCAATCTCCCTTTGAAAAAACCTACAACAAAAAATCAAATTATGATTCTATGCATATTTTTGGATGTACTTGTTGGCCAAATTTACGACCATATAATCGCCATAAAATAGATTTTCACTCAAAGACTTGCATTTTGTTGGTTATAGTCTCTCACATCCGGGTTACAAATGTCTTAATTTATCAACACGAAAAATATGTGTCTCGACATGTCGTCTTTGATGAAACTTCATTTCCATATAAACATTCTGAGACCTCCACCTACTGTCAAAATCAACCTGAAACAATTTCTCTACCTTTAAATTTGCACCCTACACGTACTCTAACTTTGCATGCAGTAGATGATAATTGTCAAACCATTACAACACGACCTGCAATTGATCAATTGCCAACTAACTCTACCGCTGCACGACAAGGCACAACTTATGCAAATGCTCTAGACTCGCATGTTATTCTCAACTCAGTGGTTGTTGACGTCCCACATGTCCCTCACTCCATTGACACAGCATCAACCTCCCAGTGCATGACCACAAGATCTCAGACAAATAGCCTCAGACCAAAACAACCATATGTTGGATATATTAAATATCCCTTTCCCCAGGTACTTCTATTTGAAGCTAATTCATCAACTACCGAGCCAAGCTGTTTCTTGGAAGTGTCAAAATTTCCTCATTGGCGTAACGCAATGGATGTTGAATTCAATGCACTTATTCAAAATGATACTTGGGATTTAGTTCCATCACAACCAAATCAAAATCTTGTTAGAAATAAATGGGTCTATAAGGTAAAAAGAAATGCAGATGGCAACATTGAACGGTTCACGGCACACCTAGTTGCAAAATGATTTCATCAACAAATTTTACTGAGACCTTCAGTCCAGCGGTAAAATCAAGCACCATACGCCTTGTCATTTCTCTTGCAATCTCTAACAATTGGTCACTTCGGCAATTAGATATTCAAAATACATTTCTTCATGGATTCCTTCAAGAAAATGTCTATATGCATCAACCGTAAGGATTCATTCATCCCAATTATCCAAATCTGTGCAAATTAAAAAAGAGTCTCTATGGTCTTCGACGAGCCCCACGAGCATGGTTTTCTCGACTCACTGATTAATTACAACAACTTGAATTTCAAGGCTCTAAATCTGATACGTCTCTATATACACTTCACCAAGATCAGCTTCATTTAATCATCCTAATTTACGTCGATGATATCATCGTGACTGGCTTGGATTCAAAGGCTATTGATAAATTAATAAGAAGCCTATCCACGGTTTTTCATGAAAGACTTAGGCGCACTTTCATTCTTTTTGGGAGTGGAAACTTTATATGATGGTAATAATTTATTTCTAACACAGAGGAAGTATATTACTGAGCTGCAGCGCAAAGTCGATCTTGATAAAGTGAAGCCGTGTGCAACGCCGATGTCAACTACTTGTCATCTTTCAAAATTTGATGATGCAGATTTTATTGATCCACAACTCTATAGAAGCACAGTAGGAGCCTTGCATTATCTTGAGTTTACCCAACCAGACATTGCTTACTGCGTTCATCATTTAAGTAAGTTTATGCATCAACCAAAGGATCCTCATTAGCAGGTAGTGAAGAGAATTCTCTTCATGGGTTTAGTGATGCCGATTGGGTAGGTGACCGTGATGATTGCAGAAGCGTTGGTGCTTATTGTGTTTTTCATGGCAATAATCTAATTTCATGGAATTGAAAACAGAAACAAACGCTAGCACGAATTACACCGAGTCCGAGTATAAATCCTTATCCAATACTGCAGTTGAAATTCAATGGATTCAATCCGCACTTCATGATTTGCATTTTAGTTTACCGACTTGTTCAAAACTATGGTGTGATAATATTAGTGCCACATATCTCTCTTCCAATCCAGTGTTTCATGCTAGGACTAAACATATTGAAATTGATTTTCACCATGTGTGTGATCAAGTACTTCAAAAGAAACTTGAGGTTTCATTTTTGTCAATAAAAAATCAGCTGGTTGATCTACTTACCAAAGCATTGCATGCGGCTCGGTTTACTCTATTGCGTAACAATCTTCAAGTTCAAGAACTGCCCTTTCGATTGCGGGGGCATATTGGAGCATCAGTAACTGAAGTAGCGAAGCAGCATCCGTAACTGAAGCAACTGAAGATCAAGCTGAAGATAAAAACTATAACCGAGTTCCTGTGAAGCAACCGAAGATCAAGGAAAAAAATAGAGTATTTGAAACATGAGGAGGAGTTGCGTAATCTTAGGTTTTTGAATTTTGAATTTGAATTTGTATTTTAAATCTATACGATTACTCTCATTGTATTATTTAAAGGAAACTATTGTACTCGTACACATCATTGAAATGAAATTAAGACTTCAATCCTATCCTTCTTAGAATTCTACACCTTGCAATAAATGGGAAGGAAGGCCAACTTGAATGATAACAGCGAGGTTCACACCAACTACCAAGGAATTTTATCATTTTAACCAAAGGCTTGACCATGTGAACATGATGATAAAAACTGGAAGTCCAGTTCGTGTAGAAAATAATGTGTCTTAAATAACACTATTTAGGAAGGATGGGTGCACAATCGCATTTCAGTTCACATGTCATGAAACATTGGAACAATGCCGTTGTTCTAGAAGTACTGAAATGGGAAACAAAAGTGATTTCAGAGTCAGGAAAAGTTTAAAAAGGAGAACCTAATAGAAACAAAAAGACAAGTGAAAGAAAGTCTTAGATGTTACAATGAGACTTACAGAGGCAGGAAGGAAGAGAGCTCAATCATCCATGGAAAGCTGGTCTTCTCCTCCATTTGCATCAGTCACTTGGTCATTATTGAGATTGCCACATACATTACATTCCATAACATCAGAGGGAGTAGCCTCGTCCTTAGGGGGCAAAGGAGCCAGCGTGCCCCAGCAGTTTTCTCTATCACACATGTATCTGACAAAGAAATACGCGTGGGGGAAGTCGGCATCTCCTTTCCCCAGGGAGGATTCCATGACTTGGTCATGGTGGTCCTCATCCATCACTTCGTCTATCTCCTCCTCCTCCTCGGCAAGATCATCATTATCATCATCAGACCAATTGACTTCGACCTTGCAGCGGTCACAATGACAAGTGAAGCCATAGTCCTCCATCAACCTCCTCTGTCTGCTGGCATAATTCTCGTTGACTGGAAAATAGCTTAAGCATATCTCCCTACCTTGCGGAACATCGTGAATCATCCGAACGATAATGTCGGTGTTGTTGTGGTGCTTGGGGGAGGTGTCGACGTAGTCAAAACGACAGGCATTGGGAAGGCAGTCGTGGTTGAAGAAGGAGGCATTCGGGTAGATACCGTAAGCTCGGACAGAACGTTGGCCACCGTCATTGGAGGAAAAAGGCTCCATAAGCCCAAAGGCATTAAGCTTGTCCTTGGCCAACAATGCGGCCGTGAGTTCCACCGAGAAACCCTCAAGCGGAGGCGACGGCAAGAGGGAGGAGATGAGAGAATGCAGGAAATGAGCAGCGGCGGAGTCAGTGGCGCCAGGGGTGCCCTCAAGAGAAAGCAAAATCTGGAATTGGGAAAGAGAGACAAGGGAAAGATTGTAGGCGGCCACCAGGAAAAGGGCCTGCAGCTGGAGTTCCATGGGTTGTTCAAGCAGGAGAGAAGAACAATCTCGGAGACGAGAAAGGGCTTGGCATACCCATGGAGTGTGGGATGAAGTGAGTGCAGCGGACAGGCAGTTTTGGCTACAGAAGACATGAAAGTGGGAGCAAGAGGGGCAAGAAACCACCGAGGGCGAAGAAGATGATAAGGTTCTGAAGCACCTGGCACAGTAGGTATTGGAAGTGGAGGGGCGAGAGGAAGAAGAAGGGTTGATCAAAGGAAAAGCAGAGTAGAGGAGGATAGGGGAATCTCTGAGGACAATTTGGCCGGCCTTCAGTGGCTGCGAAGCCACCAGACCCCTCCCTCTCCCTTCTATCTCTTCTATCCTCAGGAACCCAGTCTCCGCCGCCGCCGATGTAGACATCTCTCTCCGCTCTGCCGCAAAGTCCCAACTCCCAACAGTACCACTTGATAGGGTTTTTCCAACCAAAGCCCCAATTCTGTTTCTCTTATATGTTGTAAATACTGAATATATAATATATATACGGCAGCATCGCTTGACCCAGAGCTAGAGGTGGTATGTGATGGAAACATTGGAAAGCCTCGACACGTCGAGGCCCACGACAGATCCATTTTGCTTTGGATAAACTGGGATCTCTCCGTCTGCTGGGTTTTTTTTTTTTTTTTTTTTTGCCCTTTTCTTTTCTTTCTTCAGCAGAAAAAGCGTATGCATTCCCAAATCCAATAACCGTAAGGTTTTTGACTAATTCATAAACAGTGGTTGGTATTCAACTTAATCAAAGGATTTTATTAGCATGAAAATTTACCAATTTGTTAGTTGATCAACACCAAACACGTATCAGAACAGTACCCAAAAACAGAGGTCAGATTTATAACTTAACTCATTGGTTGTAACCAAGCATCGGCTCGAGGGTAAAATTGTTTTGTGTAGATGGAAGATGCTTGTACATAAAATTATCAAACTACAAGGCAAAGACAGAGTACCCAATAAACATATTTAAGAAAAACACATGAGATCAACTGAACAAATGAGTCTCTGGGCAATTTTTTCGTTGCATTAATTTTATTCCATTTCATAGGGTCCAATAACAGCACTATCAGGCTTTAAGAGATGCCCCCACTTTGACAAGGTCTTCAACTGCCTTCAGGATTTGTGCCTCAGTCAAGCCTTCCAAACGGATGCCCCTCTCAACACCCATGTCTGTAGGATAAAACAAAGGTCAAATACATGATACTAACGGATATAGCAAGGCATGGGCACAAATGATCAATGAAATATAACCGAACATGAAATGAATATATTGAACTTAGATAGTTGTGACAGGCCTAAAATTGTTATATCAAGCACCGATTGAGGAAGTGGAAATGTCAAATGTTATATAGATGAATGTCTATGTGCAAATCCACAACTAGGTGTTCGTCAATAGCTGCGCAATTTCCAAATGCCCACACTTGTTAGGAGTAAAGAGACTCCATCATATATCAATAAGCCAACGCCACATTTTCCATATGCTATTTGTACATCTTGAAGAAGTTTCTACATAACAAACGTTTAAGGCTCGTTTGTTTTCGTAGATGAGATGAATTTAGATTAAAGTTAAAAAGTTGAATAAAGTATTGTTAGAATATATTTTTTAATATTATTTTTGTTTTGGAATTTTAAAAAGTTGAATTATTTATTTTATTTTGTATTGGAAGTTGGGAAAGTTGTAATGATTAGATTAGATGAGATGAGATGTTTTCTGAAAACAAACAAGGCAAATTGCCAAAAATGAGAAGGATAGGATTAGGCTATTCACTATCAAACTTCAACAACCTTCTACTTGTTATTTGCTACATCTTATGTTTGCCAGTCCAAATTAACAAACCAACTAAAACCAGCCAATATAAGAACCCCAACCATGCATGTATATACCAAGTTGAGTAGCTATGTCCACCATCCTTGTTTTTCGTTCATTGCTGTGTTTCCTTTAATAAACCATCTTTCACTCGTTATGTTTCTTGCTACAGGAGAAGAAGCAACTCGCTGATGTTTTTCTTCCTGAACTAATTCTATTGAAGAAACACAAAACCAGTGACAAAGAATCAATGGAGATTCATATTCCAAGAAAAAAAAAAAAGAAAAAGATTTCCCCACCAATCTTTAGTCATCCAGCAAATTGTGGGAAGAAACCAGAAAAGGAAAACAGAAGGGGAAAGAAAATACAAGAAAGAGTTAGAAAATTCAAGGGCAGTGACTGTAAACCCAATGGCAGCAGTTACAAATGCACATTGCCCTATCATCAATGCCAACCCACCCACTGACTCTCACCTCCATCACTGACACCTAACAAAAAACCAATGTGAGACTTGACACTCAATGCACTTTCATCATACATAGATCATCACTTAATGTAGGATTTAGGTGGGCTTTACAATCTCCTCCACTCAAATCCCTGAGGTCCTCGTCAAAACTCGTGCCAAACAGAGTCCAGTGCCATATGGTGTTATTAGGTTGGTTTTAATACAATTTCTAACAGCTTAAAGAAAGCTTAAGCCACATTGGTCTGGGCTTATACTCCGAAAACACAAGTTAATGTTACACTTGGAGATTCTTGGAATCATTATAAAATTTGAACCTAATAAGGAATCAATGTGAGACTTCACTTAATGTAGTTTTATCACACATTCGCCTATTTTTTTAGGTATCACACACGTTCACCTCTATCACAGATCACCCACCCAATGTGGGATTTAGCAGGCGTTAAACTCCCAATAAAAGTCCCTCGATGAAAACCCTACATATCATAATCCTCCTAATTTAAAACTCTGGTCACCTCCATTTTTGCAGGACAAAAGATTCGTCCCCACGAATATATGCCTACATTACATGGGGGAAATGCAACTGGACTTGGAGGATCATAAAGTGTTTCAACAAAGTAGGTATAGGAATTCAGGAAAAAAAAAAAAAGTATAGGTGAATACAATACACATGACAGAACACTGGTAGGAATCGCGTGAAAATGAAGAAATGAACATGAGCAAATGAATCTGAAATCGAGACATGAAATCTGAACATCGCCAAGATACGAAACGAAATCGAGACGAATCAAAAAGTAGTGAAACCAAACAAGAGATAGAGCGAGTAAAAAGAAAAAGAGATACCATATCTAGCCCATAACTGAGGCTCAATCCCACTGCATTCACGAATTAAGATTGGGAATTTAGGGTTGAGTGTCTTGAGATCCTTGTAATTCTTCTCTACGAACGCTCTTTCAGAAGTTCAAAACAACAGAACAGATAAAAAATCATCTTATCTCAGGTTAAATAAAAAAAGCAAAAGTTTTATCTCGAATTAACCAGTAGTGATAAACAATGAAAGGGAAAAATATTTTGGCAAAAAGATGGTAGAAATGAGAAACCTAGCGGACGAGCTCGCAGGCGATGTTTGACATAGCAGGATCCGAAGCTCCTTCATATTCCGAGACAGATGTCCCCTCCACGCCATTGTTACGCTCTCTCTCCCCCTCTCTCTCCCCCTCTCTAGTCTCTCATTCTGCTCATTACGATCGTCACCTAGCCCCGGGGGGATGGGACAAGAGGCCCAAGCCCATCATCAGCCCTTTGACAGTGTGCTGGGTCGAGGCCCAACTAAAGTCCGTACGAATTACTCTGAAAATCCATTGGCTCGGGAAGGTAACATTATTTTCTTCTACGATCAGCCGTGAAAAGCTATCTATTTTTTTTTTTTTTTAAACGCTCGTTTTATCTAAACAAATACTCAATGCATTTTGAATTCGTAGAAGCACATCCTGCGTCTGTAGCACCCGTGTTGCCTGCCCAGCGCCACCTCGCGACAACCATCACTCGGTCCAACGCCACCCCACACCACCCATCCCTCTGTCCTGTGCCACCCCTCGTTCCTCCTCTATCTCCCCTCAAATTTACACATCCCGCATCACGTCACCTACCCAATGCCAACAGCCATCCCTCAGCCCAGAGAAAAAAAAAAAAAAAATATGCTAAACCTCCCGCAGATCTGAGAGCTTCGCATCGGTGGACTGAGGATAGCTTTGCGTCGAATGGACCGAGGGCTTAGCGACTTAGGGACCAAGGGCTTGGGGACTAATCTCCTCGGGAGGACTGAGGTCGTGCTTGGCTGAGGTCAATAGTTGGCTTCGAGGGCTAAGATCAAAGAAGATGAAGGGCTAAGGTGATTCAAGAGGGGGAATTGATGGGCATGGGATTGGGGGAAACTGAGGGCTGAGAGACGTGCCCAGCAAACCGGTCCAGTTGTTTTAGTGAACCTGGTCCACACGTTAGGTGTGTTATGACTGCTGCCAATAGTTGGCTGATGCGAAGATTATTACAACATTATTTATCATCCTTGTGGAACTCGACCATGTCAAGTACGGAACTTGGCTGACAAAGAAGTGATAGAAAAAGGATGATAATTTAATAAAATGACGTCTAACAAATTTCATGCAATTTTATCCAATTCCAGAAAGCATCTTTTATTATCATCTTGTGATTTTATACTAAGCAGCTCATATCCATTTCACAAATTATCATCCAAAGGCAGAAACATCATATAATCGCCCTAATTTCAATTAAAACAGGTAAAAGTGTACAAGTCCCATCAAGCTCAGGTAAAAACCAGTTAAGGCCCCGCCCCGGTGGGGGGGGGGGGGGGGGGGGGGGGGGGGTGTGATTGGGCCTAGGGAGAGTTATACTCAGGCTTAGCACGCACAGAATCAGTGATAAAGTAATCATAATATTAGAGAAATATCCTAAATGAAGTCCAACGGTAGAATTATCAGCCGCTGCAAAAGGGGCAACGAGCTTTCCTGAGGACTGAGGCGACTGGATTCCAAAGCTACCACCCTTCACTCCTGCAAACACAGAAAGAATAGCATTAGTATCATAGCCTTTACCACAAAGCAAAAAATTCCAGTTGCTTCATGGCAACAAGCATTCCACTAACATGATATTTGATCCTCAAAACTTCTAAGTTATGCACCCGGTAAGGAATGAAGGCACCAATACACACTACATCTCTCCTATCACCCAATATCATGCGTTTGTGTGTGTAGAGGAAGATCCAGTAGTGTAATACAGTCCCACAATCACCTCTGCATCATCGAGGAACTTGATAAAAACAAGATGACCTTTGAGGCATATCAACATATTCCCAAATGATGTTCGTTTAAATAAAAGCCTCTCACATGTATGCATGTGCAAAATATGGAATATTCATTCTGAAACGTCAGGAAACATATGCACATCCTGAGGTATCACTAAAATGAGAATATAATCTAATAGGCGAGGTCGGGGAACCATATTATCGCCTACAAATCTTATAAGCTACCCTTTTACCACTTAAAAGGGAATCGGCTTCTTGTCCTATTCTAAGGATCCAAGAATGACTGCACCAACTTTGTAGAAATATCCATCATAACATCACAGGATAAATCTAGAGAAAATCTAGTTAACTGTGACAGAATATGTCACCAATTGAAGGAACAGTGTACTTATCACATGATACAAACAATATTCATGCCACTAGCATCCTTCAAAAGCTGCCTAAAAAGACACAATGAAGGCTGGTTTTCATGTACCATCCATGAGACTCGGGCAGAAGGCAAAACACTAGGAAGTTGTGAAAAAAGTCTATTGGATGAATTAACTGTATTCCAAGATCCTATAGTTCTAAAAATTCTTTCATAACACTCGAGCATAGGCTAGTCACAACAGACACTGGATACTATCCAGCCGTTCAAGTAACATGGAGAATCGAAGTAATACAAGTTCTCAAAGACAGTGTCCCCAATTCTGCCACCTCTGCTTTTGATCACATATGTGCACATTTATACATATTTGTGGTGTGCACGTGTATAGAGAGATAGATGAAATGGTGGTACAAATGAAACAGTCTAAAAGCAACAGGAAGTCATACTTGTTCCATGGGTACAGGTTCATTATTCCTTTGTTCCTCCACGTCTTTTGGCTCACTGTCATCCTCATTCTGACTATCGGAGTCCATATTATCGTCCTTTTGTTTGACACCATTTGCCTGAGTATCCTCAACCAAAGCTTGCAAATCTGTAGGAAGCTGACCTGACTTCAATGCCTGCTCACCAAAACCAGATTAAAAGTGATATGTTACTACTAAGCACAAAAAAACAAAGCTTTAAAAAACTTAATAATTCCAAAACATAATGAAAACGTGAGGACCTTTTCAAGTCTTGCAACCTCTTCAAGAGTCTGTGAATTCACAATGGCAGCCTGCAAACAAATGAAACATTAGCGAATCTAAATAATAATGGTGGTGGGTTGCCATGCTAGTCTCTCCTGGGGTTTAGGTTCCATGGGTGAGTCCTAAGGGCTCTGCCATGGGGTGGTTCCATCATAAAAATAAAAATAAAAGGATATGTACTTGTGTAATCATCCAATAATTTTTTTATATAAGGTTACTCACTTTCATCCAACAATACAACCATCCCAAAAACGTAATAGAGCTCAACATTCTCCAAGCAAGCTCAATGCATTGGAAGTCTTGACTATTCCTTTCTTAAGCATCCATCAATTATTATTAGAACACTGTTAATAATATCCTCTTGTCACCTTAGGGAAAAAAGAAAACACCCTCTCTTGCCTACTAAATAACCCACATAATTATCTGCCTTTGGAAAATCCAAGCACAATATTATTTTCAAAATCATTTTTTCACTAAGACACAGTAAAAGGTGGCAGACTAAGAAAAGGACACCGTGTGAAAATATGACAAAGTTGTTGCATGCATTCGAATCTAGTTATAAATGTATGTTATTTGCATATAAATGAATGCATGTAAATATAACCCAGCCAGATAATAATCAGATAAGGCTTTTCTTTGGATGAAACATTTGTGGAAATCAAACAAATAAGAAACCAGTAATGAATTCTGCAAACAGGTGGATGGTTTCATATATTTTTGTTTTTGAGGTAAATGGTTTCATATTACCCAAAACTGTCATTCATGACCGGCAGCCCCTAACTACACTACAATCACTGATCTGTGCAGTTACATTAATACCTTGATAGCTATTATTTGCTCTGGTGTTGGGGCAGCCACTTTTGGAGTTTGTTCTTCCTCTGAAACTTCCGAAACTTTGGGTACCTCAACAGGTGTGAAAGTCTTTGCGGATTCCTTTTTAATCTCTTCCTCAACTTCTTTGGATGCAAACAAATTTCTTGCTTCCATTCTCTCCTGTAGTTTATGAAATATGATTATCAAAATGAAGGTACATAATAGAGGCAGAGGAGAGTTGAAAAGAATGACAATTGTGGAAGTATCATATCATAATTGTACATCGTTTTCTAGAGTCTCCGTAATGATTCAAGTTTCGCACATTCCACTTTTAAATCAGAAATCGAACTTTTGGCTATATCTGGCAATAAAAAAATTCTTTGGGTAACTAAGAGTAAGCTTCTTTAAAATTTGGGGTAATAATCATAACTATGCAAACTCAAGATAATGAGAGTGTAATTAAACAAGACAGTTTAAGGCTACCTTACAATTTTAAAAATATAAGAAAGCAGAAGCATGCACAGAAAACCAAGACTGAATTTGGCACAATAAAAGAATCTTACCTTGTTTTTCACCTTCTTGAAATCTAGAACCCGAAGGAACTTTAGTTTGTTAATGACATACAGCCGATAATTTGGTTTCTTTGTGATGTTATTATCTAACAGGCTAAGAAACTGCAGCTTTGGAAGGGATGCCAGAGGATCAATCTCTACCAAGTTGACAAGCCTGTTGTTCGTAAGAACTAAAGTGTGTAAATTTGGCAAGAACTCTGCAACATGAACATCGAATGAAATTATAGTAAACAGAAGGTATGCTTAATGACACCATGAAAAAAGGACAGTAAGTAACATTTGAATCTTACCTCCGATGTTGGGATTGATACGAGTAATTCTATTGTTATTTATAAGCAATGTGCCCAAACGATTAAGATGAGGAAAGTTTTCCAGCTTAACAATCTCATTGTCAGACAAATCAATTGTGTCGAATTGGTCCTGCAAATCCCAACACGCAAATCAAATATTAGGCTCGTTGTATTCATAGTTCAAGAAAAAACAAGTTGTATATAATAAATTCATTTGCTTGAAGCAGCGTCATATAGGTAATGTAATATTATGAAAAAACATTAACCTGTAAGGAATTGGGGAATTCTAATTAATATGGTATGTTGTAACATCTATTCAAGTTTAAAATTTTCATGAAATCTACTTATAATAAAGAATCATCAATCATCAAATATCAAGTAAAACCAACACCGAGCCAACAAACGTACTTATCAAATATTAAACAAAAAAAAAAAAAAAAAAAACTGAGACCTCATTGCCAACTCACAATCCCATCACTTCAGTAAAACGTGTAGTAGAAGTCAAGATTTCCCGAAATATGAAGGGAACTTGAAATTCAGAGAGACAACGTTGCTCACCTCAGTAGCGCCCAAGTTTTCTATCACCGCAATCTTGTTACCTATCAACCAGAGGGGAAAGTTGTTTAAGTAGAGCCATTCGAAGAGAGAGTAAGGGCTCGGACGGTGGGAAAAAGGATAGAGAGAGAGAGAGAGAGAGAGAGAGAGACCATACCTCGAAGATCTAACTCTCGCTCCTTGACGGCATTGAAAAAATGAGGGCTTTTCCAAATCAAGTCGGCAGTGAGCCTCACCATCTTTCTCTATTCCCAGCGTCTCTGGCTGAACGAACAGTAAATAGCAGCAAGCAGCTGAGGTGATTGCTGCACCCGGATGGAGGGCTGGACGACCAACAACCCTAACAAAATATTTGAAGCCAAGTCGGGCAAATGCGCAGTGTGGGTTACGGCGCTCTCGCGGGTTTACGAATTAGTCCTTCTACAAGAGCAGGCGGAAGGCTTACAAAATACAAATATCAGCGTGCTATACAAAACGGGTCGGATTATCCACTTTTTCAGATCTAAATTTATTTAGGTCTAAAAATGTAAAATTGTGTTTTTTTAAAATTTATGATTTCAATTTGAGTCTCAAATTTGTAATAAATCACTGTTCAATTTTAGTCTCAAAATGTCTCAGTTTCCTTCTTTCTTACATAGATGATTGTCATGTCCAAGGGGTCAATGTTCGAGAATTAGAGCATTGGCCCATTGTCAATGTCAAGTCTAAATTTTACTCTTTTTTTTCACAAAATTCCTACATTGAACTAGCCAAAGCCATATTTATTAATCTTGAACTACAGTAAATTTCACCTCATAGCCATGTTTGGCGACACACTGTTGAAGGACCAAAGGATTTTTTTATTATTTTCTCCCTCTCCCTCCCCCTTTCCCACGTATTTTTCCTCTTTCCCTCGTATTCTCTTTTGTTTTAGAAGGCCATAGCCCCTGTCCCTCTTCTCTCTGTTTTCTCTCTTCCTTAATCTTCTTCAATCGATTGTCTCTCCGTTCTTGGGTCCAAAATTCTTGAGTCCCTTTCCTTACTGCTTCCTGTCGGCTGTGCGATTTCCTCTATCTCTCAGCTTGGCTCAAGAACATTCAGAATAACCCCTACAATATGAGCTTTGTGCGATTGATTTAGGAAATTATATTTTTGTGCAGTTGATTTAGAGAATCTGACTCTACAGACTCTGAGAATTTTATGGATCTATTTTCGTTATTTTTCTCTTTTCCAACAATGGAGGTTGATAAATCTAGATCAAAGTAATTGTTGATTTTTTGGAAATGAAAACAGGAGGATATTTCTTTAAATTGTTGTTCCCCTTTCTTAGTTGTCTTTTCCAGTATTTTTTTCTTTATACTGGAAAAGAGAACATGGTTTTGATGTTCGTAAAAAGCTACTTTTGTGAAGAATATAACAACAGATAATGGAAACTCTCAAATCAATTTCTCAAGCTTTTTTTTAATTTGTATGTAGTTCAGATCAACATTATCGAGCTTTGTCTACTGCCTGGGGAAAGTCATTGTTTTGGAAGCAGTAGTTCCTGTAGAGAAGGACTGCCAGAATTATGTGCTCTTAGCACCATTTGCCTAGAAGAGATGAACCTAAATGTAATTACGAGAGTAGATAATGGCATGTATAGGAGTTTAGACAGCTTGTAATCTAATAGGGAGATGAAATCATAAATATCCATGGCTCATATTAGACCCCTTTATATCGACGCACATGGCACCAATACTTAATCAATCAACATTTTAACCCCTTTATATAAGGAAATGTTCATCTCTTATATCATTTGAATACTCTTAATGTTAATCTAATAAAAAATAATAATATAGTGTTTTCTGCATATCCATTGAAAGTACATCAATTCATAATGAAAATCATCTGTCATATTTGATACTAAAAGTTTCACTGTCCTCAGATGAGAACAATAAAGCACAAGTATCAAATTGTGTTGGATCGATTGTAATTGGCTTTTCTTTTATTTTTCTTCTCCATGCTCCATGCCCAAACTTGGCTTTCGTATCTAAGTTTATGAAATTGTCTTATTATAGTTCTTATTTGATTCTTATACAGGTCATACAAGCAGGCCCTATAGGTATGTCCCATCGTTCCCTTGTTCACCCATTTATCTATTATATTTTCACCTTTTTTTTTTTTTTTTTTTTATGTTTGTTAGGTATAGGAACTCTTTTGGTTTGTAATTTGGGTAGATGCTTGTTCGTTTCATCTTCATAATTGTTTCCTTTGGTTTAATATTCAGAAATATTATGAACATTTTTCAGGCTTGAATGAAATATAGTTAAGTTTAACTCATTGTTTTTTCACGATGCATGAAAAAAAAATAGCTTTGGTTTGTTATACTTGTTACTTGAATTTGCAAATTTTTTTATAAAGGTAGAAATCCCTACAACCCCTGATTTGGCGAAATCATCTGCTACAACATCATAATTAGGCAACAACATCATAATATTGATCTTATATAATATGATACGCACCTACCTAGCTATATATAACTCAAACGTACGTATGTGTCAACCCAAGTTTGAGTTTTACTACTCTCTTATAAAGATATTAGCTAGACTATATATAGAATTTTATTCATTAATTTAAAGACGACAAGACCTTAGTTTCTACATCAGGAAATCTTATTTGTACCCAATATAACAACTCTTGTTTCAAAGCCATCAACTCTGTGAATGTGTTAGTGCCAACCCCAAAATGGAGAGAAAAGCCACAAATAAAAACATCATTGTTAGAATAAAGAATACCCCACAAATAAAAGCGTCGTTGTTTGAAGTAAATCTCCTAAGCTGTGATGGCTTAACAGATGCATTAATTTAGAAAAGCCAGCTTGTAATCTTATGAATAACTGCAGAAAATACTGGCTTATTTTCATTGAAGCAGTGCTCATTCCTAGATAACAATATTTCCCGTATAATGAGTAAGGGAGTTCTAGAAGCAAGTGGAGATGCATTATCTTTCCTGTGATTAGTCATCCACCATCTTGATAACCTTTCCTTCCAATGAAATTCCAGTGAAGATGGAAATACAGTTGGTTTCTTTGCTGTTTTTCTTTGTTGTTTTTCTACATATTTCTTTGCTCTTTTTCTTTGCTTTTTTTTTTCTACATATTTCTTTGCATACCAGATCAGCAAATGGCTTTTATTTCTAACTTTGTTTTTCTGCATATTTGTGGACTGTTTGCATGTCAGTTTGAGGCAGGCAAATATAACATCTATATATTGGCAACATTTGTTTAATTTGTGGTAATATGATTTGCTGTTTTGTGGGACTTGAAAATTTTTAAACTTCTCTGACTCCTTGAAAATGTAATATTTTTCAAGGATGGATACACAAATTGATGATGATCCATTCCTCACCACTTTATTACAAAGTGGAGGAGAGGGTTGTAATAGCACCCCAACACAACATTATAATGTTATGCTCCAAGCGACATTCAATGACGGTGAAAAGAAGCATCATTCAAAAAAAGTTTAAATGGGTGTATCTTTCACTGCAGAGGAGGATAACCTCCTCGTTTCGGCTTGGCTCAACATTGGTATCGATGCAATAAATGGTACTAATCAAAAGTTCACTCAAATGTGAGACAGAATTTCAGAATTTTATCATGAATATAAAAAATCGAACAATGTGAATCGTTCTGTAGTCTCTTTGATGAATCGATGGTCAACGATTCAGAAATGCACAAATAAGTTTTGTGCATTTTTAGCACAAGTAGAGTTATTGCATCCGAGTGGTGCAACGGAGTAAGACAAGATATGTAACATTTTACTTTAATTATCGCAATTATGTAGGACTAATTTATGAACTAACAATATTCCTATGGATTTGTAGATTGAGAAGGCTAAAATTTTGTATAAAGAGATGGAGAAGGGTAACTTCACAATGGAGCATTGTTGATGTCTTCTGAGACACCAACCAGAATGACAGCAACACATATCCACCCTTAGGACGAGGAGAAAGCCACAAGGTGAAGTTGCTATTGACACGGTGGAGGGGAACATGAAGGTTTTTGCTTAGAGATCTCTAGGCAAAAAAGCTGAGAAAGAAATGGAGAGGAAACGGAAGTCAATGGAAGGCAAAGAGTCTGAGATAAGCATTTCCTTAGCTAAAATGACCGAGGATAGAGCCACAACCATGGAAGAGCGGAGAAATGTTGCGTTGAAGGCAGACCAAAAAAGCGAGAAAGTATTTGAACTAAAGAAGAAGAAGTTTGAAGTAGAGAAGAAGAAATATGAGGGCAAGATGATGATGCTAGATCTACGTGGCATGAATGCCATGCAACAACAATATTTTCATAATATTCAACTAGCAATTATTGAGAAATCGAAGTCCCATTCCGGAGGTAGATCTAACTCTCATTCGACACCTTATTATGTAGATATCTAACTTCTAATATTTATAGAACTAAATTTTTTGAGAATTTAGTGGCTGCTCAGCCACATGTGGGCTGGATAAATGTGGCTAGGTAGCAACTAAATTCGTGGATTGTGGATATTATCTCTGTTGGTAATTTGTGGACTGTTTTGGTAACTTTTCTGACTCTTTTGGTATATAAAGAGGAATTTATATTGACTGTTGGTATTTATTTGCAGGACTCTTTTGTATTTACACTAAGTTTGAGACTGTGTTGCTGGACTTGAATGAGATTGTGTTGGTATTTATTTGTGTGACTCTTTGTATGACTCATTTGTATGTGACTCATTTGTATGAGACTGTGTTGCTAGTTTGTGTATGGTTTGTTTATGGCTTGTGTATGGTTATGTTTTAGCATACAATGACACATACTCCACTGATGCATTACTATGGAGATGCATAGCAGAAAACAAATAAAGGGATCATTTAGCACATGTTTGGGATCCTTGTTTTCTCCCTTTCATTTACTATGGAGATGCTTTGGGTTGGGTTGCTTTGGCAGAGAGTTCCCCATATCTGGTCTGCCATGACAGTCTTGTTGGTTGTTTTTTTTTACTTCACATTTCTGTCCAGTTTTCAGGTTCTTCTTCTATATTGTACTTTAGAATTTTTATATTTTTTGTAGATGAAAAATAATAGGTTGAGGAAAAAAATTAATTAGGAAACAATAATTTAAGTATCAAATTAAACTATTAATTAACATATGGTTATTGTAATTGTAAAATATGAAAAAAAAATTAAAAAATATTATTATTAAAAAAATAATATTATATTATTATTTTGACTAATCTAATGGCTAGTCCAATGTGAATTCACCTAATCAAAAATTAAGGCTATAGCCAAAATTTGAAATTCTAGCTAAAATTTGGACTTGCCAATACTCTTTATTAGGTCAAAAAAATATGGCTGGCACTACAACTACTAAGAATTCATTTTAAAAGTATATTTTCTTTTTTTATGTATTTTTTTAATCATCTTAAATATTTAAAAAAAAACTACAATATCACTAAAAAACACTTCATTAATTACTAAATAAAAAAAAAACTATTGGGACCCATTATCGAGACCCACTATCGGGACATTTTCTAAAAAATATCTCTTGCTTGGTACCATTTTAAATGTTGTCTTTAAATGATATCCAATGGCATTGATTGCTTGATCCCCTTCCACGCACAAGACAATATGTGAGCTCTAAAACTATGAAATGATCTCATCGTGCATATTATCAACATACTGAAGAAGAAAGTTTGAAGGAGTAGAGAAATTATATGAATAATTTAATGCTAGGATGCTTGTATTAACAAAAATATTTGGGAGACACGAGCCGCGTCGCTAGTCAGAACTCTTGTATTAAAGGCTAATGTTCACTCCGATAAATACAAATCATAATGAGTTTCGGGCTAATGGTTCTTCTCTTCATGAGTCGAATCTAGCACTTTTATATGGACTAACATGTCTGGTTAGAGTTAAAGGCATGTAGTCTGATTGACATAACTTATAAATTTTATTGGAGTTTGAAACCCACTACTTCAACTTGAAAAAAAAAACATTTATAATTAAAAAATACTTATTAATGAATTAATCTATTATCAACTCGTAAAATATATCATCCATATTATTATAAGATATAATTTATATAATTTAAATTTTAAAATTGAATTATGCCACGCAAGTATGTGTGGTGTAAAGGTATTAAAATATCAATATTCTTTTTAATAGTCCTTAAAATAAAATCTAAGCCGTATTTTATATATAATTTTGTGAAAGTAAATAAAGAAAATAAGAAATTTACCTATCTGTTTAAAATGTGTTTTACAGTAAAGTTTGCTAAAGTGCGTAAGATGCAATAAAATATGTTTTATTGAGTTTTTATGAATGTTATTTTCGGTTTTTGTGTTTGTTTTATTGTTTGGAAATTTAGTAAATAATTACATGAATGATGAATTTTAAAAGTTTAATATATTTTAATTCAAGTTAATTTATTTTTAAAAAAATAAAATTGAAATTCGAGCCTTTGGTAATAATCATCTCGAGGCAAGGACACGTATTCAAGCATGCTGGGAGCCGACTGATCTCTGATAAACGGCACAGATTCTACGAGGTGACGTGTAATTTTAGGAGGCGAGGGAGTCCCCGAGCTCGGTGGCCATGTCAAGGAAAGGACATAAAAACGACGCGACTGGAATCGTCAAGTGAGCGCGACTTTGAGTAACATACGAAGCGATTCGATTCGATTCGAACTCGAAGAAACCCCGAGAGAGCTTACAAGAAAGAGAGAGAGAGAGGATTCCAGATTCCAATCCGGAGCCGTGCTAATTGTACCAGTGATTTAGTTTTACGACACAAATCATAGCAGGGGAGAGGACGGGAGGAGGAAGATATGGGACGGAGACCAGGAAGCATTGCTCCATCATGGCTATTACTATTGCTTTCACTACTTCTTGCCTGGGCGATGGTATCTCCTGCTGACTGTGTTCGTTCTGGTAATAATAATAACTCTTCGTCCACGGGAGCTTTATATTGGTCCACCGCAAAGGAGGAGGCGGATCTGCTTCGCAACCCCCATGCACGGGACGATTCCTCCGAGGCTGTCGCCAACGACGACTCCGACGGCGGCTTTTCTTCCCTCGAAGGAATGTTACAGTGGGCTATTGGTAATTGTAATCCCTTCTTTCTTTTTTCCCTTTCCACTTACATGGCTAGCTGATTATTTGCTCCAGTGGTGTCGTTTCTTAATATTACTATTAAGAGATAGGGGCTTGTTTATTATCAATTGATATATTTAGCCTAAATGGCCAAATAAAGTACCTATCGACTCCATGCCCAGAAGGCACTGGTTCATTCGGGATAGCTTACTGCATTCAGTTCTGGTCGATGAGAAGTTATGACGGGTTTGACCCAGAAGGATACTAATACCACTCTATCGGAATACCTCAATTGCAGTGTTGATGACAATGGAAAATACGGTCTCCTATATTTAATATTTAACTCGTGGTTTTAAATGCGAACTTTTATTTTTTCTTATGTCGAGTATCTCCACTGAAGTGTTTCTCTTGTAAATGAATCAGGTCATTCTGATCCCGCAAAATTAAAGAAAGCATCTGAAGATGTCAAACGACTATCACCCAGTGAGCTGAAAAAGCGACAAATAGAACTAAAGGTGGGAAACTATTAAAATGTTCATGGGTAGCAAATCACAAAAGAACTGTTTATTTTGCATATTCGTTTGTGCCATGAAGAATTAGAACAAGTAATTCATCTATATGAGCATATTGTATCTTATTTATGATTTTTGTGTTCTTTTTCATTATCTTTAATTTTTGTTGAGTGCTTCTCTTGTTCACTTTAGGCTTGGGTTGTGCCTATCAAAAACATTATGTATTGAAATTTACTTTTTTGGGACTGTCTGCTTGAAACTTCTGTTATTTTTCACCATCTAGTGCCAATAACCTTTTTTAGGTCACAACAGTCTCGTCCTATTGGTGCCCTCCTCTTGATTCTATTCTTTCCTTCATACCGATGCATTTATAGATTTTCTTTTTCATCCCTGTGCGATGGTTAGTTCTTTATTTTTTGGTGAGAGTGCAATTTTTCTAATTTGTCACTGTAAGATTATATCTTAGGTTATGAAGTAAACACAGTATGTGATTTCGGTCCCTACAAGATTATTATGGATGAATCAAATGAATTGAATCTTCAGCTAATGCATGTAATATGTCATATATGGGGTAGACTCTAGCAAGTGTTTTTGTGCTTCTGCATTATGTCATATTTTGGGTAGATTCAAGCAAGTGTGTTTGTGCTTATGTATTATGTCACATGCACCTGTTCAGTGTGTTTGCTGGAGATATATGATGTATCTGTTGTGCTTAAATTACTTACCAAAAAAAATCTATTATGCTTAAACAGGACCTGATGGAGAAGTTAAGAATGCCATCGGATGCACAGTTGATGCAAATTGCAATAGATGACTTAAATAATTCCTCTTTGTCTTTGGAAGATCGTGAACGTGCTCTAAAGGAGCTTCTAATACTTGTCGAGCCAATAGATAATGCAAATGGTAGGTGTGAATATTTTACTTCTCATAGATCTGCAAGTTTTGCTTAAAGATGTGCAAGTTTTACTTCACAGTACTTATAAAAAAAAAAGTTTTTCTTCACAGTAGATAAGATTTCGAAACCTGGCAATGTGGCCTGCGGTTTGAAAGTCATGCAGACCCTCAGGTGGGTATGTCAGACAATAGCATTCTCAGATGCAAAAGAGTTGGGTGGCTTGCCAGATTAATGGCATTGTCGGATGCAAATGAGTTGGGTGGCTTGTCAAGCAAATCCCTTCTTTTGCAGAATAGGGTTCTTTCAGATAGTTAGATTGTTTGTGTTTCTTGTCATAGGGGGATAGGTATTCACAGTTGTTCTTGCTAGCACCATATGAACTAAGTGGGAGCATTCTAAAATGATTATTCCAGCCGCAGCATTAATTAGCTAATTTCATATCATA
Organism: Juglans microcarpa x Juglans regia; assembly: GCF_004785595.1. Classification (NCBI taxonomy): domain Eukaryota; kingdom Viridiplantae; phylum Streptophyta; class Magnoliopsida; order Fagales; family Juglandaceae; genus Juglans; species Juglans microcarpa x Juglans regia. The sequence continues at coordinate 7,505,743 of NC_054598.1, read as the reverse complement.
TCATGTTCATAATATTTATCAGACCGACACTTATTAAAAAAAAAAGAATTGACGAACTGGCAAGGCAGCTTTGACATTTCATACCTCCTCCTTTTTCTAAATATATGCCCCTAGTTATTTGTGTCTATCTTGCTCGTTTATAAAGCCATTGCAGTTTAATTGTTGGCGTGTTGTTACTTTTTCTGAAAATTTGAAATCTTATGAACCTTGAGGTGTTTTGTTCTTTTGTCTTTTTTCCTGAAAATTAGTTGCTGACATATTTAAACTTGTGTTTGTCAGATTTGAAGAAACTTGGGGCCTTGATGTGGTTATACAAGAGCTTAATCACGGTGACCCAGATATTAGGAGACTTGCTGCATGGATTATTGGGAAAGCCAGTCAGAATAATGCGGTTGTTCAGAAGCAGGTATGAAATGTTTGTTTTCTGAACCTATTGAGTTGCAAAAAGGTTCATGTTTCATATTCTCTACCCGTTTTGTGAAATATGTGCTTTCATGAAATTAAGTGAGAGGTGCTTAAAAGAAATCTAATTTAAAAGTCTGCAAGTCTCTCAGGTCCTGGAACTTGGGGCACTAGCAAAGCTAATGAAGATGGTAAAATCTAGTTCGACAGAAGAATCCATCAAAGCATTATATGCTGTTTCAGCACTGATCCGAAACAATCCAGCTGGCCAGGAATTGTTCTATGCAGAAGCTGGATATATGACGCTTCAGGTGACCTACATTAGAATGAGAAAAAAGATATGAGATTATTCATATAGCGCTGAGTATTGCAACTGACAGTTGCTATTTCTTAGGACATTCTGAGCAATTCAAGCATTGATATCAGACTGCGCAGGAAAGCTGTCTTTCTTGTGGGTGATCTGACAGAGTGTCAGTTAGAAAATGTGGATAAAGCTGAGCTTCCGTTTTTCAGCAATCAGATTTTCTTGAAGTCTGTAGTTGACCTAATGGCATCAGATGATCTTGATCTACAGGAGAAGGTGGTTGACCATTAATCTTATTAAACACTGTATTTGTTTTTAATATCAAAATGATACATGCACTACTAACTCTTAGAAATAGTCAAATGTAGAATCTTGAAAATGGAGTTCAGTTTATTTGCTGGAAATTCTGCAGTTTTGTTCTAATCTAATTTGTGCGGTATTTGAGATGTATTGCAGGCACTTGTTGCAATTAAGAATCTTCTGCAGCTCAGGGCGGCCGAACCACTAGTTTTCAAGGACTTTTGTGGTTTAGGTGGTGCATTAGAGAGAATGCGTCTGCAACTCCAAGAGTTAATGGCAGAGGAAGATGTCAAGGATTATGCAATGGACGTGGAGAGCCTCCGGAGTGAAGTGGAGCAGATTTTCCATTCAAAGTTGGGAAAGGTATTAACTTGCACTTGCTTGGTTTATGTGATTTGTTGAACTTTCATTTAACTTGAAAACTTTGTAACTGACAGGAAACACAGGTTCCAACATAATGATACATTCGTCTTGCACCAACATATGCTGGACTAGGCATCTGGCTACTATGCTCATAATGCATACCTTGCTGGATAACAGACTTATGCGCCTTTTTTTTTGGTTGTGGGGTTCTTTGTAGACTGACATGTGAATCTATATGTTTAATGGATAGGACTAGGAGAGAGAGAGCTCAAGAAAAGGACTGATTATTTTATGAATTGTATTTTTCTTTTAATCTATTTATATGATATAGAGGAAGTCTTGATCGGAGCCCTTTGCACAGTTTGCTTTCTCTATCTTTAATTTCTGTCCTGCTCAAACCGAAATTTCTGTCGATTTATAAAAATAAATTTATAAATTGATATAATTTTATAGATTCATTAGATCTACTTTATAATAAAAGTAATTTTGTAATCTGACTTATCATATCAAGTCACATCAGTTTATGAGTTTAGTTATGTAATTTTTTTGTATCTTGTGTTTAAAGTATTTCCTTGCTCGAATCCTATCTCCCAAGTGTACAGCTGAGTGCATTTATTTTTGTTTTTGTTTTTTAAAATATTTGTATGTTTTTTTAAATATTAGAAAAATACATAAATGCTAAAAATAAATAAATGCACTTGTCGATAGACTCGATACACGTCACGGATTCGAGTAACATAGCATTATTCTTTTTTTTTTTTGAAAGTAACGTAGCATTATTCTATTGCATATATCCCGAGATGTTGCGAGATATTTATAATCGTTTCAAAATTGAGAATTTTAGAAATCAGAATTAGAATACTGCAAAAAATTATATATATATATATATATATATATATTATAACATTATAAGAAAATTTTATTTATACATACTGATTTGTCTATTTTTAAAAATTATGAATATTTTAAAATTTAAAATGATATTATAAAAGAGAAATGATATTTACAATTTTAAAATATAGAAGTCCAACAGTTTAAAGAAATTGAATGAATATGAGATTTATATAAAAAAAATAATTATTTTTTAATGATATATCTTATTGTTTTTAAATAATGTGTAAAATTTATATAAACTAAAACCGTATATATCATTACTCGTCGAGTAATACTAGGTATAAATTTTATACAAATTTTTTATGCTTTTTTTAAATGAAGTCGACCTTTTTGATAAAAATTTATATATTTACAACTTGTTACTCGTTATAAAATGTTGCAAATACATGACATGACCAGTTGAATTGAAGTCCGCCGGCCCAGCCGCTATGGTTGTCCCTACGTACAAGGCTCCATAATGGACCACGAAGCCCATATGGACTACTTACCGGGCGAAGGCTAGTTAGTTTAGTTGATGGCCCGATCAAAAGGTGTCATATTATTAATTGAGTAATACTAATAGGTAAGTAAGTTTTAAGTATTTTCTTTAAAAATAAAAAAAAGGAGTACATTATAATATGATTACTTTTTTTCATACGAATTTCAGATTTCTATTATTTTTTTTTATAAGAATAGCACGCTCTAAGAGAGTATAAATCATTTTACATATTAATTTATCATTAATTTTTTAAAAGAAAAAAAAAAAGGAATTAAGAGGGCTAGAGTTTGATATCCTACTTTCATAATAAAATGATAAATTGATTCGTTTCATAATAGCACGCTCTAAGAGACAGTTTCATAATAAAATGATTCGTTTTAGCTTGCGCATCGTTGACAGAAAATACTAAGCATCCCTTCAAAAAAAAAAGAATAAATAAAAATAATGGATAGGATTCTCTTCTCACGGGTAAACAAATAAAGAAGTGGTCTAAGCTCTTTTTTTTTTTTGGGTTTGTTAGGGAATGTCTTGCGTGCCAGTGTTTTTGTACTATTTTTGTACAAATATAATTCATTGAAATTTGACTTCGTGTATTTTTGTAATTGGCTTATTTTATTGATTTTTTCTTTTAATTTCATTTTAGGACATAGCTTAGTGGTATCTACCAGTTTGTCCAAGTCCCGATCCCCGTTTACCTTTCTATTCGAGAGCAGAAGTTGGTGGAATTGGCCATTGGGAGATCTCTGAGGTTTTGTAGGCAGTGGGACTAAAATGGCTGTGCAAAGCATTACGAATCATCCTTTCCTCACCAAGTCACCGTTGCCGTCTTTCTCGCTCTCATCGTATTTGTCCAAATGCGACAGCGACTTGGGACTCGTTCGAGTAGGGCAGCAGAAGTGGTGCAGCGGAAGGCGTAGGGATTCTTTGAAGCTCGTCGTCTGCGCTCTGGACCGTACAAATGGCAGTAATAGCAGCGGAGGCGGCGATGGTGTTAAGAAGGGAGGCGTGCCGAATTCCAACTATGTGGTGCCCCTGGACAAGTCGTTTTCCCCCACGAACTCTTCTTGCATCACTCGCCCTCTCGTTGAGATCCTCCGAGACCTCAACAAGAGAATCCCCGACAATATCATCAAGAATACTTCTCCTCCTCACGATGATCATGCGGAGACTGCAACCTTCATCCCCTGGTAATTGCCACTTTCTCCAGTTCACTCTTCTCTCTCTCTCTCTCTCTCTCTCTCTCTCTCTCTCTCTCTCTATATATATATATATATATATATAATTTAACAAAGAATGACAGACATCAATCTACTGGAGTTTGATCTAATACAAGTTTTTGGCGATCCGGCGATGCTCTTGTGTAGGTTTCATGCCAACCGAATGTTGAGCTTCTACGCCCCTGGTCTGTCTAGTTCTTCCTTACCTTATTTTCTTGTATGCATTTTTGTTATATGTGTGCCAACCGAATACCTAACTTTTCAACATGTCTTCTGAACATCGTCTTAATTTGCACCTCGTGTTTATCTTCCTCGCTTTACAACCTCTGAACAACTCGGTTCCTTCCGTATCTCTTGCAAGTTGCATATCGTGCTTGTTTAAGTTTTATTAGTATCTTATAGTTGATTCTAAACAATATTGTAGTCCCTATCAACTCTCTTTAGTGTTCTTGACTATGTTTTGAAATCCACATTTCTAGATCTTTAACATCTTTTTGGCAGGATGGTGTGGAGAAATACGTGATGTTATATTCGCTGACAATGGAAGTGTGACTGTGGTTTATCGAGTCACCATTCGGGGATCTGATGGAGAGGTGTGATTCAATAGTTAACAAAACTAGATGATATTCATATCTAACACATTTATATCTCTAAACATTCATCAGTACCCAAAAATGCTCCATTTTTCGTTTATTCAGTGTTTGTTGGTCTGAAAACTATTGCCCCCACAGTGTTACTTTATCTTACATCATACATGCCATTAGAAATCATCGCCATGCTTGGTTATATCCAAAGTTTATAAAACACAAAACACAATGATTAAACTTCTCGTGACCACTGAAGGAAAGTTTAGAATACAAGACATATTTGCATAATTTCATGAAACTTCCGGGGTTAAAGAACTGGTTTATCGAGAAAGAACAGTAAACATCAGGCACGTGTTTGTTTAAATCATCTCCATTCTTGAGTCATTTCTTGGTAAGTATATTGTTTATTATAAAGAAATGGCAAAGACCAAATATATAAGTACAACAAAAACGAAATGAAAAAGGCAAAGTATGAGGTTAGTATCATGGTCGGGATGCTAGAGCAGACCATTGGGCCTGTAAAACCACTCCATGATTCTTAATTTCCAATTCATTCGTTAATTAAGGGGCCAATTGGTCTAGTTTTTCTGTTGGTAACATGAGTAAAGCCTTCAAATTGACTGTTTTTGCATAAATGCTACTTAATCAATCTTACTCATTATTTCTGTTGAGGCTCAATAAATAAATGTTGCCAGGTGTTGTTACCTTGAGTACATTATTTGACATATGATTAGGGAGTTGGGGGAGGGGGTGTTAGTGGCATTGGTGATGCGGACCGCCGGCCGTGCGGGGGGGGGGGGGGGGGGGTGGGGGTGTGGGGGGGTGGTCATGGCATGGAGTAGAGGCCTCATCATCAATTTGAGCCTAAAGAGTCTGGATGAGAATCGTAGACATATGGTTAGAATATTCTCTAGACCAGCATCTAGTCGCCCCATATTCTGTTAGAATCCTTTATAGAGGGTTTTGTTTTGTCTGGGCTTTAAAATATGTAATTTAGACGTCATCCTTAAAATTCGTAATGATTTTTTTACCAGATCACACGATTCAAATCTCCTTCTCCCCAGAATGAAAAATGGAATGGGTCAAGTCAATGTGTCCAGTTCCTCCGAAACAGCATGATGTATACAAAAAGAAAGACACCATCCCTCAAATTTTCACTTCAAAATTCACATCTTAAATCAATTTGTTGGTTGGGAAGAATGAGTTGAAGTTGTGAAAGTCAGTTGCCATTGGAAATGAGGAAATGGAAATTGTGTTGACATTAGATTTCAGAGGAAATTAGTTTTGAAGATGTTGTGGTTTCAGAGGATTCTGAAGGAAAATTTAGGATATGATGTAATTTCAGAGGATCCTGTATAAACAATTTTAGGAATCCCTTTATTTCTTTTCCCAAATTTTCTTGCCTGTTGGATGCCCTAAATATATAGTGCAGGAGTTGGCTAAAATCCTCAGTACTTGAACATTAGCATTCTTGGTGGGAAGAGCCCTTTCACAGGAGAAGTTATGTATGAACAGCTATAATGTCTTCAGCTCTTATGGCCGCATAGCAGCGCCCTTCTGAAAGAAGTGATAAAAATAATATGAAAGTGTTTCTAGGTTGCGAGGATGAAGAGATGATTTTAGCAGTATAAAAAAATGATACTTGTTTTACTTTCTAGGTGGGTGAAAGGAAATAAATCATAGTTCACTATAATTAAGAAACATTAATGGAAAAAGAAAATTGTCGACAAAGGGGGAAGCAACCTTACTACAGTGGTGTTAGTGGAAGTATACAAGAGAAGACTAATGACCATAATAACTCTATCTAGTCTCCAGTCAAACAAACAAGATTAATTTTTTAAAATATTACTATGCTAATTTATTTGAAGATTAATGAATGCTGATATTAGAGCCTCTTTCATTGGTAGACATGGACCCCGTTTATGTTTACTACACCAATACATTGTATTTTGTCTGTCACCCTTTTTTAGTTAAACTTTCTTCTATTTTTAAAGGACCCTTCCACTTTATTTTGTTTCTACAAAATTAGGTTCCCCAGTTAATTTCAGGATTTTTGTTTATGGATCTGCAGGCATTCGTTTTTGGGGGTGTGGCAGGATATTTGTCTATATTTGTTAAGATTTTAAGTAGGACTATTTTGAAGGCTTCGATCATTTTATATGACAACCACGCAGCAGTCCTGTTTTATGGATTTAATATAGGTCCTCAAAAAAATATATATAGGGTGCCTGCAACACCACAGATATTTATTCGAGTTTCTAACTGGGAATTGCAACGAGTAAATAGGAACAATGGTTACTGCATTGAGATACTAGCCATTGCATTGAAGCCATATCTATTACTGATTACGATTTCTTTTAAGTTTTATATTTGGGGCCGTTGGAAAGTTGATGGCACACTAGGGATTTATTTTAATGGCGAACTAGGATGCGTAATGACATCCTGCACAAATGTTTTCTGAGAACTCTTAGTTTTTTAAGTAGTACTCTTTAAGTGGAATTAAGTCAGTGTACTGTCCGATGGTGCTTCTCTGCGAGTTCATTGTTTCATAGTTATGAGGATGATAGGGAGAACACTTAATTAAAGAAGAAAAGTGTTTGTCTGTTGTTTTCTTTTCGTTGTGCAGTTTGAGTGTTGCCTAAAATTTTGCATTGTTTTAAACTCTTATATATATGCTTTTAGGGTGAGTAGTGCCCCATACCATATATAGTGCAATGACCGAGACAAAAAACTCAATATTTATCATATATCTAACTAATATTGTTTATCGGACATACTGATGCAGGCTCACCGTGAGTCAACCGGAACTGTATCACCCGTCGATGGCCACATTTTGGATCCAGTTGCTGCAGCAGAGGAAATAGCTTTCTGTAGAGCATGTGCTCGGTTTGGCCTTGGCTTGTATCTCTATCACGAAGAATAGGTGCTACAGATAGCAAGGAGGTTTATCTTCCAATCATGTGTGAAGTTTTTGTCTCAACTTGTTAGAGTTGAATGATACTTTCTGCACTACCAGTTGGTGTAAATATATTTAATAGGTACGAAGTGGTCATCTAGATTTGCAGATTATTTGGTCTGGATTGTGGAGAACCGAGCTGTTGACATTTTGTTTGGTAAACTGAGTTTTTAATTGCTTATAAATAAGGCGATTTTTATTTATAGACTAATATGCATTTTAACATATTTGTTTCTTTCGTGAGACTGAGGTATTCTGTAAGATTCCTTTCTAATTGCTTCTGAGATCAACTGATGACGAAGCAATTGTAGCAGGGAGACTTTCTATTCCTTGTTTACAAACACTTATTTCTGTCACAGCCTAGCAAACATGTACATTGAATTCTGAGTTGTCGAATCCATGTTTACATCTACTTTGGACATTCCTTGTGCGACATAAAATGAACTCGAGAAAATGAGCAAAGTCAGTAGCTATATACACACTTATTCCTCGGAATCGGTATATTTCTTTCTTTGCATTTTTGTTTTGGGGTTTCAAAGTCATCAAATTCAAGGCCTCAAAAGTTTTGGACCCGTGTTGGAAGCCATCCAAGATGTGATCACATCTACAAGCTGGTCTACGTCCTTTGATATTTCTGTACGAAGGATCTTCGAGTCTACACCAAATGTGTCACCCACTTCTTTGGCTACTGACTCCCATGGTGTACCCACAGTCAGATTTGCCAGAAGCTCGCCTCCCCGGTTAACTGCATCAGCCATTGCTGGTGGAACCTCAGGGAGCGCCTGAAAAATCGAGTTGAGTTTAAATTATTTGTTTCTTTTGCCTGAGTGTTGGATTAAACCCAAAGCCGCAACTAGGGATATCTGAAAATGCATGGTAACTGCTATTCTCGAGTTTCTATAATTCAGAACCGTGCAAGTCCGAGGAAAGATTTGGTAAAAAGTACCTGTTGCAAAGGAAGCCCATGATCTCCGGGCAACAAGCGCATGGACATGTCCAGCATTGAACTAATGGCTGATTCTGAACTAAGTACCTGTGCTAGCACTGCGGTTTCATCAATTGTATCATCCTTGAACTTTATGAGGAGATTCCTGGAAATGCCATAGTATGACTTTATCTGAAGAAACATTAAACTTTAGTTTATGAGAGTAACAAACGTAGAAAGAAGTTTCCAAGAAAAAAAAGTGCTGCAGCGCAGAACAGAGCTGCAAATTTATAATTTGTCATGTTCAAGCTAGAAATATATTCAATGTTTCAAGAACCCTTCCCAACAAACGAGGCCCAGATGGCCTGCAAATAGCAACATGCCATCACATGTTTTCCCCAAATAAACCAGCCCACCGATGGGACACGTGATATATCCATAAAACCGTTGCTACCACATACCAAACCATATCATTTAACATGTTACCCATTTAGAGCACTGACAGCTGTCATTTTTGCCACGCCAATTTTGTACCACCCATTTAATACAGAAAAAATAAGCACTTCTTGAAGATTGATAAGAGCTTCACGTGGACAATGATTGCAAGCAAGTACTCTTCGACAGAACAATTGATGTCAACCAATGGCAAAAAATTATGTTAAAAAATGATGGAAACATGAAGAAATCCTTGACTACAAAACTAAATCAGACCAAAACGTGTTAATACTTTAACGTGTAACATACCAGTCGTCGTGTTTCTTCTGGTTTTGGACTAAAATCCTCTCTTCCCTTGACCAAGTCCATGTACAAGGGAGGGAGTTGCTCAACTAAAGGAATAACTTGCTTCATAATGGGAGGGCTAAGGTTTCCTAATTGCTTCAAAGTCATCTCCGCCTGCAAGTATTTCATGGAAAAGAGATCACTCCTCTTTCTTGGAATCATTAAAGCCAAACAATGAAATAAGTGCTTTCACAAATCACTATACACCTTTCTCGCATGGAAAACAATGAAACATGGAAAACAAGATGCTTCTTATGAGATATATATGCATAGGTCCTTATCACAGACAAACACTGAGATACGTACTCTCACAACATGGGAAAGCCAATATATATTCACAACAAGAATGCATTGATAAATTAAGTGGATAAAATCATTACAAAAGTGGACAAACGTATCTCCCATTCATGCTCCACTCCACATGAAACCAATGGCTGATAAGAATCTCAGAGTTTAGTTAAAAGAAAATTTTCAAAACATTTCGAAACTTATATTAACAAAAAACCTGTAGATTTGAGTGGTAGGTGGAATGCAAGGATGAGTTATCAAAGAGAAGATATGCAGTTCAGCTTGGAGAGTTAGGCTACCAATTGTATGAAGTGCAAAAACATTGGGATGAATGCAAAGAGCAATAGGGATGGAGCTTGAAAAGAGAGAAACGGGCAAGAGACACACCTTAACCTGAAATTGAATGCAGTCAGATCAGAAAAAAAATTGTCTTAAGAATATAACCATATTTAAATTTTCCTTCACGTGAATATATATCTGGAAATGTGGAGTTCAAGTTATCCTTACATTTAATAATAATGATATGTTGTATTAGCAATATTTGGAGAGATAATGATGATTTATAGACTTGAAATGTGAACTGTATGAAGCAAGCTTTGAAAACAATACTTCATTTAAATTACCAAATGATGTTAGAACTTAGGACTTAAATACTCACCCCAAGGCGAACCGTCGGTGATGATGCAATTTGTGATAGAAGTGGTCCCAAGCTTTGGGCCATTGGGACAATAACAGGTGAGAACAAAGGGATGGCTAAGCTTGCCTCCTGTGATATCAACAGAAAAGCTTTCATACGTTTCAAAAGACCTATATTTATGGGAAAAGACAGACTAGAAAAGGAATGATATGTAGAGTTCAAATGGTTTGCTGCAAAAGGAAGAGAATTGAAGATGAAAAAAGAAACACAGGAAAGAATCCAGTCTTAACCATGTCCAAACCTTTCTATGCAGGAAAGAAAAGTGAAGAAAATGCATCAACCTATCTCGTCTAAACGTATTCATATTTTGTGTCGATATGCTGAACCTTAAATTTTGTCACCAAATTACACCACTTGTTAGGAGTGAACCTTTTGGTTGGGTTCAAAGAAAGAAGTTTTCCACTAATCATCTAACTTCTTTTCTCTTCTTAGACATGCATGCTTGAGAATTCAGAGGTCAAATACCTTGTTATTGAATGCCATTAATATATTGCCACTTCTTTGAACAGCATATCGTGATCCTGCTCAAGAATTAAGTTACCAATCTAGTGAATTGCTGCGACTAAATCATGTGCACACCTAGGAGCAAAGAGGAAGTTTTTGTAATACCAATCAAAAGGTGGATGACAGATCCCAAAGAATGTCCAATGCCAAAAGTAGGAAGATCTTGTATCTGCATAATTAAGCATTTTTAGGATTTTCTTTTATTTTTAGTTTCATTATTTCTTTTTATACATATTTAAAGAAAAAAACAGTTCTGTAAATCACTGTTAACACTCACTGTTTCTTGCATAAACCGATAGCACCTATCAAATTTGAACTGGACCTCATCTGCAATAAAAAAGTGATCAAATCCACTAGCATATGGAGTTGCAATCACCAATACACCCCTACATCACAAAAAGACGTTTTAGCATTCTTCTCTTACGTCTCAGTATAGTCAATTCTACAAGAATCCACTGGCGGGGATAGCCTAGAGATTAAGAAACAATTAATCTGTAGAATAAAACATCAAAAGGCCAAAGTCCAACTTCAATTTGAGAGAGAGAGAGAGCCACAATATGAGTAGTCTTTAAAAGTTGGGAGCCGATGTTTACCTCTTATCTGTGAAATACTGGAAATTATAGGATTTATCATGAAATAAAGAATATTAAAAGAGTCCAAAAGATATGCACATGTGGCAGAACCACTAATTCTATTGAAGCACATTACTACCAATGAACTTTTTTTTTTTTTTATTTAATAATGTGACTACCGTGACTCACTTTTCTGAAAGGCGCTCAAGGAATAAACGATAGGTAAGCTGAGGAGCAGCTCCAACAAATATGCCACCAACAAAATGTACAACTGCCCTGGGTTTTGAGCTGCTTGGTTTGAGAACCCACGCTCCCTGAGATGACACAACAAGGGAAAGTAACGCAACCGATTATACATTTCCAAAAGAGTATAAGAGGGGAGGAAAAAAATTTAAGCTGTTTATACAGGCTGGTATTAAACATATGCTGCACTACTGGTCAAGAGTTTGTACTAGTAAAAGAGTTTGTACTGGTAACTAAGGGGGGTTTTTTCATGCCTCGACTCTTTTTGAGACAAAAGAACAAATACTAAGAACCATTTGGCAAAGTTCTCATCTTCTCCTCCTTCCCCGACATGCTACCTACTTTTGAACTAATCATAGCACGATACTGGAATTGAAAATAATTGATCTTGTTATAAACTTTTTGATCGCATAGTATTGATAAAATATTCCAGATTGAAAACAGATAATAGAGTCACAATACAATTCGAACATTCCAACAGACAGTTTTCCATCCAATATTGCAACAGAAATTATGTTCACATTCAACATAGATTTATTTGGCTTGGCTCTAAGAAATAAACAAGCATATAGTTATAACACAACAACTTTTCTAACCAATGGTGCATAACTGAAGGTTTTTGTTCTTTGATAATGTGGAACCTCATCAAGACAGGGCCTCTTAGACCTATCGCCCAGGAGTAAACTCAAATACACGACCCCAGCCACCAAAACCTTTTATCAGGTACTCTAGGGGAACTTCAAGTGTCGATGCAAAAACTTTCCATCTGTGTTACTAATGCTAACATCAAAATCCGTTGACCATTTGCTAAAAATGAATGAAACTAAAATCCATATGACACCGTGCAAAAACTAAGTCAGAAAACACCTCAACTTCCGTCCATTCTCCCGACCCACCCCAAGGACCCTGCGCTTGCTTTGCAGTTTCTGTAAGTAATCTGCATATACATAAAAGAGAGACGATTATTTCCGGTTTAGCACTTCTGACATGAAACAAATGTGTACATACGCACGTAGTATGCAACTAACAACGAACATCATTGATAGAAATTAGATACGGATGATCAAGTGCACAGAAGAAAAGTAGATACGGATAATCATTAATAACCGGGAGGGGAGAGGAGGGGAGCTAGGATAACCTCTCAATCTCCGAGTAAAGTTGAATTCCAGTTGATTGCGATTGTTGTTTGTTTATGGAATCATCAGAGTTGTTGCAATAGATTCTGCTACGGCCGCGAAGATTCCTAAAATTATCCACAGAGAGAATTCGCCGACGATGGTTATCGGAGAAGCAGAGGATTCGACTTTTTCGAGACTGAAAAATTAGCCTATTAATCTCGTAATCGAATAGTGGAGGACCGGGATGTGGCGGTGCCCTCAGCCATGTGGCCATCGTCGGAATCCCAGAGCTACTCTACTCTCTATCTTTTAACAGTCTCGCTGCTTCAACGAATGCCTCTGCAACTTTCTTCTGCCTCTCTGACCGTCCTTTTTATTTTTTATTTTTTTAGCAAATACTTAATATTTATGTTCGTATGTGTGGCTGTGCAGACGTAACGTATGGTTGATTTTTTTTTTTTTTTTTTCATTGAGTAGACGTATGGTTTATTGTTAGTTAACTTCGAAGTACATACAATGTGTATTAAAGTACGTAAGTTTAACGAGTGAGGCTGGATTTGGATACATAAATTTATTTCGCATCATTTTATTTCATCTTATTTATCTCATTATTATAATTTTTTTAAATTTTTATATAAAAATATAATAAATAATTCAATTTTTTTTAAATTTTAAAATAAAAATAATACTAAAAAATTAGATTTAACAATATTTTATTTAATTTTTAATAAAACATTTCATCTGACCTTCCTATCCAAACCCATCCTCAAATTTAATATTAAAAAGTTCTTATTATTATTTTTTTTTATGTTTGTCTTGAACTTATTTATTTTTTTAAAATAAATACAGACAACTTATATTCACTAAAATTGTAAATATTTGTTTTTTTTTATGATTTCAGTGAAAATAAATAAATATAAAATGAATTTCTTGGTTATTTATATATGTGTGTGTGTATATATACATACACTAGAAAAAGGCTTAAGAAGTGCACATGATATAATGATTTAAATAAAAATAAATAAAAAAATTAGTAACTTATTTGTTTGGAAAAAGAAAATACGGGATTAAAGAAAGACAAAAAATAAGATTAAAAAAAATCCAAACTTCAGCAAAGTATCTAACCGCGAGGCTATTAAGGGCATTTTAGTAAAACATGATCCTTTATTAAATTCTACAAGAGAGCTACACGTCAAATGGTTAAGGGTCTTAAGAGTCTTTTAATAAAACAGAACTGAACAGATTTAATAGAAAAATAAGAAAAGTTAACGGAAAAATAACAAAAATTACTATTTACAATTAGATAGTTATTTGTTATAATAGAGTAGATATATATATATATATACACACAACACTATTTAAGTTTATTTTACTTGTCTATCATTAAATTAAGAAAAATTAAAATTATTTTGTAAAATTATTTTTTAATTGCTATGTATGACCTAGATAAGCACAATATAAATTATTTAAAAATAAAACTCAGATCTCTTAATCATTATTACAACAAGTCCACGCCTGCATTAAATATAGAAAAATGATATAATAACAGCTGTATCAGATCTATTTACTATTAAATAATTTTTTTATATATTTTAAACTATTATTAAGATAATATTTTTGAATTAAAGGTAAAAACTAAGAGTAATAATATATATAAGTTTTAAATATACAAATTTCACACAAATATTTATATAATTTTTTTTTTATAAAGTTAATATATATAAGTTTTAAATATACAAATTTCACACAAATATTTATATAATTTTTTTTTTTTTATAAAGTCTACATTTTTATAAAAAATTTATATATGTGATGTATACGTTACATTACTCAGAAAATGATTTTTAATAAGTTGTAGGGCAGCTGGCGTTGTATGATTGTCATTAAATAAAGTAGGCTGGTTGGGAAACAAAGAAGAAGTCAAACACTGGGTAGCAAATTCGCTGTAGTTGTTAGCCCTTGGCCTATCGAAGAGGAATGTAGCAGTCTCCTCGGTTCTCGATATGCCTGTCTCTCGAGGACAAGAAGTGAGGATGGCCGAGCAGCACTGCGCTCGCCCGCGCGCTCTCCATGTACGCCTCCTGCTCCTTGCAGTGCTGCTGCTGATGGTCTTTGTGCTCGCTGTTTCCTCCTTACTCGGCGGCTCTGCCAGCATTAATTCCCTCAAGTTTGATACCGATCCTCCGGAAAGCAGAGGAAAATTCCTTGTTAAGGGAAAGTCAGCGGCTCTATCCCAATCTCAATTCCCGTCTTTTCTTAGCAGGGAGGATGCAGCACCACCCCCACGAACTACGACGATGAAAAAGACGATTGTCGAGAAGGTAGATGTAGAATCGGGTCCTTACCACGACTGGCAACACTTTGCTCTAGATTTTCAGGAAATGATGCGAAATTTTAAGGTTTATGTTTATCCCGATGCTTTCGCGAACCAGTCCTATTCAGAGTCTTCTCAGTTCGCTCCCATTTTCCTTCCCCACCCAGACCCATTCCATCCTAGACTAGGAAATTACTTCAGCGAACACATGTTTAAGTTGGCACTACTTGGGAGTTCCATCACTACGCCCCATCCGGAAGAGGCCCATCTCTTTTTCTTGCCCTTTTCTATCAATCTTCTGCGGAACGATCCTCGTGTCCACTCCGAGGCATCCATCTCAGAATTTGTCACCCGATATGTCACCAGGAGTCGGCGCCAGTTCCCATTCTGGAATGCTTCTGCCGGCGCTGACCACTTCTACGTATACTGTCATTCGGTTGGTAGAGAGGTCGCTTCTGGGCTTCGTGATTTGCTTAACAATGCCATCCAGGTCACTTGCTCATCCAGCTACTTCCAGAGATACTACGTCACCCACAAAGATGTGGGCTTTCCGCAGGTATGGCCTCGCCTTCACGAAGAAGCTCTCACTCCCCCGGATGCCAGGTACTCTTTTGCTTGCTAGCTACCATTCTGTTGAATTTACATGTGTCCTGTTACAGTAAAGAATTTCTCTTTTCTTCTTAAAAAAAAAAAAAAAAAAATGGTGAAAACCAACACATGAAAGCTCCACCAATCCGGCTTAAGCATACGCAAATATCACGTTGTAGATTCTTCGCCAATTTTATAAGGTGATTTTTCCTGCTTGATGGGTAATTGCATCTATTTTGTTGACATGCAGACATAAACTTGTGTACTTTTCTGGACGTATCCAAAACTCTCGCATTCGCCAAGAGCTGATAACTTTATGGGAGAATGATTCTGACATGGATGTTTTCTCTGGGAATCCACCTTACCCTTACGAAGAAGGGTTTAGGAGGAGCAAGTATTGCCTCCATGTCAAAGGCTACGAGGTGAACACTGCTAGGGTAAGTGATGCTATACACTATGGATGCGTTCCTGTCATTATTTCCAACCACTACGAGCTTCCATTTGCTAACGTTTTGGACTGGAGCAAGTTTTCGGTTATAATCAACCATGGGGAGATATCCTTGACCAAACAGAGACTCCTCTCAATACCGAAACGAATGTACCTGAACATGTTCCATAACCTGCGCCGAGTTCGAAGGCATTTTTTGTGGCATGAAACGCCAAGGGGTTTTGATTCCTTCCATATGACTGCTTACCAGTTGTGGCTGAGGAGAAGCATACATCGCCTCCGCCTACCCCACTAATTCCCGACACACTGATCGCCAGATTATGATGAAGATGTTCACAATATCATGCTGTATTTGTCTGTACATAGCATAGGCTAGCTTAATTCCCTTGAATCAATATGCATCGTGGCATCAGATGGCTACCTGAAAAGAAGCCTAGATGTTGTTATTTTGGCCGCCACCCATGACATATTCAGTTGCTCCATGCCTTATTTTAAGGATATATCACCATGGAATTACTTTATCTTTCCAAGCAAAGCAAAGCAGGTTCCATAATTCGATTGACATAAAGCTACATAATTAGGAAAATGCCATTGCCAAGCTCTAAAAATTAGGAATTGAACTTACTGCTATTTAGAAAAAGCACAAAATAAGTGGGTTCTATGCGGTTTATTCACACATCAAACTAGGTGTTATTTACTGCGTTTCTTCAATCAAACGAGTAGTCATATGCTATACATAAGATTGACATTATATAGAGTGCTCGGCAGGGTGATTCTGGTACGTGCGTCTCCTCAGTTGAGACTCAGATGTAGGCTGCTGTAGAAAGATTCTAGTTGGATCATTAGGATCAACGTATCTGCAAAACCACCAATAGATATTAGGTCAATGATCCCTTTATATGTTTAACTTGACTACAAAATTACAAGTGAAAAAATTGTCACGTACGCATGTCTCATCATTTCATCAACAGGAGTTTGTGCTGCTTGCAGAGGATCCACGCGAGGCTCAGGGGCTGAAGTAGATTGTTGATTATATTGTCTCACTGAGGCTATCAAGTTGAAAAAAAGTGGAACGAAGGTCCCACAGCCCCCTTCCTTGAACAAAATCTTGAACGAGTGAGTGGAATATAGTGCCCTGTGCTGGTTTTCTGGAACTACCTGGAATAAGTTAAATAGATGATAAGGATTTCTGGAAATAGGAAAGGGGTCACATCCAACAATTGTAGACCTCTTGCTTACTACTTACAGGTTCCACATGACCAGAAATATTGTTGCAGAAAAATATTGGTTGATTGAATTTTTCACCATGAACGTAAAGCTGCAAAATGGAAACATCTATAAATTGAGATATCGATACATGGTTGTACTTGAACACAGCCCAAAACATCAAATTACATGCCCAGCCGCACAAGCAAGGACGTTCCTTTAGAAGGCTTGAAACAAAAACTTAGTAATATTTGCAGGACAATGAATGCCACCTATCTTCCTCCCGCTAACCCTTTACTAATACAATGTTCCCACGTATCTCCATCAATGCTTACTCCTGATCTATATAAAATCTTACCTATGATTGCATTAGCATTACTACTGGCACAACTGAGGGATTGAAGTTAACCAAATCAATAGTCAGGGAACGGGGATGCAATACTTGGTAGAGTTGACAATTACTAAGCATATGAACAATTATTTAGCCACTACCTCATCCATATGCCATGCATCTTTTCATTCCAAGGAAGCTACAGTGGTCATCCTTTATTATTCTTTATTTTTTACCCGAGTTGAAAATGTAATTATTAAAGAAAGGATAAAAGATGTAGCTTGAAGCAAAACCAACCACCAAATTTGACGATGCCAAAAAAGCCAAACTCAGAGGTCATGGTTGCATGGCAAACTCTTTAATCAGGAAAAAAAAATAACTAGAAGGCATAGCAGCAAAATGCACACTGAAACAGAGTACAAGTGTAACAATAAGAACTATACACACACACACACATATATATATTGACAAGTAGTAACAATAAGAACTACATACCAGTGGCAAATCAAAAGCAGTAAAGTTTCCAACAGGCTTATCTGTAACAAAGACCATGCGTATGTTCGATAAGTAGATTGTTCCCTTTGCTTTAAAGTGGCCTCCATTGGATCTGATCATATAAGTTAGACATCAATTTAAAATTAGAAAAGTGCACCATGAAACTAAATTAGCATAAATAACTTGGTTAGGCAAGTCTCAAGACGACAATTGCAGTGCCATTCACTGAAGAGGACTTCTCAAAATTGGGTTGTACCGCAGGGGATGAAATTTCAAAACTTCACTCATTGCACCTTCTAATTACGTGTCATGCTTGAATGGTCCATAATGATACAAACTTCACACACCCGTAGGAATGATATTTTAGTATGAATGATGTTTTCCAAACGAATAACAAACATGGAAAAATTCCAGAGTCTTGTTGGAGTTCAACTTAACAACAATCATTGCTCGTTAACAAAGAACCAATCAATAGCAGTAATCTACTTCAGAAAAATTATGATCTCAAGCATTTCCGTGCAAATGGGGTGGTTAGATTTACCAAGGCCCTCCTCGAGGGGGTTATGGTGTTAAAAATATATATATTCCAAAACAAAAAGATCTCAATGGATACAGCAGCAACTACGAATAAAAGCCTGAAATTCGTAAGAGTGTCCTTTAAAGGACAGATACCACAGAACAGCCATGCCCATACAAAATGAACGCCAGAAAAGCCTACAACCAAGCTGGTCCGTACCATCACACATCGTCACATACCAAATAAATAAAAAGCATTAAGCCAATTACTAGGGGTGCCTATTTCATTCGTATCAATCAAAATTACCTTTTACTTATCAAAAAAAAAAAAAAAATTACTAGGGGAATGATAACGAGTTTAAAATTGACTCCATGCTTTAGACAACATTCATTGTTATTTTTGTTTCCAACAAATTCTTATCCCTTATCACAGAAAAAGAACTGAAACAAGGCATCATAGATGGGATGACCTCAGTCGAGTTGTATTACAATGTTTGAAGTTTTGACAACCTCCAGATACCCAGCAACTAGTTCATAGAGAATATGGTTTGTTTGATTATAATATGAATTCGATAAATGGCAATCATGAGACATCTTTCAGAAAAGTTTTCCAATTGGCAGCAGAAATCTAAGGCCCCTCTGAAATTCAAGAACAGGGAGATTCCAAGCACCATTACAGAATGCTCGGTTATAAAATTCACTCTCATTTCCAAGTTAAAGAATCGTCCTTAACGACAAAAGCACCGCCAAAAAGAAATCAGTACGACACAGCGAGACCCTGAGAAAACCCTAATACAATCGAGAAGCGACAAGTAAAGAAGGATAAGGCGGAGTACGCTCGGAACTTTTAATGTGTTATGAGCTTCCGTGATCTATTGCATTTGGCTAACATAATAATAAAAACTAAGGTTCTATGCAAAAAAGAAGAAGAAGAAGAAGATGATGAAGAAGAAGGAGACCCGGGGATCTTATCGATCTCGAATTCGACGCCGTCTCTGGCCAAGACGAACATCTCGTTGACGAAAGGAACGGGCATCCCATTAGGGAACAGTTGAGGGTTGAGAGCCATCGAAAAGGTAGGAGATCTCGAGCGGTGACGGAGAACAAAAGTGCAGGAGGAAGAGGATCTGATTATGCTCGATCAGTATTCGATATTTGAGGTGGGTTCTGCTCGTTTCTGGATGGGCACAGGCGAACTCGAACACACGTGTTCCACCCGCACGAGGGAAATGGGAAAGGATATGACCACTGGGTTCCAGTTTCCACAACCTTCTAGTTCTGGAGTGGAAAGTATAATCCTGTTTTTTCTTTTTATTTTTAATATTTAAATTAAATAATCTTATCATATTTTCTTTATGAACAAATAATAAGTTATTATTTTTATTTCTGGAGTTTGGTTAAAGAAAAATCTATTTAAAATCAATTTTATCATTATTCTCCTCTCAACATTTATTGATGTGATATTAAATGATAAGTCTACAAATAAAATATAATTAATAGTTTCAAATTATTTAATATCACATCATGAAATTATAATAAGATAATGATAAAATAGATAATAAATAATTAATTAGCATTAATCTTTGCTTAATTTCTGTTGAAATTGAATCCATCGACACATAACACGAGAGACAAGAACGCGTGTCCCATATGATGCTCTAATTTTTAAGCTTTCGGAGGTGCACTTGTTTGTTTGTTCTTTTTCGGATTTACATAGCCACTTGGGTGGGATGACTGTTTCCTAAAGTCAGATTGACCGTCTCTAGGACTTTCGAAGTTTGGATAATAAATTGAGATAAAATTAAAATTAAATAAAATATTATTTTTATTTTAAAATTTTTAAAAAAAATAAATTATTTATTATATTTTATATAAAAATTTAAAAAATTTGTAATGATAATGAGAGATGAATCCAAACAAGGCCAAAGGAGTACATTTAGATTATGGCAAACATACTTGGGGTCTGCCGGCACATTTCATGCAATGAAGAAACCAATTCCTTGTTAATGCATCAACTGGAACCCTCTCATCGTGGGTGATGTTTGTGTACTTTTTTTTCTCCATATCGCACCAGTAAATATGAAAATACATGTGATTCAACTTTATTTTATAATTGTAATGAATCTTATAATAAGTGGTGTGTTTACATGCGGATATAATAGAATTCTTCCATGAAAGACACTTCATGTTACCTTGAAATTAATGCAACGTAGCAATCAGAGTAAATATCGGATAGACAACGCATCAAGTTTACATCTCATGGCCATCAAAGCAAATTGGTCTTAGGCACAAATGAAGAGCCCCTATAACATGCTAGAACACAAGCATAAATATGCCAACCCCCCCCACCCCCCCCCCCCCCCCCTACGAAACTCACAGGAAAGCATCCTTTTCGAGCAGCTTCAGCACATCATGTTGGTTGTTTAGCTTGGCAACATCAATAGGAGTCTTCCCATCCATGTTCTGAAGTGTACTGCATAAATGGAAGGAAAAAATTAAGAGCCAAGATATATTTTTCAAAAGATTCGGCTACTCGATGACAGGTATGCGTTAATAAGTTGTTGACTTACACAGCGGCACCACTATCCAGCAGTAGAGCCACACACTCCTTCCTTCCATAACCAGCTGCGTAATGAAGTGCAGTATTTTTATTCTTGTCCAATGCATCCACAGTTGCTCCGGCCTCAAGAAGGACCTGGGCGCACTTCACCTGAAATGAAATCGAGTGCATCTGCTCAAACTAGGAGAACTAATCAAATTTCCAGATATGAATAATCCTTCATATCCAGAGATATTTAACATAAATAAAAATAATAAAAAAATAACTTAAAAAAAGAAAAGAAAAGAAAATATGAAGAGTTTACATGGATAATTCAAACCCTTACCTTGACTGGAAAGAAAGAAAATGGTAAGAAAACTAGCGGACATTGACATACCTCACCATATCCACATGCAAAATGCAATGCTGTCCTTCCCTCTGAATCTTCTTCATCCTTGTCAGCACCAGAGGCAAGTGCATTTTTCAAACCCTAATTGACATTAGAGCAAAGACTTCAATTCTAACATATCTACCAAAATGGATTAATTACAAAAAAAAAACTAAAGAAACTTCACGCATCATAATCAGGCAATTCAACAGAACGACAAGGCACCTGATGTAGAGAATGTTTGATTTCCCAAAATAAACGCTGACAAGTTCCATTCCCCCAACTAACAGGGAAAAAACCACTGAAGAGTGGGACGATTGCATGTAGCATGTAGAAAGCCCCCACCAACATGGGGACACACCAGGTACAAAATCTAGGCCTAAAAGACCTAATAATGATATCATCCAGGCAAGAATGTCTACTCCATGCCACACAAACTACTATCATTGATTAAGTAGATGTCAAGCTTGTCATATTCATTCATGTCTTAATTTGCTTCATAAATCATAACTTCTACAAGTGAATAGGTGTTAATTTGTTGTAAGATTGTATCCATTTCTAGCTCACATCGAACCTTGTTCTGATAAGAACAGGGCGTAGAGAGTATGGTTGTAGATTCAAAACCCGGAGTTTGAATGTGAACTTACCAATGAATGAAAAGGGATGAGATCGAGTTTGGTTAAGTGCACTTCCATTCAACTATGACCATCCAAATAGCACCTAAAAGGGATATGAGCAAATATGGAATGCCATACCTCTACATCACCAACACTAGCAGTGTGATGAACAATTGATTCATCCTCATTACCAGGATCTTCAGCTTCATCTGGTACAGAATTTTCAGCAGAAGTAGTTGCATCTCCTGATACTGCAAGACCCATAGCTTCACCCAACTTCTGTAGAACATCTTTATCATTCCAGTACCTGCAATACCATAATTTCTCTTAAGCGCTGAAATCTTTACAGTCAGTTGAATCAAATGCAACGTCTATACTCTACTGAAAATATTACAGTTCGATCATTTAATGTTACACTGATATCTTAATATTTCCAACCTCATCATGGCAGCTGGACCACCATTTTCTATCTCTTCTAAAATAGGCTTTAGGGATGGATCTTCTTTGATGCGTGCCATTCGTTCCTCAAGCTGGTCTTTGTTTGTCGGATTTGCAAAACTTTCAAGCACATGAGACATTGATGGATCCTGAGAAAGAGATTAGATTTGACAGCCATAGGATGACATCCATTTATAATACACAGACAAGAATGTCAAAACAGGAATATCTAATACAATGGAGAAGACAATAAATACCTGCATTAATGCATTACCAAGGCGCTCAGCCATGGTCATAAATTGAGGATTTTGCATGACCTGTTGCATAGTGTTGTAATATTGTTGAGTATCAAACTGTGGGATACTATGACTATCTTCAACTGATGCACCCTGAAAAGTCTTCTGGAGTTGCTCTGCCATCTGGTTGAATGAAGGATCTTTTGCTATCTGTTCAGCCAGCTCCTTAATGCTTGGATCCTGTGTATTTCACACATTAGATATTTGCAAGCAAAAAAAAAAAAAAAAAACAAAAAAAGTCTTTAAATAGATTTTGAAATTCAAGGCCAAATTTAACATCAAAGAAAGCAAAAGGGGGCTGGCCAGAAGAAGAATAAAATGTTATAATTCATATATCTCTTTGTTTTAATGGAAGGCCCTGTCACACAGTTGCGCTTAGTTTTTTCTTTTTACCACATCAACCAAAAGGTCAGTTATAGGTCAGTTTCGGGTCGCCTTTTTTCTTTTCTAAATGGGTTAAAGGTGGATCAAGGATCCTCAACCCAAACCAACTTGTCACCATTCAATTGAACCAATTCTGTGACCTTTAGCCCTAAAATAGACATTAAAGAGTAATAAATAATATCATTTTAATAAAATCAATAGCCAAAATTTTGCTAACACTTCTTTCACCCAGTTAATAGTTAGCCCTCTTTTCAACAAATACAATAATAAAACCAGCAATAAATACGTAATTGTATCCACTGACGAACAATAAACCATAATCATAAAATGAAACCATAAACACTATCAAATGCAAAAAGAATTCATAATTGAGGGACCTTATTCGATCCAACAAGGAAAATAAATCGTTCGAATGAAACTGAACATCAAAGGGCAATAGGAAATATTGTACATTAAGCAGGCCACTCATGGCTGAGAAATCGAAGGGGTTGGGAGGAACCCCAGCTCCTGGGGGAGAAGTAGCTGTTCTTTGTCCCGGCTGCGCCTCCCCAGAGGATGTTTCAGATTTGGTGACTTTGCTCTCTGTCGAACCTGCCTTTTCATCTGAAGAACATAAGATACTGGTAAGTGTAGTATACTAAACATCTTGAAGCAGTTATCACTTCACTGCTGTCAAATGAATCTAAAATCCAAATTAGTCATAAAAAAACAGCATCAGTACATATATATATCTCAAGGAAATCAAAGAAACCTTGCTTGCAAAGAAATCTCAAATTCCGAGGGCCAAGTAAATGTATATGAAGCCGAAAAAAAAAACTACAATTCAAAAAAATAAAAGAAATGTAAAGCAGAAGATCACCAGCCGGAAGATCCTTGGGCGAATTTGAAGCCATCGGAGAAGCTGAAGCCAAAAACGAAAGGGAAAACAGAGAAGTTAAAAGCAGATAAAAGATAAGAAGAAACCAAAAACATATGAGAATTCAAACCTAGCTCTGATCCTGGATCCGATAATTTGTAAGAACAGGGAGTGTGCCTTGTGAAGCTGTGTAGATAGAGAGAGACAGAGAGAGATCCCAAACCCTATATAAGACGCGATGGACTTATTCACCACCACCACCAATATGTGTCATATACAGCTACACAATCCGATACAAGCCTACAAAACAGGAACACTTCTGTGGGCCATACCAATCCTCATCCCTTTCTTTAATTAAATGACCCTTTTGCCTGGGGCTATCATCTGGTTATTACTGTGGGCTGAACAGCGGTTAGGGCCAATTATGTCCACCGAATTTGGCCTCAGCGTTTCGTTTGACTGACACTCGGCAAAATCGTCTCCTCCCTCTTGGGCCGGTGACGCCAGGCAGACCGACCCATAAGTAGGGCTTTTTTTTTTTTTTTAATAATAATAATAATAATTATAGGAAGAAGAAAAATGATATACTTACAAAGAGAATTTAAAAGAAATATATATATATATATATATATTTTTAGAGTAATGCTAAGTACAAACTTCAAATAGACAAATCTTATACAAGTTCTTTGTAAAAAAAATAGATCTCACTAATAAAGAATAGTTTTTTACACTTTTTTAAGGTGGAGTCTACTTTTTTACAAGGACTTATCTATTTGAGACTTGTATAAATCATTTCTCTTCTTTTTATAGGCCTAATATTTTTTGTAATATTGTGGAGAAAAAGAAGTAGATCAAGAACTTGGGATATGTAAAATCATCCTTGCAAGTTTCAAGATTCGAGTCTAATTTCTTGAGCATGAAGTGAAGGGGGAGGGGAGTGAGCTGAAATGGTGAAGGTGCTGGAATGGAGGAAAGAAAGGAAATTCCCCAATAGTCAATCCTGACATAAAGGTGTTAAAAAAGACATAATGGGATAACCCCATTCTCACTTCATTTGTGCTGATTGCCGTGAAAGAAGGCAAGAAAGGAATATGAAGCCTACCAGGAAAACAAAGAACAGCTCAATTTCGTAAGCAGAATACGTTGTTGTTTGTTTGTGTAATAAAAATTGAGTCCCTCTACAGGGAGGGAGGGGAGGGGAGTGGAGTGGAGTGGAGTGGCTATACTGCGTGTACTGCTGCCCTTCAGTATGATATTTGTATGCGATTTGTGAAGTGTGATTAAATGGAGGAGTGAAAATCATCGTCTGCACTCTGTAGTAAGTGCAAACTGTTTGATATTCACGTACTTAACTTGGTTTATAAAAAAATTGTTATTAATCTTAGGAACTCGTAATTGATTGAAAGTTGTGCAGTTTCTCATACTCTCTTGCTCTGTCCAGTGTATTGTGCAATATGAGTCAATTATCTCTGCATTGGACGCTTCTCTGCTGTCTCCCTTCCAGGTTTTAGGCCACATGAAAACAGCATGCGTCCCTGACATTGGGGTGGCTACTTTTTGATTCAGAGTTGACTCTGGAACACATACTGTTATTGACATCATGGCATGGTTGTGTATAGTTGGGCAGTGGAGGTTGAGAAGCAAGCTGGTGTTAAGATCATTCCAGGCAATCTGCCTGAAGAGGATTCACAACTGTTGAAGGTGGAAAAGGGGAGAGAATCCAGTGAAAGATGCAGAGTCAAAAGCAGCAATATGTAAGGACAGGTTATCATTTTCGCAAGGCCAAAAGCATAATTTCATTTTGTTTCCTCCATTTTTTGCCACAGCAAAGATATAGGCTAAAAGCGCATGTGTAATTACGCATGATCTGCACACATCTCAGGTAATGAAGTTTAAATTGGGTTATACTTTTCAAGCTGTGTAACAATCAAAACGGCAGATGAAATCCAAGCAGAATCCAGTGACTGCGTTCTTCTTTTGTCGGATTCTTCGAATGGAAGAGTAACATTCGAAGAAAGTAGCAAATGAAGTGCCCTGCGACGATTAGACAATAGTGAATGAAATGAGGCAGGCCATATATAAACAAGGTGATCTGGATACTTGCAAAATCCATGAAAGGAAAAGAATAGCAAGATGTACTCTTTCAAGGATATTGGGATGGTTTTGATTTGGGCCAAGAATGACCAAAATTCCAAAGTGCAGGTCACCCTGATACTGGCCTCTGATATTTCAATGCACGGGGCTTTTTAATCAGCTTAGCTCGTGTAAATATGAAGTGCCCAGATTGTGGTCAGTAGATCCATAAAATACAAGTTAATTCTTCAGTTGATGGCTATGCTACGAACTTGTCGGATTAGTCTTTTTTTGAAGTGCCAACATGTAGTTTCAGCATTTGACAGAAAAAAGAATTAAGATTTTCGTGCTAGTGTCCATGTTTGCACTAGTCCACAGTTGAGGTCTGCATGGCCCACACGAAATACAATTGAAGGTATGCGCTGCAAAGCCCAGGACCTTATTCGGGGATCAACAAACAAGTGGAGCCAGTGCGATTTTGGTGAATAAAACTAAGGGTGCTTTTCATTCGCTTGCTTATTCAGATTATCTTGTTCAACTTTCACATTAGGTTCATCAACAAGCATAGAATCCGTATCTACCGCCTGCAAGCACCAATATTAACCAAAAGGAACTGTTAGCGCTGGGGTAGTCTTATATATGGCTGTACGTATATGTATGCATCCAATAACTACTTTATGCAAGTGCTTGTGTGATTTAAGCCTCGTTTGAAATTAAAATTAAAAGTTGAATAAAATATTGTTAGAATATATTTTTTAATATTATTTTTGTTTTGATATTTGAAAAAGTTGAATTGTTTATTTTATTTTGTGTGAGAATTTGAAAAAGTTGTAATGATTAGATGATATGAGATGAGTTGAGAGGAGTTGTGAAAACAAACGAGGCCTCAATTTCACCTTTGTGCATGTAGTCTCTTCTGCTCCCGTATCAAATCCTTTGGCGTGCTCTGCATTTCCTTTTTGATCCTCCTGGGGGGGGGGGGGGAGCCATCATTAGAAATTGTTTGTGGAAAAACAAATCAGAAGTTAGATTTACAGGATATTAATTCAACAATCCAATATCACCTGTAATGAATACAAAGTAATATTCCAAATTCATTCACCAGAAAACAGAATGCATGGGACAGGTATGGTCAATGATATCTAAGGAAGTGGTGCCAATGAAGCAAGTAAACATGAATATGAGCATCTAGAGAAGAAAGACTAGTAGAAGAGCTAATTCCTTCCTCCAGGGATGCGGTTTGGAACATTTACCAAATCTTCCTCCCTGCATAAATTAACTGAGTCCCCCTTTCAATTAGAGTGGATACTCAGAACTTTTGGCTGTGCACATTATCTTAGGTTAGATGAACAGCCTCGCACATAAGTTTGATTAGCTCCCTAGCTCATAAAACTGACTTTGTTTAAACTTCGTTTGGTAAGTAAACTCATCTCAACTCATCATTACAACTTTTTCAAATCCCAATACAAAATATAATAAACAATTCAACTTTTTCAAATTCCAAAATAATAATAATATTAAAAAATAATATTCTAACAATATTTTATCATCTCAACTCAACTCAACTCAACTCAATTCAACATCTAAACGCAGCTTTAAATCAATCAATTTTCATGATATGGGCACAACAAATAAGGTAAAATGATCATTTAAAATGATTAACTAATGAGCCGGGAAAAAAAAGATATCAAGCACCCTTCACTATTTCGGATAGTATTTATGGTTCTACCTTTTTCTTAGCAACTGGCTTTCATGGTTTTCATGTGATTATAGGTAATCCTTTCTTGATCATATGCGGTATTTGCCAATATCTTGGTCATCTGACCAAGGAGCATCACGTTGGCTTTGAAGCAGCTGCATGGTACTGGCATTTTGTAGACGTGGTTCGGTTGTTCCCATTTGTCTCTATCTATTGGTGGGGAGGTATATGAAGGAACGAAAGAGTGGATTTAGGGACATGGTACTGAGTAAGCAAATTACTACTTCTTATGTGAAATCTGAGGAGCAGCTTGGGCCCTCCACTGAGTTATGAAGTCGGTGAAAGACTCAGTGGGTCCTTGCTTAACGAGTTCTAGCTTATGCCTTGAAAACTTAATATTATTGTATGCATAGTGCGTCACAAAGGCGTTAGCCACTTAATATATGTATTGTATGCATAGTGCGTCACAAAGGCGTTAGCCAGATATGGCCATGTGCGAATGGTCTTTGGGTCAGTGTTCATCAACCAAGCCAGCGTGGATACTTAAAAAGCGGACTGAAGTAGAGCTTGACTGAAAGGAGAGGTTCACTCTGTTTCTTTGATTACAGAATGCGGAATGCCTTTCTCGGTTTAAAGATTTGTTTGGTCTTACCCCGAACCCAGACAAGAGCAGTATTTTGACTTGTGGAGTGAATGATTCTGTTAAGGATCAAAGTTTGGGTATCCTAAGCTTCAATGCAGGTTCTCTTCCGATCAGGTACCTTGGTGTCCCATTGATCTCCTCTAGGCTTAAAAAGTCTGATTGCAAGATTTTAGTGGAGAAGATTGTTGCCAAGGGAAGGAGCTGGGCTAATAAAGCTTTGTCTTATGCAGGCAGATTGCAATTAGTGAATTCTATTTTGTTTGCCATCCAAACAAGCAAGGGATTGAGCTTTAGAAAGCCATTGCAGCACGAAAACGGATGCGCATCACCAGATGGGCCATTACCCTGAGTCATGTGATGGCCGGAAGAAAGGGTTTCAGCCACGGTCCCTTCCGGAGCCCTTTTGTTAAGCTATGGAATTGGCTTGTCTGACTAAGGGGGAGTAGTGTAAAGGAAAAGAATCTATTTTTTAGAAGGGCTTTTGCTCGACGAAGGAGCAGTTGTAAATGTTTCAAAGAACAGGCTCTTCTTTTCAGGCTAAGATTTGTTTTTTAAAAACACTCTACTAAGCTTTAAAGCTTGATTGACCTAATATGTCCAGACTTGGATGCTATAAGAAAGGAAAAATAGGATTTTCAGCCAATTCCGATTAATGAAGATTAAATAAAGGCAATGAAATAGTTTTTGTATGAGGTGAGATTAACTATTCCTAATGTCAGACTCAACAAATAAAGTTTCTGTTAAGGCCTTATCCCACAGCAAGCACTGCATAGGTCGATACGCACAGCACCTCTTTCATTTTGTTAATTCATCTACCTTTTCTTCTTCTTTTTTTTTTTCATTTTCCTTCTCCCATTGAAGTTGGTTACGAAATAAGACTATGCACAACATCTCTCAAGGTAGAAAGACATGATGGCATAAAACTCAATTAACCCAATATGAATTTCTGGGTTAGTAAGGGAGGTCTCAAAAGTCACCAATGGGTCAGTCATTAGTTTCAATCAAGTTAAAAAAAGTCAACAACACGCCTTTTTCCCACTAAGAAAAAAGCAAAAAATGATCCACTGAGTAAAAGCATTAGGGAAACCACTGGCCCTAAGAATCCCAAGAACGAAGTCCCAACGAACTCTATCAAAAGCTTTCATGAGATCCACTTTTAGAGCGCATAGGGGAGAACCTTTGTCCCGATGGTAATTTATCAAGAGCTCCTAAGCCAAAAGGATGTTGTCACCTATCCTTCTGCCATACCGCTCCTCGTGGAGTAGACCTCGCATCCAACCAAGTCTTTGACTAGGGAACAGGAAAATCCCCACTACCGCCGGCAGGCCGGCCTGGCCTTGATCTCGGTGGAAATGGGCTTCGTAAAAAGCCGTCAAAGATTTGACAACCCTAGTTAGATTGTTATATTGGAATACAATATACTTAGCTAGCTGTGTTTAAGTCCCTCCTAAACCCCTTCACTCCTCTAAACTTCCTATTCTTACCTACCCACCTTCTTATGATCTAACTACCTTTCTTCGACTAGAGCTATCAAATTAAGAAGGAATGAATTGATTTTGTGATTCCTTCTTTCCGCTCTTCGCTTAGCTACACCGATTTACAGATGCCCATGCCCTTCATGGATCGAGGAGTTCATACGAATAATGGCTAGCGGGATTCCGCATTCAATCGGAGTTGCCTTAGTTGGTTTCCGAAGGGAAGGCACTCAAGACTCTATATAGTAGTTTATGCCCTTATTTGGCTTCAAGAAGCATTATAATCCCTTATTTAACTTAAAGGGCAATCAGGAATAGAAGCTACCATCCTAGGGGGAGGATAGATTATCTATCTACCCAGCTCCTCGTCTAGCAGCCAAGAACAAGAGAACTACTTAACTCAGGTTTAAGAATGATTTAGGGTCAGCTGATAAAACCAACCCTAGGAGAGAGGCTCAATAAGATAAGTTAATCGGAATTCCCGGAAGGAGGTCCCACCATTTACTTGACTCTTAGAACCTTTGTTGGCTTTGGGCAACGGGGATCAACTTCCAGGACATGAAAGGGTGATCCATCTATTTATTTGACCCTAGTTCACGAGAAAGAGTCCTAGGTGACTGGGAATTGGGGTCAACAACCAAATTCTACTTTTTGGTGTAATTCCCCGATTTTTTTAATTCTTCAAGATTCCGTAAGTGTTGATCAGCAGAAGGCGCTTATGAGAAAGAACTCGAATGCTTTCTCGGTTGCCAGGCTTTCTTCTTTCAGAGAAAAGGGAATGAGAGTTTTGCGGGAAAACAGTTCCTCAACGTTCCTATCGATTAGAGTCGAGGATAGGTTTTTAATCGAAGGATTCCTCCAATCAATCTCTCCCTTCGGAGGAAAGGCGCTTCGACTAAGCTTCAATTCCATCTAATGGGCTATAAGATCTTGTTTGGTTACATAGATGAGATGAGATGAAATGAAATGAGAAATCAGTGAATAGTAGTGACATAATTTGTGAATAGTAATGAAATGATTTGAGTTAAGATTTTTATGGGGTTTTGGAAAAGGAGGAAGAAAAGTTAAATAAAAAATTATAAAGTTAAAAGAAGGTTGAAATATAATCTTTTAATATAACTTTTGTTTTGGGATTTGAAAAAGTTGAATTGTTTTTTGTGTTTTGTTTAGAAATTTGGAGAAGTTGTAATAATTAGGCAATATGATTAGATAAAAAATTGAAAATTTGAAAATTTGAAATTGAAAAATGTGTGTTTGAATGGTGTGTGAATGTTGAGATGGGATGACATGAGATGAGATGGGATAAGATAGTTTGAAAGGTTTGTGAAACCAAACCAGGCCTAAGTCTCTCCTTACAATTTCAACACGTCACTGTTTGGCATTCCTTTTACTTATTTTCCTTATTCAATTCAAGCATTCTTTTGCACCAGCACATTCACAGGCCCCTGTTGCACATGTCCAAACCATGTCAAGCTATTTTCATAAGCTTTATCCTCAACAGGTGCTATCATCACCTTTTCACAAATAATTAATAGTTCTTCATTGGCATGTTTCTTCTTTCTCGATTTGCAACATTCTTTTTATGGCCATTTTGTAAGTTTTCACCTTTAAATTCATGGATAGTGAAATACCAGGGCCTTCATTGACAAAATATTTGCGATATACAAATATGAACAAAGTGGTAAACACTACAGTTGTTGATAATACAAACTAAACAGAGCACATACCAAATCTTTGAGCTCGGGTTCAACTATATCCCTCGTCAATCTGCTGGACAAAGGCTTTCTGTTTGAGCAGAAAGTAAGTAAAACAGTGAACATACAATATCACAAATAAATTGGGGGACCAAATAAATTACCGCTCATCATCAACCTCCGTGTCAGAATCTGCGTCCCATCTCTCATCTCCGTCCTCTTGATCTTCATCTGCCTAAAACAATTAGAAGAAATTGAGAGGCAACTGTCTTGTACAATTAAAAAACATAAAGCAAATAGCAATTCACAATTAGATTTGATTAAACTAGCTGCTACTATTTATAAAATAAAATGCGGAAAAAAAAAAAAAAAAAAAAAGGTAGAAAGTATGGGATGCTATCAGAAATAGAAGTCAATTGTTTTTATTTTCCTATTATTTTAATTTTTTCCCTCTCCAGGTCTTTTGCTCAGAAAAAAGTTGAAGTCATAGACACATATACTTAGGGGTTGTTTGGGAAACACATCCCATCTCATCTCAAAATTTCTCATAATCCAAAACATCACTCAAACACACTTTTCAATTTCAAATCTTCAACTTTTTCATCTAATCATTACCTAATCATTACAACTTTCCTAAACTTCCAAACAACACACAAAAAACAAATCAACTTTTTCAAATCCCAAAACAAAAATTATATTAAAAAATTATATTCTAATAATATTTTAACTTTATAATATTTTTAATCAACTTTTTCTCTCTCATTTTCCAAAATCTAATAAAACATCTTAATTCAAATCATTTTACAAATATTCACAGATTTTTCATTTCATCTCATTCCCCAAGCATCCCCTTAATGCTGCACCGATTCAAGAGCACTTATAAGGAAAGACTGCAACAGCCACATAAACTCCAGCATTTCACAAAATCTTAGATTTACGTCTAACCTCCCGCACTCAATCCACAATTAAAAGAAGCTTAAAGATAAATATGAATTTCTGAATTTTAACCAGAATACATCTGTATTTCCACACAACAAATACTACATATGTGAATGATTATAGTTGGATGATTATCAAAGCATATGAGATTTAATATATGGAGCAAGTAATGAACACGTAAAATAAACTACTCACAAACATACCTCTGGAATTTCAGTATCAGGAGGTCTTTCTTGAAATTGGACACTGGGTGCATGCTGAAGCTTTGAGAGATTATCAAGAAGCTCAGACCGTATTTCATCCAATAATTGGTGTGAATTCTTATTTTCCATGTTGCTTGGGGCAACATGAAGGGTGTAATCTGGACCAAAATACTCATAATACTCATGCTGTGGCATCTTGTCGTCAACTTCCACTCCAAGCGCAACCCCTGTCTGCCTTGCATCAAATAATTAACATTAAAACGGCCATTTGATAGAGATCAAACAATTATTTCTTTGATTAGAGAGATCAAACACCTAAAGAAAGAAGAATAACAAACGGACAACCAAGAAGCAAGCATGAAGAACCATGTGATGAGACAAAGAGAATCCCCCCCCCCCCCCCTTCCAAAAAGAAAAAAGAAAAAGAAAGAAAGAAAAGGGAATCATGCGATAGCTCATAGTACATCAACTTCATCCCCATTTAGTCACTGATTATCTAGATGTTTGAATCAGAATCACAATGTCGCAAGAGAGAATGAAATTAATTAGGGTCTAAATTAGTTCAATAG
Source organism: Juglans microcarpa x Juglans regia (assembly GCF_004785595.1). NCBI lineage: Eukaryota > Viridiplantae > Streptophyta > Magnoliopsida > Fagales > Juglandaceae > Juglans > Juglans microcarpa x Juglans regia. The sequence goes on along the minus strand of NC_054598.1, from coordinate 7,472,404 downwards.
ATCATTGGCTCTTGTCATTCTTTACGTTTAACTCAAAAAACCATAGGAATTTTCATCAGGTGCTTAAACATCATTAACTTTACAGACCCAAACAAAACTCTATCAAACACAATGACCTAGAGTCATTCTGCTACATCATGAGTTTCCATTATTTTGTGTTCCCAGGCCTCCCTGTGCTTACTCAATTTATGACATAAACACATTTGCTACCAATGGCCAAACAAGGTGCAAGTTTTCTTGCCAAGTGCTTGTTAAAATTCACCAATACGACTCAATAGTCATTATAGTATCCCGCTTGTCGAACAAACATTAATGATGTTAACAGTCAAGCAGCTTGCACTACCATAGTAAACCAGAATCGAAAAATCAAAACAATAACTGTACCTCATAGCACCAGCACCGAGCAACATTCCGGATCGTATAACCACCACCACCTAGAAGCAATAGCGGGACATTGAATGACCTCATAAATCTGACACACTCTGCATGGCCTTTGATAGAAAGATTGAAGCATCCTAATCTGTCCCCAGATAAAGAGTCAGCACCGCACTGGAGAACCACGGCGCCAGGCCTAAAAACTTCCATCACCTTCCCAATTATAGGCTTGAACAAGAAATGATAGCTCTCGTCATCAATGCCATCATCCAGTGGAACATTAAGAGAGTAGTATTTCCCTTTGCTATATCCGATATCACGTATGTCCCCGGTGCCAGGAAAATAATCTCCAAATTTATGAAATGAAACAGTCATGACTCTGTCAGTTGTGTAAAATGCCTCCTCAACACCATCTCCATGATGGATATCGATGTCCACATATAAAACACGCTGCATCATAGAGAACAAGCTGCATTAGGTAAGCCACTTTATAGGACTAAACAAACATACTCAATAACTAAATAAATTATTTTAACGCGCTAAACTACTAGTCATTCAGGTTCAAGAGTTAAACTAAGTTGGACAACAAGGTTCATAACAACCATGATGGTCATGCAATATCAAGTCCTTCTGCCTTAAATATACTATATGCATTGCACAGCTCAGCTGGGGGAACATGATCACAGATTGTACATTAACCTTTCTTTACTGGAAACCATAGTCATCCTCATCATAATCATGATGATGACATTAAAAATTGTTGTTATGACAAAAAGAGTGATCCTGATAGTTATCATTGGAATCTTGGGCGTTCATTTTCTCTCATAAAGTATCATCTCAGGTCTAGAAATTACAATTTTATGCTTTGGCAAGCAGTTAGTGGGTTGTATCAGGATTTTATTCAGTGCGTTAAACGTTAGGTCTGGAGGCACCCAATAGACCATTCCATTTTCATGAGTTTCTATTAGAAACAGCTTAAATATCGGAATATTAAATAAAACTAAAGGTGAGCCAAAGTACATCATAGAACAAGATATTTGACCAGGCAATTGCTTAAATGAATAAAAGAACAGGATTAGGATTCAATAACACTAGACAAACCTCGTGCTTTTTAAGAAGCTCCAAAATTGCCAGGACAATATCATTCACATAGCAAAACCCAGAAGCTTCGCACTTCTTAGCATGATGCAGCCCACCGGCCCAGTTTACAGCAGTATCGCAGAGACCATGATTTAACTTGACTGCACCACCAACCGAACCACCAGCATACGTTTGACAGAAGGAGTAGAGACCATCAAAAACAGGGCAATCTTCGCCAACATTGAAGCGCTTGAGTTGCCTCAGCTGATCCTGCTGCGTTTCGGGTGTAATACTCCTGAGGAATGCTACATAATCATCAGCATGGAAGCGGCAGAGGTCCCGATCTCTTGCAGGAAAGGGCTTGAGGACCTGCATGTGCTGAAGCAATCCATAGTGGGCAAGAAGAGCATGAGTCATTCGGATACGATGAGGCTTCATAGGATGACCCTGCCCATAATAGTAATTCCCAACCTCTGGGTCGTAGAAATAACACACTTTTCTCTTCACCCCATCTGGTCCAGATGGTAGGGAATTGCCTCCGGTATCCATATTATTGAAAGTTCTATTCTATTATATATCCCAACTGATCTCCTATGTGTCAACAACCCGAAAGAAGATTTCCTTGTAAAACTGGCCTAGAAGCACCCAAAAAGGGAAGATTTAAAACAAAAGACAGGGACATAAGCAAGAAGTGGGAGATGCATCGGATTTATAACCCAAACAAAACCATATACGGGAGGAGTTAGAAGAATTTAGGTTCGGACAAGATTTAGAAGGAGGATTGATAGAAAGGAAGAAATTAACATAACATAGAAATAAACAAATATATAGATAAACAGAGTTTACAGAAATAGAACCCTAACAACAATTGTTTCTGCATAATGAAAAGCGAAGAATGTACTTTGTCGCGCAATTCAAACATAATAGAAGCTCAAGTGCTCGCATATATCTAAACATAGATAAGATACGAACAAAAGCAGTGCGCAAATGGAAATGAAATAGAATTCGGCAATATGGGTAAGATAGGCGAGTGAATCAACATATACACAGGGAGTAATGTTCTCATCTTTAACGTCAAGGGGTAAGGAAAAAAAACAGTCCAAAGACAGAAAGGGAACAGAAACGAAGGAGGAAAAGGGATACTGTGTATCACAACCTGAATACCTGAAGAAAAAAATAGTTGTGGCTCGCCTTCTTTACTGAATAGACCAGTCAGCCACTACCGATGCTTCAGAAGAAGGAAAAATGGTGTTCTCCCATTTGTTCCAATATTCTATACAAAATTGTAAAAAACCGCATTGCTCTGTTTATTAATCCTAAAAGCTTTCGAGGCCTTAGGTCATACGTCGTAACCGGTCTCCTCTTTTATGTTGAATTCTATTTACGAGTTAGTTGTACCACTACAACACATTGCGATCTATTCTTATATTAATATTAATATTTTTATATAAAAAGAGTAAAAATATTAATATTTTTATATAAAATGACATATTTCATGCCAATGATAAATTTGGTATTTCAGATCTAGTTTGATTACATAAAATTAAATTATTTTATCTCATCTCATCTCATATAATTATTATAACTTTTTTCAAATTCTCATATAATAAATAATTCTATTTTTTTAAATTATAAAATAAAAATAATATTAAAAAATTATTATATAACAATATTTTATTTAACTTTCAATAAAACATTTCATCTCATCTGAACTGGATAACTAAAACTATATTTATTTTTTTATAAATAAATATAAAAAAATAACTGTATGTTTTTTGCGCATCGTACGAAAGATGAAGACGGATTTGGGAGAGAAGGAGGAGCGGCTGGAGAGAAATGAACAAGGGCAAAAGGCAGGTGAATTAAATTTTGGAAGAGTTTTGCAGCGAGTTATTATCGCCGCAAAAAATAAACTTTCGCCACTCAAGATGCAAAGCTCATGCGGCGATTAAGAAAATGGATGCAATATTCTCATTTGCGGCGACTAAACTTCGCCGAAAATAACCTCATAAATTTGGTACATAGCTTACGAATTTTACGGCGATTTTTAATTCGCCGCTAGAGTAAAAACATTTTTGCAACGAAAAAAGTCATCGCAATAGTTCAAAAATCGCCGTAAAAAATGAATCGTGAATTCCAATTCAAAATGTCTTATGAATTATGATGGAATTCAGCGGCGAATTAATAATCGCTGCAAATAAGGACTATACCCAGCGATTTTTTTCGCAGCAATCTAAAAATTGCTGGAAAAATTCTAATTTCTTGTAGTGATTATTTCTTATTTTTTTAATGCGGTAATGAATTGAATTTAAAAATTACAAATAATATTTTAATTATGTATTTTCTTGTCCTTATATGACGAATATTAAGTTATTCTTATTCAAGTAGTTGACATAAGAAGAAGTTCTTAAATGTTGTCGTATCAAATAACATGACTGGAATATGGAGATTAAATTTTTTAAGATGGAGAATAAGATTGTTCATATAATATATTGTGAAAGCGTGATTTTTTTTTTGGTATATATATATATATATATATATATATATATAAGGTACTTTTATCATTTTCTTAAAAGATTTATTTTATTTAGAAAATGTATGATCAAACTAAACTGTTTATGCATTAATAAACAATATAATTTTAATATTCATTTTCACCTGAAAATATAATGGATCTTATTTTTTCACTCTATGAGATTGGAATGAATTGGTCAAGATCAATCCCTTAAATCAAGAGGTACTACTGATTTCATCCACCACTAACCATCTCGCAGTTAAAACTGTTATTATTTCATGTAAGGATTATGTCTAAGAAAGTGGTGAATGAAATATTGCATTGCCTAGAAAGAATTAGTTCTTGCATTTCATTACCATACTCAGACGCATCGATTAGAACCTTGGCTAGCTAGATCCTTGGGGGGTTTAAGAAGAATCCAGATGTTGTAATGCCTCGTATGATTGGCTGATTATCTTTTAAGTTTGTACCTTTAGTAATGAATTTTAAGGGAGTTTCGGTTATCTTTAACTAACTCTTTTGGAGTATGAATTTAAATGTAGTTTGTGTCTTCTTTGAATCATTACAAAATGATACCAAAATTAATCCCAACTAGAAAATGGTAAATGTGATTTCACATCACTTAAAAGAATAAAAAAAATTCTTACTATTTATAATGTGACCATGTATACTTTTCATCTTCTCGTATTATTCAAAATTTGTAGTATTAAATGCAAGAATAGTGTGAAAAATTCTGTATTTTTTGTTAGAGTTATTATCATTTAGAGTTATTATACTTATAATCTTTACACCTCACATATGCTAAGAAAAAAAATATTTTCTAAGGTTACGTTTAGATGTTAAGTTGAGTTGAGTTAAATTCTCTATAAATAGTATTGAGTTGAGATAGTGAAGTGAGTTATGTGGAGTCCACCCAAGATGAGTTTAGATGTGTTTGAATATTAATATGAGTTTAAATATATTTATGGAAAGTTAAAAAAAAGTCGTGAATCTCACGTGTAAAAATATTTTGAGTTGAGATGAGTTTAATAATTTGAGAGTTTAGTATTTAAATATTAGAAAAAATTTAAATTTAAACTGAACTCAACTAAACTGACTGCCGTCAATAAACCAAACTAAGCCATCCTTAAGACAACAGAATCAAAGAAAAAAGATGTGGAAATCTCCGTCACTCATTTTGGACATCTGGAGAGCCAATCAGGTAGAATGAAAAATTATTTTTTAAGCGATTCTCTTTGTATTTATATTGCTGCATTTTGCTTAAAATTTTATTCGGGTCCCATCTCTTTAATATTCCAGTATTTAATTTGATGAAAAATCTTGCTTAGAAAACAAGGGAAATAATGGTAGATTATCCTGCAAACCATCCATGGGTCTTGATCCTTTCCCATCGGAGAGGAATTTTTCTACCCTTTCTTTCTTCCTCCGCCCCAAACAAGAAAAATCATCTTCCATCTTCCATTCTTGCTGTTTTTGGCCCCTAAAATTTTTAAAAACTGTCGGGAAATGGGAAGAAATTAGCACATACGTTGAGCCAGAGCCAGCAACTTGCCGCTTTTATAATTTATAAAGCCACCAGATTATGCACCTGTAATGCTGTCCCAAATGTTCACGGCCAGGATTGTAGTTGCTGAATAACACTTTTATGATTAAACGATTAAATCCACAGTCATCTCTGAAGCTCAACCTCTGCCTTCGTTGATTACTTGTACCTTAAACTGTGCAGTAACCGTCATTTGGTGATTGGTGCCCGTACATCACTAAAGATCCGGTATTCTTTATCAAAAAACGCTGACTGAGAGGCCGGCATGGGAATTCGGCAACGAAAGTAGGACAGATCCAGTGACCCATCTGCATTGATTTGTGGTTTGACGGAGTTTGGAACATAAATTTATCTCAACTCATCTTAATTCATCATTATAATTTTTTTAAATTCCAACACAAAATATAATAAACAGTTTAACTTTTTCAAATCTCAAAATAATAATAATATTAAAAAATAATATTCTAACAATATTTTATCATCTCAACTCAACTCACTTCAACATCCAAACACAACCTAATGTTAAATATTTACAAAATTATGTGAAATTCTTTTGGAAAAAAATTAAGAATCCATCATAAAAAATAAATAAATTTTTATACTTTATATAATAGTTTTTGAGGGTGTAATCTATTCAATTCGAGCCAATTTTTGTTAAATTTTAGAATCGAATTGGTCTAAATCAATTTTAGAATTTGATAACCGAAACCGACCGATTAATCCATTAAACCATAATTTTTAGATTTCGGTTCGCTTTTATAGCTGTGTTTCGATTTTTGATTTTTTGATGGGCTGGTTGTCTTTCTGACGCAAATGAATAATTTTTTTAATCCATATAGAGTCCAAAACATTATTTTTAGCCCAAAACAACATGCATATAACCAATTAACCAAATAAATGTTAAAGATATTAATAAAAGATATACTAATTAGTTTAGTTAAAACATGCATTTAATAATATCATATTAATTTAATATGTAAGGATAAATAATAACATGTTCATAATTTAATATTAATATTCATATTTAAGAGAGTTTAAATTAAAGAAACATAAATAATAAGATTAAAATTTTACGTTATATTATATTTGATAATATGTACAATATATACAACATATAATATACATATATATAATCAAAAATTAAAATATATACTTCGATTTAGTCCAATTTGATTTCCAAATCATAAAAATTGGGACGGAATCAGTTTTTAATCAATTTTGATGCTAGGGAACTGAAACCAACTGAACTGGTATTAAACTGGACCAAATCCATTAGGTCGATTTAGTCAATCAGTTCTGTTTGATTTTTATTTATTTTATCTTACAATCCTAATGGTCTGTGTTCTTAGACTACTCTTTCTCTCTTTTCGACCTCTCTCATCAAGCTCTCTCACCGAACTCCCTCTCCCTCTCTCTCATCGAGCGCTCTCTCTCTCTCTCTTTCCTTTAGCTCAATTTTGGATTGGTTTGATTTTCACTTTTTTTTTTTTATCAAATTTTCTACACGAAAGGCAAAAGACACTAAGAACGATTTTTGTGTTTTTATATTTAATTGATGAACCTGATTTGCCACATCATGCGAGTGGTGTAGATCAATTTATAAACCGACTGATGAGAAGATTTACTCATCCAAGATATGATTGATGATTGCATTAACATTGCATTCGGTCTAGTAGAGATTCCGAGAAAGGTCAACTCTTTGTCCAGCAATTCCTACGACTTCCTCCAGCCGATAGGAATATTTGTTTGTCAACCATATATCTAACACGAACGAATAATGTTACATACAATTATGCAGTGTGAAAGTACTAAACAATCGTTTTGAAAATGAGTTAAATCTATTATTAAAATATTATTTATTTATTTATTCATATAGATTTCATAATTATTCACTTTTATCAAAGAGATTACACAACACTTATACATTTGATGATTGTAAATATCATTTCTTAGAGTTGGTGGTGCATCGGAGCACTGCGTAGGCTACATAAAGTCGAAGTGATAATTTTGAGTGAATAAGCTTCTGTTTTCTTCTCCGAACACTTATTGTTTGTTAAATTCCCCTCCTCATATATAGCTTCATAAACGGGATCTAAAAATCCAAAAATCAACCATATATAACCTAGCTAGTACATTAATTGAATTTCGACGTCATTCATGACATGGCTTAATTTGTCTTGCCCTTCCCTTTCAACTTTCATGGAAGATGCCAAATTATGACCAGTATTAATCAAAGATAAATGCTTTAATCTAGGTATATATTACGTTAGATTTATTTTTAAATTTATTTTTATGAGATTTTGTTGTAACTATAATACTTTTAAATCATTCAAGCTCTAACATTTAGAATATTCAATTAAATAAAATAGAGTATAGAGTTAGTGTTGAACTCAATACCACTATTTTGATATTATGTGAAATTATTACTTTATTTTTAAACGATTAAACTTATTCATAAAAAATAAATTGTTATTATTTAATTTATATATTAACCGTACCTAACTGACAGTCTACGAAGTCATGTATAAGAAAAATGAGTTTTTGTGATCAATTTATTACAATTAAAAGATTATTTACAACTAATTTTAATTACAAATAATCATTTTGCTGGAATTAACTGATCGTAAATAAGTAATTTTCTTGTAGGCACCTATTTAAAAAGATTGTAGATAACCAGGTGATTAATATAAAGACGAACTCTTTCTAAGTTTGAAAATGCATATATATCAGCAACAATTAAACAGAAAATGCATTCAGGAAACGATAGACTTCCATCACAATCTGAGAGCGAGAGTCAATTGAAAGTTGAATAATAACCTTTTACATTGTCAAGGACGGGGAACCACAGCCAATCAGATAGAGCCATGAATAAGCTCCCAAATAATGAAGGCTAATATATGTCAAAAGAATACAAAAAATGTTGCGGAGACTTGTGGTAGCTACAAGCTAAAGCCGGCTGAATGAATTGGATAGCACAAAACTTTACTTTTAGAAGTGAGACCCATGATCTCTTCTTCAGATGCTTTCGTAAACGTCACGTGGGTGAGCCTCATGGCCGGGCTCCACCGGAAATACAGTACTTGTTGTCGTTGGGTGTTCTTGTGGCTACCATTGCTGCCACCTGTTTATGACCAGATTGCGAGGTAGATTTCTCCCGTCTTTTATTGGTGCTCTGTTGGATATATTTTTCTCCAGCATGGCATTGAAATATGCATGTATTAATACATATATAAAACCACTTTTTTTATAAAATTACTTCTTTTGTATATTCATTTTACCATTTAAGTAAAATTTTTAGATTGATTTATATATATTTGAGATAAAATAATAATAAAATAATATTATTTTATTATTATTAGTTTTTTACTAAAATCAATTTTTTTTTATATATATTTTGTAATTAGCATCTACTACATACATTTGACATTAATAATACAAATGCAATAATAAAAATATAATTTTTTTATATATTATATTAAAAATATAATAAAATGAAAAAAATATATAATATATTATAATACTAAAATGAATGTGCAAGTGAATGTTTGTTGTGTTGTTGAATGAGTGAAAAAATGAAATGATTGTGAGAGAGAGAGGGGAAGGAGAGAGAAATAATGATTAAAATATGATTTGTAGGGTGAATAGTAGTTATCTAAATTTGACTAAGTACTGTTCATAGGTAACTAAATATTTGGATATACATAAGCCAATGTGGAGGATTTTAGGATCATATTATGTAAATATGACTCTGCATATGCATATGTATTGACCAATGCTAATACTCTAACTATTTTGTTCTAATATCTATAATATAATATGTATTTAATAAATATTTAGTTCTGTCATTTATAAAGAAATCAGCTCAATCCTCTATTTCGCTAATCTATATTTATTATTGAAGAATTCTATGCATCATCTGCTATTCACTTTCACATTTTATATTTATAATTTTTTTTATAAGGTGTGTGATGTTTTTCATAAAGTGTGAAGTGTATGATAATAAATAATAACTGATAAGAAGAATTTTTATTTATTATTTGGTTCATCTAAATCTTATTCAACTCGGAGATCAAACATAGATATTGCCTAATTGTATTAAACAAAAATAATTCAGAAAAGTGTGGGAAAATAAACCCGCGTAATTATGGTTCATCCCATGCACGAACACGAAAGCGAAAACTTCAACGGTTTCTGGAAGAAACGAAAATGGTTCAAGACGTGGAAGTTTACATGACCGTACAAGTTAATTGTGTGGACTATAATGTCCTATTGCCTGTATGCTTGCTGTTTGCATATAAAATATGGCATCTACTTTTCCCTACGAAGGAGTACACCAAATTTAAAAGTGATGGCGAAATCTAGCTTCAATCTGCCACATTCCAATTTCCTAGCCTCTTAAATGTTAGAGCGTGTCCTTTCGTTTGCCCATATATCGACCATTATAATTGGAGGTATTTCTTTCCTTTTTTTTTATTTTTTTCAAGATAACAGATCCATTTGGACCATCAGTTCATTTATCCAGCATTTTTCTGCGTGTTTTTATTTGAAAAAAGAAAAAGAAAAAGGATCTGTCACCAGTGCAGACCGACATCTGAAAAACAAGGGCTGTGATGGAAAGCAATGTCCTTGTCGGTAGGGACTGCATATTTATGGCGAAACACGAACGCTATCTTCATCCACATGTTATCTGGCCTCTCTAGTTCAGCACATCTTAAATGGGAACTAGGTGAAGAAAACTAGTCTACAATTGCTAATTCTGTCGAATCAGCACCAGCACAAAGAGCTAATCAGTGGTTCGGTCATGTCAGGCTGCGGAAGAGCAGTGGCAAATTAAAAGAGCAATCTTTCTTTGCTTGAACGCCTATATAGTCAGTCATCTGAAACAGTGAGAACGGATCATTTGTTTTCTTAAAGGTCTTTGCGTCTCTTCTGCAGCATGTTCTTCCACTTCTCACTTCAAATGATTTCTGTGAAATGTAGGAGACTTTTTTTAGTTAATTGGTACATCTTTTTGCAGAGCAACTGGGGTATGAGTAGGATCAAATAAATGTTTTAAGTACAATGGTACAGCCGACCATTTCTCCTTCCCAGATTCATTCCCTCACGTTTAATTTATGTAGTACGTGTTTTAGGCTTTTAGCTGCTGTTTCTTTATTCCTTAAGTCTTTCAGGTCGGGAATTCCGGTGCTGAAATTCAGTTCTCCCAATAATTATTTTCAGTGCTCTTTGAGTACTTGTGAGAGGACTCTGTATATCTATTTTCCATATACATCTGAAAGAATATTTGGTAGCTCTAGCTCAACATCTGTCGGAGCATTCGGGTTTCCTAAGGAGAGACCATCTTCTAACTCCATATAACTAAAGTAGGCTCATTTTATTGTGGTAGGTATAGCGCTTAATAATTCACTGGAGACAGAGACAGAATTGAAAAATGGAGAAACCAAGAGCAACGCCATCGGAGGTATTCGAACTGCCTGCAAGTCACGATGTTGGCAGCAGCAGGAAGGGTGAGGGGTCTGAGACACGAGATCAGGGTGGTTTAGGAAGCACTTCTAATATTGCTTCGACAGTCATTAGCACAGAGACAAGCGCGAAAAAGTGGATGGCATTTGACAGAGAGGCCGTAAGCAAGCCCGAGCCCGGCAATTCTAGTTCTCCTGGTGATCAAATTATAAGAACTGAAGCTGGCATAGCCGCAAGGACAGCTGAGTGGGGTGTGGTGGTGCAGGCAGATGTGGGAGAAGGTAGCTTCAGTGCAGCAGAGGGTACGAAAAACGATATGTCGAGGTCATCACACAATGGATACAGAGTTGCCGGAGCGGATCAGTCGACCAGGACATCGGATGAATCAAACTCTGGATATGAAAGATCGTCAGGGGCCTTTCCGAGAGTATCACAAGAGTTGAAGGAGGCTTTGGCAACTCTGCAGCAAACATTTGTTGTATCCGATGCAACAAAACCAGACTGCCCCATCATGTACGCCAGCAGCGGCTTCTTTACCATGACCGGTTATTCTTCAAAGGAGATTATTGGAAAAAACTGGTGAGCTAGCTACCATTTCTCCTATTTCTTTTTTTTCCTGCTAGATTTTTGTAACGGAACTGGTAAAATTTATAGCTGGGGTTCCTTGGTTTTAGTCAGAATAAAAACTGATTCCGAGAGAGCAGAAAAAAGGAAAAGAAACTGTTAATCCTATTCAGAGGTAAATTACATTCTATGAAAAAAAAAGAAACAGAGCAAATGGGTTTTAACTTATTTTTATAAGAAAAATTATATTCATAATTTTTTAATTTTTATAAGAAAAATCCTTACATTACAAACTCTACATAATTTTTTAATTTTTAATTTTTAATTTTTAATTCTTATTAAATATGTGATGATGAATAAAAGAAATTAATTAGTTTAAAAAAAAATAAAATTAAAAAATTTTAAAAATAAAAATAAGTGTGATTCTTTCATATATGTTTCTGTTAACTGTCTGAGACAACGAACGACCATGTTTCAGAAGCACCACGTCAGACCAAATGGGTTGGGCCATGTCAACGAAACCAAACCCGTCGATATTGCATTTTGTATACACCAGCATTCCTCATGGCTTTTCAATCTATAGGGTTTTTCCATTCTTTATCTAAGATCAGGGTTTAACAGTGTCTGGGCAGTGGGCATCAAAATGAAAAAGAAAAAAGAAAAAAGAAAAAAGAAACTCCATATAGGAAGGACTCCATTGAGAAAAATGAGGGAAATTGAGCAGTGACTTTAAGGGGGTGTTTTGGGTGCAGCCGATTTCTTCAGGGACGGGAAACAGACAGGAATGAAGTGGCCAAAATACGAGATGCAGTTCAAAATGGGAAGAGCTACTGTGGAAGGCTCTTGAACTACAAGAAGGATGGTACCCCTTTCTGGAATCTTCTCACTATCACCCCTATCAAAGATGATAATGGGACTACCGTCAAATTTATTGGGTAAAAATGTTGCTTTCTTTCTTTCTTCCTCATTTTTCCTTTTCTTTTGTCAAGTCTAGCGATCTAATACCGTGGTACCAGTAGAATTGTACGAATGAGCGGAGATTGTTGGGTACGTGATACGCATGTTTAGTCTGTAATCATGATATACACAGTGCATGCAATTCAAGATGAATGTCGATATCTTGGTACAAGTGACTTAAATGTTTCTAACATTTAAGTCACTTTTAAGTCACTTGTACGATCAAATGAACGATTTCTTTTTCTTGAATCAGAAACATGAACGATCAAATGGCTTAGAAGTCAATTATTGGAGTTGTCTTCTTTGCCATCGAGTTGCAGAGCCTTTTCTTGTTCTCAGCTCTGGCATTGGCATACTTAACTTTGTTGTTTTCCCCATTGCACGAGTAACCAACTTAAGCAAACTTTTGGTCATTCTTTCTGATTCTAGTTCTAGTCTTTTGTATGAACATTGAAAATGCTTTGTCTGCAAAAGGAGAAGGCAAAATGGAGAAATATATCTATGGCCAAGAAATCCCAAGCGCTAGTATCTCAGCAAACTAAGCTTCAATGGGAGAGATTTTTGGGCTCAATAAAGCTACAATTTGATTTACAGTCTAAACATTATTCAAATTCTCTGTAGTTATATATTATGGTTGGAAGAATGGTTAAAAGATCGAGACATTCCAGGATTGTGAAGTTTCTGTCCTTTTATTTTGTCTATGGCATGTCTTGGATTAAAATGACTAATGTCT